>NC_054371.1:210653656-210971990 GCF_017654675.1 Xenopus laevis | reverse complement strand
TATATATATATATATATATATATAATATATATATATATATATATGTAGTTGTGGATAACATTAACAGTAAAAAACAATAGTGTACATTATTAAAACCCAATCCATGGCTTATAGGGTACTTTGGACCCTAGCAACCAGGCTGCTAAAATTGCAATCTAGAGAGTTGCTGAATTAAAAGTTAAATACTGTAACTCAAAAACCACAAATGATAAAAAATAATAATAATAATCATATGGAAAAATGTTTTTTTTTTGTAAAATGTTTCACTGTTTTTCAAAACAATTGTGCACCAATTTCAATGATTTAACTACAATAACTTCAGTCTTTCTATTATGTTTTGGTCCTGACTTTGGAAGATGCACAGGTGTCACAAGTGTCTCCTGTTAAAACTGGTCTCAGCGTGTGTGTGTTTATCTGTGGTAGGAAATTTAGATTGTAAGCTCCACGGAATTATAGTGATACATGACTGAATATTCTATGCAAAGTATTGTAGTGTGTGCCGTGGCTACATAAACAGAGCATAATAACAAGTAAGAAGAAGTACACACTAAGGGGGGGGGTTATTTACTAAACTACGAATGCAAAAATCCTGAAAAATTTATTATACCCGAGGATGGAAAAGTCAGAATCAGAAAATCTGGCATCTCAGACCTATTGAGGTTGCATATAAGTGAATGGGAGAAGTCCCAATGATTTTTTAATGTTCACTGGATTTCGTGCAATACCCCAAAGTTTTCGGGCAAAAAAAGCATAAGAAAAATCTGAAAAAATCGTGAAAATCAGATTTTTCCTGCAAAACAGTATATAATAATATATACAGGTATGGGACCTGTTATCCAGAATGCTCGGGACCTAGGGTTTTCTGGATAACGGATCTTTTTCTAATTTGGGTCTTCATGCCTTAAGTCTACTAGAAAATTATGTAAAAATTCAATCAACCCAAAAAGCTGGGTAAGGATTAATTATTTCTTAGTTGGGATTAATTACAAGGTACCTTTTTATTATGACAGAGAAAAAGAAAATCATTTTTAAACATTTGAATTATTTGTATAAAATGGAGTCTGCGGGAGTCTGTATATTCACCATACATTCTCTATATATTTAGGGGCAAATTTACCTAGGGTCGAATATCGAGAGTTAATTAACCCTCGATAATAGACTGCCGAATTGAAATCCTTCGACTTCGAATATCGAAGTCGAAGGATTTAGCGTTATTCCTATGAACGATCGAAGGAATAATCGTTCGATCGAATGATTAAATCCGACGAATCGAACGATTTGAAGGATCTTAATCCATCGATCGAAGGATTATCCTTCGATCAGAAAATTGTTAGGAAGCCTATGGGGACCTTCCCTATAGGCTAACATTGGCCTCGGTAGGTTTTAGGTGGCGAACTAGGGGGTCGAAATATTTTTTAAAGAGACAGTACTTCGACTATCGAATGGTCGAATAGTCGAACGATTTTTAGTTCAAATCATTCGAATTGAAGTCGAAGGTCGAAGTAGCCCATTCGATGGTCGAAGTAGTCAAAAAAAACATTCGAAATTCGAAGTTTGTTTCCTCTATTCCTTCACTCCAGCTAAGTAAATGGGCCCCTTATTGTAAATGTGTATACACACAGTAAAAATCAAATGTCCCGTGCCTAGGTGCTGGTAAAACATATCCATCTATAGAGTGGTCTTCCTAAGGAAATATAAATATTGTAACAAGACCTTTTTATGATCATGACAGATTTTCATTAACAGTTAGAAAAAAAAAAAAAAGCATATCCAAATTGAATAGAAAACTAATGAGGATTTGTACATATTCTGTCTATTTATTCATTCATTTCAGTCCTTGCCCACCTTTGTGTATTGTCATACGCAGAGCTATGGAATCCTGCACCGACCATTGGAACGAATTTGCATTGAAAATAAAATCATTCTTTAAGAAACAAAAGTAGAACGATGATAACTGGTATATATAGGAGTACTCCACTTGCCAGAAATACCACCTTGCGCTCAATGTGTATGAATAGTACATGAAACAGTTATCATTTCAATGGTTTACTTATATATTTTCATACTTTTCAATTCATTTTTAAATGCATTAATTTTTTATGCATTTTTTATTTTTACGTGTATTCTAAATTATTATATCTTTTTTGTGTTTTTATGTATTATTCATCTTTTAGGTATTTAAAAAAAATCATATATTTTTCAATTTCAATTTTTAATGTATCTCTCATTTAAATATATATATATATTTGCAGTCTTTAATTTTGAAGATGTTTCTTTTTATGTATTACCTTATTTATATATATTGTATTATTTTATAACTATATATTTTTTTCAATTTTCAAATGTTTCTTTTATTTTTTCGCATTTTTTATATAGTTTAAATTTTCATTCTTGTTTATGCATTTTCTACTTTTTTCTTTATTTTTGCCTATTCAATACTGTGCTGTTTTTTTTTTTTCTTTTCTTCGATGAGTCAAATCTCTTTGTTCCGGGGCCAAATTAGGTAAAGCTGCTCTAATTTCTTGCAGGTGGAGTGCACAAAAATGGTCTTTCTTTGTGCACCGTTCAGCGTGGTGTGTGGGTCACGTACTGTAATGTGTGTCATGCTTAGTCACTGGTGTATTGATTTCTAGAGAATGTGCTGATCATCATTATTTTATGCTTTGTGTATTCGTTTGTGGAAACAGAAGTAACATGTGCCATGTTTGCATAAAAATATAATGAAACACAGGAGGGGTCTAGATGAGAGATAGTCACCCAAGTGCCCCTGCGAAAGACTTTAAAAGGAGATTTTCACCTTAAAATGAACTTTGGGGCCCTATTTATAAAGCAATCAGAATACTTTTGTCTGTATTTCACTAGTTACCAACAACATCAGAAAATCATTATTGAGGTATCCATGGAAATGATGTCAAGGTAGTAAAGTCCTGTTATCATTTCAGCAACTTTGAAAACATTTGCTAAAGAAATTAAAATCATTTCACCCCACCCATGACCGACCAAACCCCATCCACTCCCCATAGGCCACACCCTGGTGAGTCGCACATTAACCTCTCTTGGGGCCCCTCTGCCACGGGGATGAAGATGAAGAGGGTTATCTATTAAGCTCTGAAAAAAAATCTGCATTTTTCTGGATTTATTAAAGTCCTATGGTATTAAAACTCAGAATCTGAAACCCGGCATCTCAAAGCTCTCGGGGTCCTGTATTAGTCAATGGGGAAGGTCCCAGTGTCTGCGCTGCTGTCAGTACCGATTATGCGATGATTTCGGGGATTTTGGGCCAAAAAGTCAGAAAAATTCGTGTTTTTTGCAGGAAAAGTCCAAAAGTTTGTCCGAACTTATTTTTTTGATGATAAATAAGATCCATTCGGGAATTCGGAGTTGCTCGGATTTTTATCTTAGAAATACTGAGATAAATTCAGAGCTTGATAAATAACCCCCGAAGATCATGAGAAGGCAAAGCCGGAAACATTTACAAAGTCTTCAAACGTCGGGCCAGATTCAATTCAGTGAGAAAGGGGTTTATCACGTGAAAACTCATGGATGAGAATCAATTTGAGATGCAATCACTGTTTATCATGTGAAAAGTCTATTGAAGTCTATGGAAAAAAACTGGGACTGAATTTGGAGAAAAGTTTTTTCTCCTCGACTTGAATCTTTTCAGGTGATAAACCATGAGATAACGTTTTCTCACTGGATTGAATCTGGTCCTTTGTCTGATTTTACTATTTTCTTTCTTTGTTAATAGGGTCCTCTAATGATATAAACAATGTTTTCCTAAGACCTTTTACAGTTGATTTTATTATATATTTTAAATGGCAGATTGGACAATGAAGGGTAGAGAGACTAAATATAAAGGTAAGCCATAAAATTAATTTAAAGGAAAACTATACCCCCAAAATGATTACTTAAGCAACAGATAGTTTACATCATATTAAGTGGCATATTAAAGAATCTTATCAAACTGGTGTATATACAGTATATTTAAGTAAATATTGTCCTTTTACATCTCTTGCCTTGAACCCCCATTTCGTGATGGTCTGTGTGCTGCCTCAGAGATCACCTGAGAAATACCACAACTCTAAGGGGCCGATTCACTAAGGGTCGAATATCGAGGGTTAATTAACCCTCGATATTCGACTAGGAATTAAAATCCTTCGACTTCGAATATCGAAGTCGAAGGATTTAGTGCAGATAGTTCAATCGAACGATCGAAGGATAATTCCTTCGATCGAACGATTAAATACTTCAAATCGAACGATTCGAAGGATTTAAATCCAACGATCGAAGGAATATCCTTCAATCAAAAAAAGTTAGCCAAGCCTATGGGGACCTTCCCCATAGGCTAACATTGACTTCGGTAGCTTTTAGATGGCGAACTAGGGGCTCAAAGTTTTTTTTAAAGAGACAGTACTTCGACTATCGAATGGTTGAATAGTCGAACGATTTTTAGTTCGTATCATTCGATTCGAAGTCGTAGTTGCAGGTTGAAGTAGCCCATTCCATGGTCGAAGTAGCCCAAAAAAAACTTCGAAATTCGAAGTTTTTTAACTTCAAATCCTTCACTCGAAGTTAGTGAATCGGCCCCTAACTGTAACAGTGTGGAAGAAGTGTGGAAGCATGGTTTGTTTATGTACACCGTGAATCGTAGGATCCCAGGGGGTGGCCCATGTTTTTTAAAATGGCAGTTTTCTATTTAGGATTACCCAATGGCACATACTACTAAAAAAGTATATTATTATAAAAATGGTTTAGTTACATGGAGCAGGGTTTTACGTATGAACTGTTTTATGCAATATCTTTTTACAGAGACCTACATTGTTTGAGGGGTATAGTTTTCCATTAAAAAGATCTACCTTTTTTAATTAGAGTTTTAAATAGGGTAGAGAGATACAGAATAGAATGGGAAATCATACAAAAGAACAGAAAATGATCAATTAGGTGGAGAAAATTTTAGGGATGCACAGAATCCACTATTTTGGATGCGGTCGAACCCCTGAATCCTTCGCGAAAGATTGTCCAAATACCTAACCGAATCCAAATCCTAATTTACATATGCAAATTAGGGTGGGGAGGGAAAAACATTTTTTACTTCCTGGTTTTGTGACAAAAAGTCACACGATTTCCCTCCCCGCCCCTAATTTGCATATGCAAATTAAGATTCCGAATTCAGATAGGGCAGCCAGAAGGATTCGGCCGAATCCGAATCGTGCTGAAAAAGGCTGAATCCTAGCCAAATCCCGAACTGAATCCGGGATTCGGTGCATCCCTAGAAATTTTGCAGATCTCCTCAGAATATCAAAGTTTACATCATCAACAAAAATCCCTTTGAAATGATATTTGGCTTAGATGCATAAAGAGGAGGAAGTGACACCAATAAACCTCATTGTAGGAATTTGTCATTGCAGTTTACTGAGCAATACTTGCTGGCCACGTGCCTAAAAGCTTATTGGCCATTGCTCACAAGGTCTAATACCTCATAAAAACCAATCATCAAGAAAAATACTGCCCCTCCTTCTTCATAATAGATTGAATGAGCCATTGGTGTGATAGACAAGAGACATATTTATAGTGGGCAGTGCCTTCTGCCTGAAAGGTCCAAGTTTCAGAAGAGGGGATCTGGCAGTATTAGAACCCAAATCTAGTGCTGCTTATATACATCCTTATGGAGGATTATGTAAATCAAGGATGTCCAACCTCCAGATGTCCATGTGTTGTTGAGCTGCAGATAGAGGTGGAGGTATCCATAGACCAGGAGTGCCCATACTTTACTTTACTAAGGTCTACTTTTAGTGATGTTGTCCCATTATGATCTACATCCATAACAGCATTATTAGCATTCTGTTCCATGAAAACATTACTTAAATATTGATGTATGAGAAAATGTATATTGTTATATTTAAACATGTATTCTCATGTAACCTATTGGAATGAAAAGCATGAAACAGGAGGGAGATTTAGAAAAGTGTCTTGAGATCTACTGATCACCAGCCAAAGGTCTACTGGTAGATCTGAATCTACCTTTTGGGTACCCCTGCCATAGACCAGTGTCACTAGGCGCGGAAGCAGGATCCAAGATTGGGAAAGAATATAATAATAATATAATAATACATGCAGCACTCCTAACCGGTGGCAATAGGGCCTCACTAACTAATTTGCTTGTGTAATCTGTCTAGCTAACTAAAGAAGGCAAAGACCTTTAATGTCCTTCCTCCAAACAGTCTCTGTATCTTCAAGCGCTTCTTTAGGGTACTGTCCCTTTAAACAGGATACACACTCCAGATGCTCTTCGGATGCTTTTAGGGTTGCCACCTGGCAGGTATTTTACCAGCCTGGTCGGTAAAAATGATCGTTGTTCCCAATGTTATTAATAGGGAAAAAAGATAAATATATAGGAAGGCCTGTATTTTTTTTCCAGAAAATGTGGCAACCCTACCTGCTTTTGAGTTCTCTTCAGGCGGGTCCAGCACATTCAGTCATTCAGTGCGACTACCAGCCTCTTTGGATGCTCAGATAGTTATCTCCTGCTGGTTGTTCCTCCAGTCTGGATTCCTTTGACACACTCTGTCCCTCCATGCACAGTATCTGGCTTCTCTGTGCCAGCCTGATCCAAATGTCTGCTTTTGGTGGAGCCTCTCAGCATTCTGGGCTCACCAGCAGCTCCCTGGTCTCTCTCTCTGTCCACCATGTGGTTGTCTCTGCCAGGCTTTTCTCTTCTGCCAGCATCTGCGACTTCCTCTTCCTGCCAGCTACTCACTAGCTGTTGTGTCACTTCCTGCTGCACTGAGATCACTGAACAGCTGGTTGCTAGGTAACAGTTTACAGCACACAGACACAAGCTCTGTCCTTGATCTCTTACAGGGATAAGTGCAATGGTTTTGCACAAATTCGCTACAATACCAATATATTTTATTGAATTGATCTGATTACAAAAGGGGTTTGGCTTTATTTGTACATACCAGTGGCATCAGGTAGCTACAGATGGGGCCCTAAAGCTAAAGGATTACCTAGTATTCACAGAAACGGAATCTCTGCACCCTGCTTTTACTTGTTACTATCACTTGTCAATTGTGGGGCCCTCCAGATGTTCTAAACTGGCTGAGACTGCTGGGAACTGTAGTTTCCAGCAACATCTAAAAGGAGCCTCAGGGTTTCAATTGCTTTCATTATTAAGAAACTTCAAAGACTAACTCTGTTGAGATCGGTTCAACTGTAAACCAACTGCAGATTTCTCAGCCCTTTATAGCCAGTAAAACAGCACTCACAGTCATAATGTTTTGTGTTTGCGGTGAAACGCGTGTGAGGCCTGGAGTCTACATTAGGGACATGGATCTTTTTTTTATGAAACAAAGGCAGAACGGAACTGCCTCCAACGAGCACTTTCTTTTTATGAAACCTCTGCTATATAATCTTATAAGGAAATGAACCTTAATCATACATTTAAACAAAACTTATTTATTAGAATAGGAAAATATATAAACAGGCTTTGCTGCCAAGGAAACCGCAGGCTGAGGCGGACTCCGCCTGAATGAAATAGTGATTATGTTGGGGGACCACCATTATAGTTTTTTTTTTTGTTGGTCACAAATGATCCGCATAGAAGGAATCTAATATGCAGACTGAGCCAGTTGGTTTCAGGTTAGCAGTTGGCTCTGCTCACGAGTGAATAGCGAACATTCCACTGTTCTTATTGGCCTTCGGTTGGTCTAGTCTTGTCTACGTTTTAATGTTGTAATTGGCAACTTTCTTGGTGTCTTGGTTCAGTCCTTTCCAATGTTTTCTAGAAAAAAAGGAACAATGGATAAAATGCAAATTGCTGAATCTTTAGGTTATTTACATTGCTGTAGAAATATATATTGATGCAATTGGCACGGAAAGGGTCAAACATAACCCATTCTCTCTAGTCTCTACTGACTTTTCTGGCTGCTTTACCGGATTCGCTGTTTGCTGAAAGTGGCATTTTCTGACATATTTACAGCTGAGCGCATAGAAGTCTGCTGTAAATCTGCAGAAAAGTTTTTTTTTTCCT
Organism: Xenopus laevis; assembly: GCF_017654675.1. Classification (NCBI taxonomy): domain Eukaryota; kingdom Metazoa; phylum Chordata; class Amphibia; order Anura; family Pipidae; genus Xenopus; species Xenopus laevis. The sequence goes on along the minus strand of NC_054371.1, from coordinate 210,963,961 downwards.
GGTGTGAAATTGTGGAGATTTCTGCGTAGAGTGGGGGAAGGAACAGGGCAGCTCGACTACATTCTGATCTGATCCAGGCCAAGCAGTAATACAAGCACACAGCCGCTATATATGAGACAATAAATGGACATTTATCAAATGAAAAGCAGCATCACGGCACCCCCAACATTGTCATTACTTCGACTGTAATCTCTACAGGGCAGGGACCTCCTTCCTCTGGGAATTTATCAACATTCTCATTTTAAATGTTTTAGAAGTTATTGAAACCACAAATAAACTAGTATTCTTTCAATGCCATAAATTTAATGAATGCCGTGTGATTCATTAAAAGACCCAAATATAAATGTACAAACAATTTTTTTTTTCTAAAAATTAGTTTTTTTCTCTCTAAAACTCTAAAAAAAAAGTTTGACATAGGGGCACATTTACTTAGTTCGAGTGAAGGAATAGAATAAAAAAAACTTAGAATTTTGAATGATTTTTTTGGCTACTTTGACCATCGAATTGGCTACTTCGACCTTCGACTACGACTTTGAATCAAACGATTCAAACTAAAAATCGTTCAACTATTCGACCATTCGATAGTCGAAGTACTGTCTTTTTAAAAAAAACTTCGACCCCCTACTTCGGCAAGTAAAACCTACCGAGGTGCAATGTTAGTCTATGGGGAAGGTCCCCATAGGCTTCCTAACAATTTTCTGATCGAAGGAAAATCCTACGATCGATGGATTAAAATCCTTTGAATCGTTCAATGCGAAGGATTTAATCGTTCGATCGAACGATTATTCCTTCGATTGTACGATCGTAGGAAATGCGGTAAATCCTTCGACTTCGATATTCGAAGTCGAAGGATTTTACTTTGACGGTCGAATATCGAGGGTTAATTGACCCTCGATATTCGACCCTAAGTAAATGTGCCCCTAAGTGTAAAAAAAAAACACAGAAAAGTCTAATACAAACTTCTCCAAGTAAGGGGTAGATTTATCAAGGGCCGAATTTCGAAGTAATGGGAGTTTTTTTGAACTTCCATAACTTCAAATTAAAAAGAAAAACAAATAAAATTTACTAAAAAAAAAGCCAAAGTTTTTTTTCTTTGGATGAATAGTCCATATTCAATCAAAATTGTACGAATGGAAGTAATATCACATTCTATCGAATTTGAATCAAAGTTTTTTAAAAGTCCACTAATTGATTCCAGATAGGTTCTAGGAGGTCCCCCATAGGCTAAAACATCAATTCGGCAGGTTTTAGATGGCGAATGGTCGAAGTCAAATCTTTACATAGACAGTACATGATAAATTTCGATATTCGAATTTTTGAATCTTTTTCAAATTTGAATCGAATTTGAACTATTACCTAGTCTACGTACACAAAAATTAGCTTGAAATTTGAATTTTTTTAATTAGAATTTTCACTTCGACCTATATTAAATCTGCCCCTAAAAGTAGTTGAGATCCCATAGCTGCACTGATTCTATTGGACCTTTTTTTTAACCACTCAGACTTTTAGAGGTTTTCGGGATATTTTTTTGCTAGTAATTGTCCGACGGTTTATCATGTGAAAACTCATGGACAAGATTTAATTTGAGATGCAATTCAATTCAGAATTCCTCACAGTTTATAATGTGAAAACTCTATTGAAGTCTATGCGGAAAAAGTGGATCTGAATATGGAGATATTCCATGACTTTTCATGTGATAAACCATGAGATCACTTTTTCTCACTGATTTGAATCTGGCCCTATATTTGTAAAGGTATACATAAATACAACTGAAAAGCTGACCCTGAAGTAAATTTAATAAAAATTTGAGTTTACATTTTTTTGCTGCAGAAAACCGATCTAAATTTTTTGTTCAAATTACATTTTTCTGAATGTTTCAGCTTTGCCATTTACCAGAAAATCTGGAAAATTCACATAATAAATTGATCAGCTAAATTCTGGCATCCTTCAATACAAATCAATGAAAGATGTCTTTCAACCTTAAAAATATTTTATTTGGTTTTATATCTTTGCGGTTTCAGCTAGTGATTGAGAAAAGGAACACGCAATTGCAATCAAATTTTTTATTGCAGGCAATTAAAAAAAATACATTTATATCCTTAAACCCATTATCCGAAAGGATCTGAATTATGGGAAGGCCATCTCCCATAAAATAATTAACTTAAAAAAAAAAAAAAAGATTTGTTTTTCCCTGTACTAATGAAAAAGTACCTGGTACCTGATCCCAACTAAGATATAATTAATCCTTATTGGAAGCAAAACCAGCCTTTTGGATTTAATTCATGTTTTAAAGATTCATGTTTAACAGGCTTAAGGCAGATTCAAATTACATAAAGATCCCAAGCATTCTGGATAACAGGTCCCATACCTGATTACTATCCTCTTTGTGACATAACCAGATATATATATATTCGTACAGACAACATTTGTGCGTGTGATCCATGAAGGCCCTTTCCTGCTATGCCAATAAAACATGGCAGAAACATCTCCATATTTAATTAAATCTCAAAAAGGCTATGGATTTTAATAATGGACTCGATTTAGACAGGGATTCATAATGGGAAAATATTGGTCGCCTTCTACAGTATTTATTTCCCTCTGCAAATGAGGGATATTGGTGTAGATTTAGATGTACTTTAGGGGCTATGACTAATCCGGAAACATTTTAGGTTTAAGACATAATAAAATATCCCCCCCGCCAGGCAGCAATACATTTTACTTGGCCATGGTAAAAAAAAAAATCAGTTGAAATATATGTTGTTCACCTTTAAATTAACTTTTAGTAGGATGTAGAGAATGATATTCTGAGACAATTTGCAATTGGTTCCATTTTTTATTATTTGTGGTTTTTGAGTTATATAGTGTTTTATTCAGCAGCTCTCTGGTTTGTAATTTCAGCCATCTGGTAGCTAGGGTCCAAACCACCCTAGCAACCATGCACTGATTTGAATAAGAGACTGGAATATGAATAGCAGAGGGCCTAAATAGAAATATAATTAAAAAGTATCAATAACGATACATTTGTAGACCTAGAGAGCATTTGTTTTTCAGATGGGACCCCTATTTGAAAGATGGAAAGAATCAGAAGAAGAAGGCAAATAAATAAAAACTATATAAAAAAAAGAAGATCCTTTTAAACATATTTCTTTTTTTCATGCTTTAGCTAATACTAGGTAGTTTGGCTTAATAGTAGGGATGGGCGAATTTTTTTGCCTCGTATCGGCAAAAAAATGACGGCCATAGATTTGTATGGCGACGTGAGGCAAAAAAAAAAAAAAAAAGAAGTGCGACAAAATAATTTTCGCAGCGCGACAACATTTTTTTGACGCCCATAGACTTTAATGGGCGTCTGCCACATTTCGCCGGCGGCAAATTTTTGGCGAAACGGGTCAAATTCGCCCATCCCTACTTATCAGTAAATGCAGAGTAAAACCTGGAGCTTCTGCCAACCTGAAGGTGACAATCAATCAAACTCTACAGCTGAAGGAGACCTGCGCAAAAGAAGCACAAACAGATGTAATTTTAACGCCTCTTTTAATCTCTGAAAATTTATGAGCTCAAATGCGTCAGGTTAGTCACATTTTTTAAACTTATGATGGCCGAATTTCTCCCGTTTTGCTTCGCCAGAAAATTCTCAAATTTCCTGTGAAATTTGCCAAACGGCAAAAAATGTGCGAAACTCGCAAAATTTACGCCCACGTCAATTTTGATGCCAGTGTCAAAGTCAATGGGCATCCGATTAGTGTTGACCCGCGACTGTTTTGACGCGAGCGACGTTTCCGACACGCATGCAAAGATTTTTGACGTCAGCAAATTTTCGTAGAAGCGCCTGCTGATTATATTCGCCCATCACTATTTTCAACACATCAGATGCCATTGTGCCTGGCGTAACGAATGACATTTTAATGCATTTGAAACAATGAGCACCACTTCCGGCACGACTAAAATTACGCCGGAATTACATGTTACTGGGCCCACAGCAAATTCATTTTAGGGCCCCCAAATATATTCAGAAGTTGACCTTTTCAACATATATTGAAATTGATCATTAATTAGGGCTTCGTGGGGCCCCCTATACCTCCTGGGCCCCCCTGCAGCTTCAGGGTCTGCAGTTACGCCCCTGTGTGCGAGACAACGATGCGTTATCAGAAAAAACCCAGAATGCGCATATGGAATATTAACCCTGCTATGGATAAGTCCAGCAAATTTCAGGCTTTGTGTACAGTGTAGGGAACGCCAGCACTTTATAGCCGTAGGAATTTCCTGCAGGAGGTGCTTTGATGTCGGAGCACTTAATACGCGCTGCAGACGATTAGTTCTTATTACGTGCACTAAAAGAAATGCATTTTTATGCCTGACTAATTGAATGGAGTGGAATTCACTCAAAATGGCAAGGAAATGCCTTAGCCCATGCAGGGTGGGGGGGGGGAAATTAAATAATAGCTGAATAAGATTTTAGAAGGCTCTGAACAATTTCATATATTTTTCCCAGAGGGACCAAACACATCAGCACAATGTTTCGCAGACGTGCTGCGCATAATGAGGCCCACCCAGAGCATTGAGGGGTATTGTCACACCTTACTCCTAATTAAAGGGCTGGTTTGCCTCTAAGTTAACTTTTAGTATGTTATAGAATGGCCATTTCTAAGCAACATTTCAAATGGTCTTCATTATTTATTTATTTATTATAGTTTTTAATTATTTACCTTCTTCTGACTCTTTCCAGCTTTCAAATGCAGGTCGCTGACCCCATCTTAAAACAAATGCTCTGTAAGGCTACAAATGTATTGTTCTTGCTACTTTTTATTACTCATCTTTCTATTCAGGCCTCTACTATTCATATTCCAATAAATCAGTTCATTAGTAGCGATGGGCGAATTTTTCCTGTTTCGCCATGAATTTTACGAATTTCCAGCGAAATTCTTGAAACTGGCTAAAAATCTGTGAAACCAAGATTTTGAAGCCGGCGAGTTGACGCCGGCGCCCATTACAGTCAACGGGCGTCCGTTTATTGTCAATACACGTTGTATGAAGGAGGCCACAAAGCATCCGCAGTACTGTGCTGAAAAACTTTCATTTTTCAGCTTTGTGGCCCCCTTCATACAACGTGTATTGATGAATCTTTTGGTCTTTACGGTGTGACCCAACTAAGAAGGTGAGCCCATTTAATAAGAGTTAAGGGAAGCACTGGGAAAATTGCATAGGTCAGTTTATTGTCGTCGGCGTCTAAATGGGCGCTGGAGTCAGAAGCAGCGGAAACGTCGCCGGTGTCGAAAAAACTGTGACGCTGGCATCGAAACCTCGAATTCACGCCTGCCAAAAAATTCGCCCATCACTAGTTGGTAGGGTAATTTAGACCCTAATAACCAGATTGCTGAAAGCGATGACAGCCAATTGATGACAGCAAATTGTCTCAGAATCAGTGATCCCCAACCAGTGCCTTGTGAGTAACATGTTGCCAACCTCTTGGATGTTGCTCCCAGTGGTCTCAAAGCAGGAGCTTATTTTTGAATTCCTGGCTTGGAGGAAAGTTTTGGTTGTATAAAAAACAGGTGTACTGTCAAACCAGTAGGCTGCCAGTCCACATATTGGCTACCAATAGCCAATCACAGACCTTTTTTGACATCCCCATGGATTTTCTTGTGTTGCTCCCCAACTCTATTTACATTTGAATGTGGCTCATGGGTAAAAAATTGTGGGGACCCCTGATCTACATCATCATAAAAGTTAACTCAAAGGTGAACAACCCCTTTAAAAGCATTGAGCGTAGGCACAAAGAAGTCCTGTCCTTACCCCCCTGTCAAGGGTTGACACCTGTCCAGTAATGACCAAGACATGGCTGTCCAGGCCAATACCTTCTCCAAATTATTTCCGATTAATGTGATAACCCCACCCCTGTTGTTATCCCTCTTCCTGAAATGTCTTTACGTTGGTACTTGCTCATACCTACCAACAATTTGGAAATAGAAAGATGGACAAAAAGATTTGGCGCATGGAAGGCGGCAATTTTTTGACCATGCCTATTGTCGTGGCCACACCCCCTGATTACAAAATTTGGCAGGTTATGAAAGTTTGAACACCTTTCTGTGGTTTTTATGTGTTATCACAGTTTTGCTAATGAAGGCGAATTGCCCTTCAAGTCACAGTTTCCCCAAGAGATTTGCTTATCTTAAATTGTTCCAATTGTTTCTTTGCTTGTCTTAAATTGTTACAAAAGTATCTAAGTGCACCTGCCACATATTCTGGAAATGTATCTTTTTCTGGCTGTTCAGTGCAGGAGATCAAATAGAAAGTCAGTACATTTCAGTAACAATCCAAGACTGCAGGCTGAGCTGTCAAAATCAGTGAAAAATGGGACAGTTGGGAGGTATAGTTGCTACCCAGCAAAGGTGGCCACCCTACCCATGCCATAGCGGGCAGGCAGTAAGAGCCAAGCTCCTTTGCAATATGGGCTTAAGTGCAAGTTATGGGGTGAGGATGAAGGAGGATGAGGGACACCACCATGCAACCCCAAGCTCATCCCTCGTGAATAAAGCCCTTCAAATGCAGCCGGGTTTTCTTATCATACTAAATAATTTAACTGCTCTATGTTGGTTTCTCTCTTCTCCCAATGAACATAACTGAACTCGATTGGCTTTCTTTCCTTTCGGGCTCAGTTGCTAGTGATCTCACGTCACACTTCTATAGAGGAAAGCGTAGCTAAAGGGGGTGATGCATTTTATTTGCCTTCATTTTCTAAGAAGAATTCTCTAACTGCCGACAGATGGATTATATAAACTGGAAAACAGTCTAACGATCCAGCAGAAGGTCATATTCATGGAACACTCTTACATAAACATGCACTCTGCCATCTGATTCTGAGAATAGGACTCATCGTTCTGCTTTGTTCAAGCGCTTGTGAGTTTTGTCCTGCAGAATAAATAGCAGAAAGAATGCTTGGGAGTGGGACACCATCATTAAAGTCCCAGTCTCCCAGGCATAACAATCTAACAGCTTTCTTACTACTGTAAGTCATAGCTGAGGCTTTAGATAATACATAGTCATCACCTCCCCCCAAAACCCCACCAGAGAAACAACAGGTATGTGGATCCAAATTACAGAAAGATCCCTTATCTGGAAAATCCCAGGTTCTGAGCATTATACCTGTCCTATACCTGTATATGCTTAATTGAAAAGGTGGCACATTTGTGAAGGTATACTTATTTATATTGATAGATAACCAACAAAAATAGATCTTTACATATCACGATGAAGTAGATACATAAGCAATGTGGTTTTACACAGTCTTGATTTGCAATATGACCATACATTTCCCATAGGGACTATATATCCTGGGCCATGTTTGATCTTGTTATTACAGATATATTGGTATGCGGCCTGTTATTCTATAGGCAAAATAGTCAGCACAACTTTGTTAAATATAAATAACAAGACATTGTGGTGCTGTTCATATCGAATCTCTGGGGCCTGTTATTCAAAATGCTTGAGACCTGGGGTTTTCCAGATAATGGATCTTTCTGTAATTTGGATACCTTAAAGGAGAAGCAAACCCCCAAACTAATGAAAACCCCTACCCTCCATAATTACACCTTGATGCAGAGTCAGCGCAGCGGAGCTCACAGACACCATTTTCACCGCTTCGTGAGTCTTCAGTAAGTAAGCGGCGTATCAGCACATGCGCAGTAGTAGCAATTTGCCAGTCCCGAACAACTGCTCATGTGCCGAAAGCCACGGAAATTGCCGTAGGGACCCGAAGATTAGAGAAGCGCTAGAAGATGGCGCCCGTGAGCTCCACTGCGCTGACTCTCCATGGAGGGGTAATTAAAGACTTAGGGGCATTTACAGGGGTTAAACATTTACAGGGGAACAGGGAGAGGGGACTATGGAGGGTAGGGGTTTTCATTAGTTTGGGGTTTGCTTCTCCTTTAAGTCTTCTAGAAAATCATTTAAACATTTAATAAACCCAGTAGGCTGGTTTTGCTTCCAATAAGGATTAATAAAGTACTGTTTTAGAAAAAGAAAATATTTTTTAAAGAATTTGGATTATTTGGATAAAATGGAGTCTATGGGAGACAGCCTTTCCGTAATTGACAGCTTTCTGGATAACGGGTTTCCAGAAAGTGGGTCCCATACCTGTCTATTAGTTTCTCAATGGTATGGGTATCGTTAACTGGCTTTAACCAGCTTGGGAATGGGGGGTGGGTGCGGTGTCTCAGATTTCCGGTTCATAGCAATCAGTTTCCAGGCATAGTATAGAAAACGAATCAAATGTTTTTGACGTTGTTGCTGTTGGTTATTGAATCATGGAGGTATTTATCCAGCAGTTATATTATAGAGTCTGGGTTTAGGCTCAGCTTGCATATCTGGCTGATATGGGAAAGATTCTGCAAACAATTGGATGAGTGGATTTGTGAGCAAGATCTGAAATAAAGGGGATAGAGATACCCAATTTAATGTTGGCTTGTAGCTCTGGGCACAAATTACAGCAGGAAGGGGAGGAGTGAAAAGGGAGGGATAGAGGGAGAGAGGACCCAACTGAGCATGCTCAAGCCCGTGTCCTGGAGGTTTAAGCTGAAAGAAGGAAGTCTGATAGACAAGTCTGTACACAACAGAAGGAAATAAATGTTTTTTCTTTTGACGGAGGACTCAGAGCAGCATTACTTTGAGGGTTTCCTGATGTATTTTATAGACCTTTCTGATAAACTTTAATTTTACTTTTAACCTACCTTTTAACCTTTCCTTCTCTTTTAAGGGCAGTAACATAGGTATGAATACCATATTTGAATGATGAATCTCCCAGACATGGAAACTCAGTTGGAGGAGCCACACAACATGCACGTTATGGGGGAGAAAAAAAACCAAAAGACTCAACTCAAAGGAAAATATATATATATAAAAGATTGAATTTGTTAAGTAAGTTATATGCTTTATTTATAGGTGACATTAAGGGGCCGATTCACTAAGCTCGAGTGAAGGATTCGAATGAAAAAAATTCGAATTTCGAAGTATTTTTTGGGTACTTCGACCATCGAATTGGTTAAATTCGTTCGAATTCGAACGAAACCGAACGAATCGAACGAAAAATCGTTCGACTATTCGACCATTCGATAGTCAAAGTACTTTCCCTTTAAAAAAAACTTCGACCCCCCTACTTCGGCAGGTAAAACCTACCGAAGTCAATGTTAGCCTATGGGGAAGGTCCCCATAGGCTTGCCTGTGATTTTTTGATCGAAGGATTTTCCTTCGATCGTTGGATTAAAATCCTTCGAATCGTTCGATTCGAAGGATTTAATCGTTCGATCGAACGAAAAATCCTTCGATCGATCGATCGCAGGATCAGCGCTAAATCCTTCGACTTCGATATTCGAAGTCGAAGGATTTCAACTCGAGGGTCGAATTTCGAAGTATTTTTAACTTCGAAATTCGACCCTTAATGAATCTGCCCCTAACAGTGTGATATTACACTTGATTCCCATTGTTCCTATTTTGTATTATTTATGTTAGCTTAAAAACTACCTGCAGTCTCCCAGGGCAATGTTTTCAGCTCATGTGAAGTGCGTTGACATGGCCTGTAAAAAGTCTTGTTTCCTCCTGTGACTTTATCTAATGCAAGAAACGTGTTAATCAAATTGCTTATATATGGCTGAGATATGTTTGCTCGGGGCTTGCATACCTTCTGGATCAGCAGAGACTGTCGTGAGAAGAGCAAATGTAGAATAAAATAATTTGTTTGTATATGTGTGAATCTTCTCGTTTCCATGGGTAATTGCACATGAGCAACCTTGAAAACCAATGCAAAATTCGACTTATACTGTATTTTCCCAAGAGCGCCTCCCCATGTGTTATATTTCATGTGCTTGATTCCAGGCAGAAACGACTTCTCCATGCCATTTATACTGTATAGACAGGAGATATCAGTACTATACAGGTAATTCTATTTACACCACCATTTTTCAAAAATAAAATTTAAAAATATACCCATTTGTTTTCTTTTGTCACCAGTACTTGTTTGATTGTTTAGATTGTATGCTGCACAGACTTACAGTATTTGAGTTAATTTAACTCTGTAAATCTGTATCTGTGCAGTAAGCCATAGAGACCAACTATACACATTATATTGGTAAGTTAACAAAACTATTTGCTGATGGGTTAAGCCGGACATACACCTAAAGGTCCATGCTCATTTGTTGTCAGCTTCAGGGGCCCCCCATCTTAGTCACAAACTCGCTGGAAGTCTACTCCTAATCCTCCCCCTTGTCTTGCAGCCAAATACCAGTTGGACAGTCGTGTTGGCAGGCCACATACATGCGCCAAGTTAAAAATTGAAGGACCAAGTTGGCAGTGTATGCAGCCAGTATATGGCCACGGGGTTACTCAACGAGCTCCAATATTGGGTCCAAAAGGCATTGTGCATATAACACAATATTTTATCCATGTTGTGATCCCTCAACTATTGATGTACATTAAGGGGCAGATTTATCAAGGGTCAACTTTCGAGTTCATGGGAGTTTGTAAAACTCCCATAAACTTCCATGAACTCAAAATCTGAAAAAAGATGACCAATTGAAATTTGAAAAAAAAAAAAAAAAAATTCAAAATCGGGAGAATTGGATCGACCTGCAAACTCGAATCAATTTTTTTCCACCAAAACATCCCTTGATTTTCAGGATGTCTCCATACAACTCCAAATTGATTCTAGGATGTCCCCATAAGCTAAAACAGCAATTCGGTAGGTTTAAGGTGACGAATAGTCAGATTCAAATTGTTAAAGGGCCATTACATGATCAATTTAAAAAAAAAAACTTGAATCAAAGTTTAACTATTTTTTAGTCAAATTACACTAAAATAAACTTGAAAATTCTAATTTTTACTTCGACCCTTGATAAATGTGCCCCTAAGTTCCAGCTGGTTAGTTTGTCTACTATAAGCATCATGGGCAGCCAATCATATGGGCAACATTTTTTCTTACTAGTAACCCATAGCAACCAATCATCAGTTAGTTTAAAGTCTGCAGAAAAATTAAAATATCTTTTGGCTTTTGAATAATGGGTCTGTGTAGCCTCTGCCTGGAATTATACCCTACCCCATACATAACCTAACTATGAATTCAATTGTATGAATGAAAGAACTTGGGCAATGAAAAGTATCTGCTTGTATAGTTGTAAATAATGTGCGAGGCATCCCTGGATACTAACTGTAGAATTCTAGCTCATCATTATTTTGACTTTTTTTTATTAAGGATTTTACTGCCTCGAGTTATTTACCCAAATTAAATCTCACAGTAGAAGCTATGTGTTGCAATACATTATAATCCAGCAAGAAAGAGCACTGATCACAATTAATTGGAGGCCATAAGTAACTGTTAGAAATCTTAGCTCATGCAGTGCTTAAGTGTAATTTTGGGTTCATGAATAAAAGAAAAAGAAATGTGAATATATGCTATTGCTTTTTTTTTTTTTGGCGTAATTTTCAAAGCTGCTCCCATGCAGAGGAATTCTTAGCACTTAATGCCCTTATTAATTTCATTGTTTTTTATTAGCTCAAGAAAAGTGTAAAGGAGCAAAATACTGCATGGCAGAAAATAAATAACCAAACTGATGGTATCTAAAGAACATGCGTAGGTTTGGCCTATTTTGGCCGTACTGCTTTGTGTTTTGGGTGTGTATGGTCACCTCAGCGGCAGTTAGGGCAGGCTATCAAGCCATCAATGCAATTACTTTTCATAAATCAAAGCTAAACTTAGTCACTTGTCTTGATGTGTTGGATAGCCCTTATCTTTAGCAGTGGAAGTATTTTTTGAGGGAAAGGGGATGAATATATCTCCCAAGTATTTGGTGGTCATCTAGAATATAAATATATGAATAGTTATTAATTTTTAAGAAAAAAGCCTATCTTCAGAACAGTTCACCCTTTCTGAAATAATAACATACATGTACTGGATTATTCTACAAGATGGAAGCTGGATTTGGAATGATAACCATCTATTTTTGATCTGGTGAAGACCATGTCCTTTTGGGATCTGTTGAGAAGGATAGGATAGGATCCATGGCAGGTAGGTACATTAACCAGCCCATATTTATTGTCAACTTTAGGTATTATGTGACTATAGACATATGTGGTGATGGATCATTAGCAGATATCTGTATAAAATTGGTCAATTTGGACTGATCTGATCATTGGCTTTGGGGTCAATGAATATGTCATACAGCAGGGCCTATCTAGTCCTGTCAAACAAGGACTTCATCAATGATCTGATTCGGTCATGATCCGACAGGAATTTCAAATCTTCCAGGAGATATCTGTCCAATTTTGGGGGTCATACACAATCAATAAGCTGTTCATTCTGTCTGGAGTCAGCGGCTTTTATAGACCCCCCTTTATGTAACTCAATTTTTAGACATCCTAGATGCTGTTGAGTCTGAGCACAAGCCTCTAACGATTGGTTCAACACTCCCTACTATGTGCACTGGCAACTAGGACACTTATAGGCTCTACCAATTTAACCTTGCTCCTTTAGTACATCATTGTTTCATACAAGTCCTCTCTTCTCCCAAGCACAGTTGCATGAATAGTGTAAGCGTGTACTCAAGCCAAGGACTTTTCTTTTAATAAATATGTTTTATAACCTGTCAAAACATTTATTTATCTGTCATATTATTATGATGTTTTCTTAATCCTAATCTCTTGCCTTAACTCCCTTCTCTCCATCAGCACCATCATTTCTCAACAATGGATATTCCTGCTTTGTCTACATTTATCTACAGAGTAGTTAAACGTATATATTTCTTTATAATCCTGAGTTAGCATTAGTTGTTTCTGATATATTTACTGCTACTTGGCTGATATTAACATCATCTCCCCATGAATGAGCATGACTATTGTGTGTGGGGGTAAACATACTTGCTAACTGGAAACATTAATCAATGTGTAACCTAGATGTTTACCAGGCTAACCGTCTGTGGTTTCTTTAAGCTACAACTATAATTATAAAGATATGGTTGGCTTAATAATCACCTCCAGGAGCTCCTCCTTTCACTACTTGATTAGTCATGGGATTGCTAAAAATTTGACATCATAGAAGTTTGTAGATGACAGATTTATTTTTAATTAAAGTATAAAAATCCTCCAGCAACAGTAAAATGGCACACACATGAGCTCATTCTCTTTTATCTGATGAGAAGGCTAGTTATCAGAACATTGAAACAAGAACCTAATTGTTAAAGCACAGTTCAAAGGATACTACCCACTAGAGTCAAAATATACAATATTACACAGTGTACACAAAATATGCATGAATAAATAGAGCAGAGGGAGAAAAAATCCCAAAATGTCTCAGCCATTTCCCTTTAATAAGAACGCAGTTTTCCAGATGCAAGATATGTACCACATAATGCACTATGTCTGCTTCACCTGAAGCTCAGGCCTTGGTCATCAGAGTGTGTAAAGAATCTCATCTTTATGAAGAAAATACTAAATTTCCCTGTAAGACAGTAGATTCATGGGGCAGTAGCAGGGTGGTTAAAGTAAGCTTAGGACAGAATGCCTATTTGCTGCCTCAATGAACATGCCCAGCCCAGAACAAACTCAGCTTGGAGGACATGAAGGGTAAGCTTTAAGGTGGGGCATTTGTTTTCCTAAATATTTATGGAATAAAGTCTATGTGACTGATTTATGGATATTTGCCTATATCTGCAACCTTGACCAAAGATCTGCCCAATAAGAACTTGAAAAGCAAGAGCTGCATTAAGAGGTAGAGTTGATCCTCTCATTATTGGATGCCTTGGTTGCCACATCCAAATGTGCAAACACAGGAGCAACAAGATCTTCTACTAGATCTTCATGATCTTCTTCTAGAAGGAAATGACCAGAGGAGCACACAGAGTTTTCTAAACATGAAATACAGTTAAGCAAAGGATAGAATACAAAGCCCTTCTGCTAATATTCAAAGCCCTTCTCTCCTCTGCCCCTCACTACGTTTCTTCACTTGTATCCCTTGTATCCCTGGACATATCCTCCATTCTTTTCAGAGCCACCTTCTTTTTACAACATCCACACCCACCACCATCTATCACATTAAACCTTTCTACCTTGTGGCTCCTTACCTCCATTCCATCCATGAACACTCTCTTAACCTCTTCAAAAAGAAACTCAGATCCTATCTTTTGGAGAACTTGTACATTATCTGGTCTGGCACATAATGCCTAAACCTTTGTGCACTTTTGTCCTCTTATTTGTGGCCATATATTATTCACCCACTTAAGCTGTAAGCTCTGCAGGGCAGGACCTGGGGTTTTCCAGCTAAGGGATCTTTCCGTAATTTGGATCTCCATGCCTTAAGCATACTTAAAAATCCTTTAAATATTATATAAACCCAATATGATAGGTTTGCATACAATAAATATTAATTATATCTTATTTGTTATAAAGAGAAAAGTACTTACATAGTTACATAGTTAAATCGGGTTGAAAAAAGACAAAGTCCATAAATTTCAACCCCTCCAAATAAAACCCAGCATCCATACACACACCCCTCCTTTACACATAAATTATATATGCCCATATCTATACTGTTTTATTATTACAGAGAAAAAACGAAAATCATTTAAAAAAATGTAAATTATTTGATTATAATGGAATCTATGGGAGATGGACTTCTCATAATTCGAAGATTTCTGGATAACGGGTTTCTGGATAATGGTTCCCATAACTGTATATTTATACTCATTTATTACTTTATGCTCACTTTGTAAAATGCAAAAAAATTGTAAAGCTGTACAGCTTTGCATGTCCTAGTGACACTATGTAAATAAAATTGGTTCGGATTTGCTGGAAATTTTTTCTTGCGTCAGATGTTTTGAAATCAATGGACATTCTTTCCTACATTTTTCCTAGAGAAAAAAAATGCATGGAAAAATCCTGGTACTGCTGTTGCCATTTTTTCTGGCCCAAAAACCTGGATTTTTTTGTTGAATGAAATGTATGCCTAAATTCTAATGCAGATTTGTGCTGGAAAATTGTACTCCTCCTTGTAAAGTTGTACATACATACAAGGGGGGTAATACATCATCTCTGCTCTTAATTTTATAGTGTTATATTAGACGAATACAAAGGTCAAAAATAAACTTCCGTTTGCATTTCACAGCCTAGGTGGGCCAACTGGTTCTATTTTAGCGCACGGTTCTCAACCACTACCTGCAAAATATTGTTAGCCCACGTGCCAAAATCTTGTTGTTAAATACTCCGGAGGAAGATAATAATTATCATATCACAGGCAATTTTCAAGGACATTATTTTAATTACTAACCATACGAAATTTCCCATCAAAATATTTCGGTTGTGGTTTTTTTTGTGCTTTATTTCATGTGCTGCCGCCTCCTTAAACAGAGTGGCAAGCGTCACAATACACATATTATTCTTCGAAAGAGTTAAAAGGAAAACATTCAGCCTTTGTTCTTCTGCATTCACAATCTTTCATGAGGACAATAAGCCACTCCAGGGTGTGCATTAAGCTAAATCACCGCATTTTGCCTTATGCGTTACAATGCATCTATGCCATGCTGTGCCTTTGCTTAATGTACACCCTGAAGTGAGCGATTGCTTACCTCCTATTAGTACTTGGTGCACGCTTTACAATACTTAACATGAGCACATGAAGTTTAGAAGTGTTACACTCGGTAATTTTCCTCTGACCTGGGTTGTCTCTCTGTGTTGAATGCAGAAGGGCACAGTACAGGTCAAAGGCAATTATACACTTGAAAAACCCAAATCTTAATGAATATGTTTCTATGACATGCAGTACGTGCTTTTTTCATTTGTACTGTACAAAATGATACAATGGCTCTGTGTACTACTCTGTAGTTACGTGGGCACATCCATCTTGATCTCTGTATTTCTGAATAGCATCTGTAACATTAAAGTTGTGTGCTCTATTTTGAAAGGAATTTATTTTAAAGAATAGGTTATTTTTAAACCCTTAATACTGGAAAAGGAAACTGGATCGCGTTTTATGATGAAAGAGAATATATAAGGGTTTATTTTTATCAAAGGTCCAATTTTTTTTCAAATTGAATAATCCGATTTTAATTTGAATGGTATGTTATTTATGAAAAATGTTGAATGTCTAAAATTTGATCGAATAGTCCTGACATAAAGTGGACCTGTCACCCAGACACAAAAATCGGTACAATAAAAGTCCTTTTCAAATTAAACATGAAATCCAATTTCTATTTTTTATTAAAGCATTCATAGCTGTTGTAAACTCATTTAAAAATCTCAGCTGTCAATCAAATATTGTCTGCCCCTCCTCTATGCCTGTGGCATAGAGGCGGGGCAGACAATTACTTTCACTTTCCATTCAGCACTTCTTAGATGTCACTGCTTTCCCCATATTCCCGCGTTCTCTTCACCATTTAATTCTGTAACCAGGGCATGGGGATGGACATCAGGTCCCCCATTCTGGTGCACAAACAAGATTCTGAGATGATACAAGGCTTGCCTTAATAACAGTGTCCACAAAATGGCTCCTGCCTGCTTGCTATCATTTTGAATTCCCAGACTGAAGGAAACAAGATTCAAATAATTTATATAGTGTAATTAAAGTTAATTTTGCTTGACTGATGTGATAAAATAGTATTTTGAATAATTTTTTTGGGTGACGGGTCCCCTTTAAAAACTTAAATTGAATATGAATCTAGTTAGAATCGAGTTTTCCTCCAAAAAGAAAAACAATTGGATGCGCAACAATTTTTTCCGTCCCATTGGAGTCTATGGGGTGTCAAACTTGGAAAAAATTTGGTTCATAGGTTGATGGTTTTAAATTCGAATTTGAAAATTTGAATTTGAGTTTACCATTCAAAATAAATCTGCCCCTATTAATGTTGTTGTTTATCTTCCAATGATATTCCCCATATATACATAGAACATTCTTCTTTCTGCATAATTTTATCTTTCAGTGTGAATGGCAGTGTGCCATGTTGTATACTCAACAGAGGTAGTAGTATGTAAAAACCCAGCTTGCCATGAATGCAAAAGTAAGGGGTCTCTTGTCCAGAAACCAGATAACTAGAAACAGGAAAGCCATCTACCATTTTAAAGGGCACTAAGGATGAGCAAACTCTTTCATCCGGACTTTCTTTAGAATATCTAATTATTAGAATATCACCATGCAATTTTTTGGTGAAAAAAACCCACCTTTTTTGTGTCAGTAAAAAAATAGTTTTTTGCACCAAAAATTTTTTCTTGGGCCAGAAAAAAATGCTATGGTAACTGGTAGCAAGAATAAATTCATGTTGATGGCAACACAATCCTATCGGCAGTGGTGTAACTAGGTGGCCGAGCTTGGTTGAATGATGTGCACCTGGACTGAGCCCCTCAAGATCTTGACAAAGATGTAAACTCAGTATCATAGCCCCAGCTCAAACTATAACACAAATATTTAAGGCACCAATAGCACACCTCCTGATGAGGACCTTGGAAACATTCTCTACACACAGCACATCCCCT
The DNA here is from genome assembly GCF_017654675.1 of Xenopus laevis. Lineage (NCBI taxonomy): Eukaryota > Metazoa > Chordata > Amphibia > Anura > Pipidae > Xenopus > Xenopus laevis. The sequence continues at coordinate 210,946,459 of NC_054371.1, read as the reverse complement.
ACCTCCACAGACCATGAGCCTGAAGATATACAAATAAGTAGTAATTTTGACATCCTCTCACAGACATTAAAAATCTCTGGAATGACATATGTTTAGGACCAGCTATTGCATTGTGTAAAAAGAATACAAACTACAAGGTGGCAATATGGTGCTTTTGTGTTCCATTTTCTCTGAATTAGATTATGCTGGAGCCTCCTGAAAGACAGTTTTTGAAATGGACATTATTTATCAAAGATCGAATTTTAGAGTTTTTTTTATACTTTGAATGAACTCAAAACTCGAATAGTTTCTAATTTAAGAAAAAACTTGAATGGAAAAAACAAGATTCAGCAAGTTCGGGGTTAACAACCCAAAAAAAAACTGAATTAATCAAGTTTCCAGCAAAAAAAATTTGAATCACTCAAATTGTTCAAATTTTTGGGCAAAACTCAAACATCATGAAGGCTATTACCATCTTCAACAACATCTTTTGTGTGCCATTTTCTCTAAATTAGATTATGCTGGAGCCTCCTGGAAGACAGTTTTTGAAATAGACATTATGGATGTTATTTATCAAAAGTCGAATTTTAGAGTTTTTCTATACCTTGAACTCACCACTTGAATGGTTTCTAATTTAAGGAAAAACTGTAATGGAAAAAACACGATTCAGCAAGTTCGGGGTTAACAACCCAAAAGAAATCCAAATTAATCAAGTTTCTGGCAAAAAAATAATTTGAATCGCTCAAATTGTTCAAGTTGTCGGGCAAAACTCGAACATCATGAAGGCTATTAACATCTTCAAATGGTTCAAGGGACATCTGCCATTGACTCCAACATGGTCTTGACAGGTTTTAGATGGTATATTTTTGGATTCAAGCTATTTCCAGGGTGGGGGTATAATAAATCTCAAAAAATTTGAGTTTTTTTAACCCGAAAATGTGATTTTTTTTTTTTTGACCCAAAAAAAAGTCTAGGCAAGTCGATCTTGGGATGTCCTAATGCTTCCTGTCATTCATTGATGTGGTTTCTTCTCATGTGGATGTTAGAGCTTCACTATCCCAGTACAGTTTTGAATATATTTTCTGTCACACAAGTTGCAGGAGTACTGGGTGACCAAGCTAGACTGACGAAAAGGGCTTCAATTTCATATGCTGGTGATTGTCTGTAGTATCCTTCATTTAAGTTGAAGATCCAATCTTCTCCCAAGCTTAGCCCCCTTTTCAGTGGGCAGTTTGTTATTTTTAAAATATTTTATCTTGTCACTGGCACTTCCCCACATCTCAAGGCTTTCAAATTCCTTCTATATTTTCTTGCTCAAGTTGTTTGTAATGCCTTTTCTTTTTTATGTACCTTTTGCTCCTCTCGCTGGAAATTCATGAATTTTCTGGTGAAGCGAAATGGGAGAAATTCACCCATCACTACTGACCATTTTACAGGAGGAGGAGAAATTCTGCAAAACTGTGGAAAAATTTTCAAAATAGCAACGTTTCTCAGCAATTTTTTGTGTTGCCAAAAGCATTAGAATCACTGGCCAATTTTCCTCTTTTATGTTTTTCTTTCGGCAAATATATTGAAGTCAATGGGCATTTTTTATTGCAGCCAATGCATTGGAGTCAAAGTGTGAGAGGGTTTTTTTTTTTTTTGCGTTAAAAACACGATTCTTTTACCTGGTGAAATAAAAGTATAGAAAAATTCTAGAGCAGATTTGTAAAAATGTTCTTCACTCATGAAAAAGAACATTTTTCTGCAAATCTGTAGCAGGTGAAAAAAATTTGCTCAACTCTGCTTTTGAGGCAACACTCAAAAAAAAAACCACTCAAAAATATTAATGTGTGTTATAGGCTTTCCACTTTTTACTTTGTAAGGTTTTTACAATCAAGATTTAAAAAAAAAAGTAAGAATTCCCACAAAGTCAGTTAAGTGCAATTTAATAAAAGCTGTTTAATTGATAATGTTTAGAAAAACCCTACCTAACTCTATTGTCAAGCACTGAAAAAGCTCTTGAATATTGAAGCTGGACATTGTTTATAAGATAAGGGAAATATTTTTCATCTATTAAGCAAACTCAAAGCATATACAATTTATAACCAGAAACGAGATAGAGCCTTCAGATAAGACATATAATTTTAAGCTACAAATAGCATATGATTAATAAGAGCACTAGAGGGGAAAAAAAATGTCTGTGCCTTTTTTCTTTGAAAAGTATTTTATAGCAGTCTAGCACTTGTATTTCACATAGGCTTCAAGATTCAGATTTATGTATCAACACCTCTGCACCAAATTTTGTAAATATTCAGTGGGGGCTTGGTCCTTTAACATAAACATGTCTTCCTATTGAGGCACTGAGAAAAAGCAGGCCCCTCGTTTATTATGCGATATCCAGAAGGCTAAGGGGATGTTGATCTCCTGCCTCCAGGAACATCTTCTCTTGCAAGACAAATGAAATGTCATCATGGGAAGGTGAATCATAATAAATGTAATGCCTTGGCTGACACTGACAAATAAATCAAAGCCTGTTGTGAGAAATATGGGCGACTTTTTTCCAAGGAGGTTTGGAGTAGCTAAATAAATTAAACACTATGCGATGACAGCTAAGGGGCAGTGTGTAAACCACTTGTTAGATAATCTCCATAGTAACTTAGAATTCTTTAAACGGCAAGAACAAAAATAATATTTTTTTTTTGTGTCTCGGCTGGTTTATATGAGAATGATAAACATTTTATGGGGGAAAACAATGCCAAGTTTTATTCTTTAACTTAGTGAACTTAGTGAACTTAGTGAATCTGAGCAGTTAGACATAATCTGTAGCGATGGGCGATTTTTTTTCGAAAAAAAAAATTTTGACGCCGGCTAATTTTGGCCGCGAATTTTCGCGGGCGTTTCGTGAATTTATTATTTGCCCGGTATTGTCTAGGCGTGAGCAAATATTTTTTTACCTGATACAAATTTGCAGCAAAATTCACAATTTCATGAGTATTGAAAATGCTTGTGAATTTGTGTTAGAATTTCACCATGAGTTTATGGGAAAAAAAAAACGTGAGAAAAAAATGCTCACTGACTTCAATACCTTTGGCAGAGGAAACATGTTTCTACAAAAATTTCAACATTTTGAGAACATTTTCAGTGGCTTTGCACATTTTTTGGTGAAACTGGGCAGCCCAAAATAAAATAGGGAGGGATTCTGAAAAAGTTTGTCTGTAGTTATACTGTATTATTAGTTCAAATGAAAAAACACCACCCAAAAATAAAGGTTTTTATTATATTCCCTGCTGCAAGTGTTTTTCCACTGGACATTTACATTTGAATGTTTGTGAAAATCTTTTGAAATATCTAGATGCAGATGTATTCATTTTTAGATTTAAGTCCGAAAAGCTTGATCACATTTAGTTGGGAACAAAACTCAAAAATCACATCATTCCATTATTTTTTGCAAATACAACTGTTTGAAAAACTCATGAAATTAAATGGCTTCAATCTTTAAACTATATTCAATTATTAAAGATTGTTTTCATTGATAAATGTCAAAAATGTGCATTCGGAAAACTTAAATTAAAAAAAAAAAGTGTTGTTTTGCTGTGATTTGCTGTGATTCTGACATAATTTATTAAATGAATCCAGTCTGCCATAATCAACCGTAACTCATGCAAGTTTTCCTTTATAACTGCTCGAACTAAAAGACTCAATCATAAATCGGAGCCAAAGTGTCAGAAGTTCCAGTCGACAAAGTAAATGACTCTGTTCAATCGGAGTCAGCTTCATAAAATATTTCTTCTCCATTGCCGTTAGCTGTTACCTTTGGGTTTTGTTTAGTTGAAGTACTGAATGCTCTGATTGACAAGAGACTGTCGAGCCCACTGGCAAAATAAACATTTTTAGCAGGAGCCCCCATTTAAATGCCAAATACTATCATATTATCATGCATTTGAAAAAGAATTTGCCTGGGTAACAGCTGCACTTTAAGTTCTGGTGTCAGTTTTAGTAAATAATTTTAGTCTGATATTCATTCTGGGTGCTAAATTACTTAATAGAAATGGAAAGTTAGGGAAATGTTTTTGAAATAAGATGCTGATAATTGTGACGAGCATGGAGTCACTTCAAAGCCATTTTGCTGTTCATTTAGAAATCCCATCTACTTAGGCTGCTTCTTAGGTATCAGATACTAACGTGATTACATTCTTTCACTGCATTATTGCACCCACCGAACTGACAGCTGGATTGCAGGGGATCAATTACTCAGTGGTGCAAAAGGAAAAAAAACCCCTCTAATTTCTAATGGGGGAGAGTTGATTACTATTAGGGGGTTATTTATCAAAATGCAGATTTTTCTCACTTTTTAATTATAAAAAATCCGATCAAACTAGAATCCATGATTTGACCTTATTTATTATTCAAAAATCTTGATTTGATGGGATCGGGTAACAACTTGATAAAATCGAGCAAAAACCTGAATTGTATGTTTTTTTCTGAGTTTTCCGAATCGTACAATTTTTTCGGGCTTTAATAAAACTTGAAAAGTTTATTTTAAAAGTATTAAAATTTCAGTTTTGCCCCAAAAGTCAGACGGGAGTAATTAACCCCCTTAATGTCTAATATCTTAAATGAGTTTTATCAGAATATTTCAATACGATTAAAGGTTCTTTAAAAGTGATCTTGCATTCAACAATTGTAACTTTCATTTTGCACTCCAAACGGGGCAATTTGCCACCCCCTTGCCTAACATTTGGAGCTTCTACACAGGCCCGAAGGGGGGCCACATTGCTAGCACATAGGACACAGCTGTGCTCTTTACACAAGTGGAGTAACTACCAGGGACCGGGCTCCCTCTGTAAGAAAAAATTCAGAGGGTCCGAGCCTGGTGTACTGAGTTCTTGGCACCTTACCCAGCAAGGAAAAAATTTGTAGGGCCTGGGCTTGGCACGTTCTCTGCATTTCCCTCCCACCCTGCTGCCAGCTGCCTGTGTGCTCATCTGCTTGTTTATTTGTTGTGGTGAACAGCAAAATTAGAAGGCAGAAGGGGCTAGGAGTTGGGTACTCCATACAGCAGACCCCGCGGCCTGATTCCACCCCCCCCCCTGTTCCCCAGGGCCTGCCATTACGCCAGAGCACTGCATTAGAAGAACTAGAATTTTTAAAAATCTGAATTTTAGATCTTAAAGTTACCAGTAGTGGATTTTTTCTGCCCCTGATAAGGTCATTTTCTCAACTTGGCTCATGGCAGCAGTGCTCCTGACCCCATATTGTTTGTCTTTGTTGAAATGATTATGTTAAGCAAAAGTTATATTTTATTTTTTAAAAAAATACTATTTAGTGGGCAAAACTTCAGTTTCAGAAGGCAGTAAGTTCTGCATCATTTCCACCTAGTCACAAAGAGCTAAGTTTCGATTTGGGGAGATGGAAAAGTTGGAACTTAATTATATAATTAAACTTCGTCTTGGCTGATGCGTTCCATAAGAAAGCACCTGCTAAAAGTTCCATTATTTCACTGATCAGTGGAGAATACACACAGGTTTACACATGTATATTTCCAATTTCTGACAATATATTGCACATTTCAAATGTTTACATATTTATTGTGTATTCTAAGTGCCTTTTTGTGATATGTACTAGCTGGAGCCACATCATCTCGTCTCACTGTGTATTCGTACACTGCTGTGATGACAATAAAGTTTACTTTGACTTTGAATTTGAGTTGCAATTCAATTCAGAAAAACATCTCACTTTTTATCATGTGAAAGCTCTATTAAAGTCTATGGGAAAAAGCTGGAACTAAATTTGGAGAATTTGTTTTTCTCCTCAAATTATATCCATGAGTTTTGACATGATAAACCAAGAGATAACTTCTACCTCTCTTAATTGAATCAGGCCCAATATGCCAAGAATGAAATGTTCTTTGCATACAAAGGGCCAGATTCAATTCAGTGAGAAAAAGTTATCTCATGGCTTATTGGGCCAGAATCATTTCAGTGAGAAAAAGTTATCTCATGGTTTATCACGTAAAACTCATGGACGAGATTTAATTCAAAGAGAAAATGTTTTTCTCCAACTTCAGTTCCAGTTTTTTCCCCATATACTTCAGTCGAGTTTTCATATGATAAACCCTGAGATACGTTTTTCTGAACTGAATTGCATCTCAAATCGAATCTTGTCTCTGAGTTTTCACGTGATAAACCTTTTTCTCACTTAATTGAATCTGGCCCAAACTCTGATAAACTCTTCTCTAAGTGGATATATGGCACAAAGAAAGAGGTTTATATTATTGTATTACTTATAAAACATTACCACGCAAGCTCTGATTTGCTAGTGATAAGTAGCAAAGTTGTGCTGCAACCAATAAAAAAATCATATATTGTAACTTAATTATTTTTGGATTGTATTAAGAAATCACTCTTAGTGGCCGATTCACTAAGGGACGAATATCGAGGGTTAATTAACCCTCGATATTCGACTGGGAATTAAAATCCTTCGACTTCGAATATCGAAGTCGAAGGATTTTAGCGCAAATAGTTCGATCGAACGATCGAAGGAATAATCCTTCGATCGAACGATTAAATCCTACAAATCGAACGATTAAATCCTACAAATCGAACGATTCGAAGGATTTTAATCCAACGATCGAAGGATTTTAATCCAACGATCGAAGGATTATCCTTCGACCAAAAAAATTTAGGAAAGCCTATGGGGACCTTCCCCATAGACTAACATTGACTTCGGTAGCTTTTAGATGGCAAACTAGGGGGTCGAAGTTTTTTCTTAAAGAGACAGTACTTCGACTATCGAATAGTCGAATAGTTGAACGATTTTTAGTTTGAATCCTTCGATTCGAAGGCAAAGTCGTAGTCAAAGGTCGAAGTAGCCCATTTGATGGTCGAAGTAGCCCAAAAAACACTTTGAAATTTGAAGTTTTTTTACTTCGAATCCTTCACTCGAAGTTAGTGAATCGGCCCCTTAATCTTCCTTTTCTGTCCAACTTTTGCCAGATTTAATTCAATGAGGATAAAGTTATCTCACGGTTTATCATGTGAAAACTCGTGGATGAGATTCAATTTGAGTAGAAAAAAAACTTTTCAGTTCCAGTTTTTTCCCATAGAGTTTTTAATTTTTTTTTAATTGTATTGCATCTCAAATTGAATGTTATCCATGTGTTACTGAATTGAATCTGGCCCGATATCAGTATGTAGAAAGCTTCCTTTATATTACTGAACAAAAATGCAGGATATATTAAATATCTTAATCATATAAACATTACGTACTTTACATTGGAAGCCTGTGTGATCCATCACTTTGTTACTCGTACTTTCTGTGCAGATTTGTCCTAAAGATCAATGAAAATACACCAGAGAAAGATAATGTGATAAAAGGTTTATTTTATAAACATCACTCACTTTCCTCAGTTGTTTTGTCTAATTGGAAGGATTCATAATAGTATTTAAGATTTTACCAAACATGCTTAAAATGCTATTAACAAGGTCTTTTTTGACATTTTTGGGACATAATTGAGTCTTTAGGGACCTCAATGGTAAAATAATAATAATCTTTTAAGCTGGTATACTTAAAAAACAAAGGTAGGAGAAATCTTACCTATACAAGCTTCAATAACTTTTTAAAAATGATTTTCCTCTAAAATTACTCAACCAAACTTATTTTGATGATAGTGTTCGTGTTACCATGAACTTATTTTCCTACCTGCTTTAAATATATATTAAATATGCAAAATGCCCCCACATTCCTATGTCTTCCCCAGGACTAAAACAACAATAACTTTGGGATTTACACCTTACCAATGAGTGATAAACCTTTAGAGTAAAAAGTAACAAAATGACAATTTAATAAGGCAGGATGAACAGAACAAAGCTGTAACCTGGTTGATTACACTCCAGGAATGTATTAACTAAACTAAGATTTTATTCAAGATTTATTATACCCCGAAGCTGCTAAAAGTCCGAATCCGATAATCCACTCAAACCTGCTGAGGTCATGTAGAAGAAATTGGCAGGTGACTCTTCTACAATTTGAAGGTATTTTGATCTACAAATGTGGGGTTAAAGCCATTCCAGCATTAAATCTGAAAAAATTGTACTATTTAAGTTTTTGCTTGATTTTATAGATTCTTTTCTGACTTTTTCAAGTTATTTTATTGATAAATAAGATAAAATCATGGATGGGAGTGTGGTTGAGCTTGGTTTAATAAAAAGATTAGATAACTTTGTGTTGGTTTTGGTTAATAACCCTCAAAATGGCATGAAATGACGTGTGACAACCCTACTAAGCTACTTTACATTTTTCAGCCAGGAAAAGCTATGAATTGTGTTTAGTGGGTCTTTGGTGGTGCAGATTGGGAGAAAGGTTGGAGACCTGTGGAGGGGAATGGGGTTGTCAGCAGGCTTTCCATTTCCTTTAAAAACTTGATTTTCCTATGCCTGTATAATAGCATATTTGTAATGATATTAGATAAACACTGCCCCCCAAAATGATAAATTGAAGATATAAAGTTATGTTTCCATAGATAAGATTGTTGCTCTAGGTTAAGGTCATCACAACATCCAAGCAGCTAGTATTTTCCTTTAAGGAGGCATCCAACTCTTTCCATAACAGCTCACTTTAAAAAGAAATACATTTCATTGCTGAATATTAAAGCTCATTTATTATTTTCCTTGTGTTCTCCCGAAAGACCTAAAGAATTAATGAATCAATTCCCAGAAAGTTCTTTGCATGTTTGTGTGTGCAGATATGTGTATAGAGGGATCATATCGTGCCCTGCAGCGCCTCTTCTGCAGTGTAAACAAATTAGACTTGGACTGCCTTGCTCCATAACTGAAATATTGCTAATCTCAACCCTGTTTAGGTCAAGTAGAAGTCAATGGCAGATGTCCCTTTTACAGTCTGAAGATATTGTGATTAGTGATGGGCGAATAAATTAGCCTGGCACAAATTTGTGGCGAATTTTCGCATTGCCCCGTTGGCAAATAAATTCACGAATCCCCCACAAAAATCCGCCAGCGTCCGCACATCCAAAAAGTCGCTCGCGTCTAAATCAGTGTGTATCAACACTATTCGGACGCCCATTGATCTTAATGCCAGCGTTAGCTTGGACGCGGGCGTCAATTTCCGATTTTTTCCGCGAAAATGTCAGATTTTCTTGATTTTTATGTGAAAATGTCAGAAGTTTCACTATTTTTTCATGAAACTTTTCGATTTCATGATTTTTCGGAGAATTTTTTGCCGTTTTACGAATTTCGCAAATTTTGCGGGAATCATCTGTGCTAGGTTTCGCTCAATAATCTAAAAAATGTGGGGATTTTTTGGCAATAACTCGGGAAAAAATGAGCAATTCGAGAGTCAAATCTGAAAAATGTGTGAGATTTGGCTTTTCGCTCGATTTTATTAAGTATTTTTCTGACTTATTTTATTGATAAATATGATAAAATCGTGGATGGGAGTTTGGTCGAGCTTGGTTTAATAAAATGATGAAATAAATTCAAGTTTGAGTAAGTAACCTTCTTCATGTCCTCTTCACTGCAACCTTTGCCACAGAGGCATGTACACTTCAAACTGGACCTGACTTCAACTCACATGGTCCATGTTGTCTATCACAGTGAGGAGGCCCAGACTGACATGAGATGTTGCCTGCCAGCATTGTTTTGTTACAATAGTTTTTACTAAGTCCCTGGCAGTGTGGTTCTGGAGGGAGGGGGTGACATGTAAAGGGGCCATTATATATTTAAATGGCCTGTGCTTGTAGCCTTTAAGGTGCCAATGTATGATTTGGAAGTAGGGGAAGCTGCCTCTGCTGGCTTTGACTCTGCACTCAGCTTCACATGGGGAAGTGGCAGGGATGTGGGGAGAGACTTCAGCAGTGGAAATCTTGTGGCTGAAGACACATGAGTTGCCTAGTTGAGGTGGCTGAGTTGAAGGAGGTGCTTGGGAAAAGATGCAGAGTGGCAACAGTGGGGGTGGGGAGGGAGGAGGGTTGGCTACATGGGTACTTGCCTTGGGTGCCCCTCATTGTTGGCCGGTTTTGTTATTTCTACATGTATAGCCAGCTTTAAGAAGGCAATATATGAACTTCCCCTTCATACTGAGTTGGCAGTTTATCTGCCAATGTATGGTGCTCTACCTGACTGCCTGAAAATCACCCACATATCTATCAGGCAGGTTTGAAAATCTCTTCGACCAGGGACTGCATCAGTGCATTGATGCAGTTCTCTCCCGTTGGGCCTGCACAGATGCCTATTATGATCCAATCACTGGCATGGGGGCCAAACGATCAGATAGCAGATACTTTGATAGCAGCACAGATTGAGCCAGGAAACTACTTGTTTTCAGTGGTCCTGATAATCTCAGGACTCAGGAGATTATCTATTATTATTATTATAAATATTATTTTAGCCAGAGCTCCTAGTTTATGACATTTTAAATGATTTCTCATTATTCCTGCTCTAATTTGAAATGCCTCTGGCACTCTCATTTTTCTCGTGTAAGTAAGTAAAGTAGTGTATTTAAAAAGAAAATGTGCAAATGTCGGATGCTCTTCATTACCGGTACATTAACACAAGTATCAGAATAATCACGTCCAAGCGAGAGCACATTTTTCTTCTGTCTGTCTATGCTGCACGTCACACAGCGGGACGAGATGGGGTACAGGTCAGTGTTTATCTGGCTTTGTGTATACAACTGACAGGGTTGTTAATATTACCCTGAGCAGGATTCAGCCAGAGATTACTGATTATTGGCTCAGGTAAGCAATCAGTAACAGATTAATGATTATGCTTCCCCAAAGGCAAACATTCGCTGATTATTTTTTAATTACTTTAGCACCAGAAAAGACTTTTTTTTCCACAAAAATGTAAACAAACGTGTCATCAGTACAAGTACCCATATATGCGCCGGAAATATATTTGGAAAGTTTATGATGATAACATGCCAGGAGCCAAATAAATCTTCATTGCTGTAATTTACTTCCTTTTTGCCTGACAAGGAACAAATGGGATTCTTTAACAAATCCAATTCATTTGGCTTTTAGAGTTCTCCATTTATTCTCCGCAAATATTTCAAAATACTTAATTATGCAACTGACATATAAGATATTTAAGTATTGTTTAATAGGGCATGGGAATTAAATACTGTAACATAAGCTGAAAATAAATTGAATATAAAAGGTTCAGGCACCCTAACGTTACATTCAATGCTTCCAGCAATGTCTCAAGTTGGCCACACACAGGGACATTGGCGCATATACAGCATTTTAGTCATTTTTGACCCATTTGGATGATCCTCAGCTCTTGCATGTGGTCTGAAAATGAGTTATTCCATTAAAATTGCACCATATTAGATTAGCGACAAGAGAAAACTAGATATTGGCACAAGTATGGGGTCATTATGAAACCCAGAATTACAGTGATACTACATGGAAAGCTGTTCAGCTGGCCTGTGGATCAGTACAATATACACCAAAACATAGATGGCTAAATTGTACAATATCTGGTCAATCAGTCCATGGACTAATTAGTGGATTATCCCAAATGTGTCTCATGTGCAGGCAGTTTACAGCAAAACACTTATTTTGCTGTCTGAGCTTAATGGTGCACATTGTTATATAAACAAACAAGCTGGTCACATATCTGCATATAATTAAGTTCCTTGCAGTAAGAATTGATTGAGATAATATTCTCCATACTATAGTTCTTTCTTCAGGAGGGACTCAATGGGGAGGGTGGGTATAAGTAATTGTTGTGGAGAATCCATACCCTCAACAAGTTGTCATATTTAGGGGCCAAGTTGTCCATATTAATGGGTGATAGTCCTGATTTGGGCTCCTGAAAAGTGATCTGCATAGGCCACCTAAACTGCCATCCTTAAAATCATATTTTTACCTTAACCCACCGTAAAACCAAAAGTGGCTTCATTTCTGGACAGGGGGAAGGCAAAATAATGAGTCTAAGGGGCACATTTACCTAGGGTCGAATATCGAGGGTTAACTAACCCTCGATATTCGACCGTCGAAGTAAAATCCTTCGACTCGCGTATTGAAGTCGAAGGATTTTGCGATATTCGAACGAATCGAACGATTCGAAGGATTTTAATCCATTGATCGAAGGATATTGGCCTCGGTAGGTTTTAGGTGGCGAACTAGGGGGTCGAAGAAATTTTTAAAGAGACAGTACTTCGAATAGTTGAACGATTTTTAGTTCGAATCGTTCGATTCAAAGTCGCAGGTTATAGTCGAAGGTGCCCATTCGATGGTCGAAGTAGCCATATTCGACCATTCGAAATTCAAACTATTATTCCTTCACTCGTACTAAGTAAATGGGCGGCTGGGCCCCTAAGTCTAAATGAGTCTAAGAGGCCTGTTTTACAACCTGTGATCCAACTTGCAACCAGTATACTCACTAAGCTAATTACCCACATCCCTACACAAATCTGCATTTACATACATGTTACCTGCCCAATACCCACAGTTTTCTGGGTACCTGACCATGCTGAAGGGGTATATTAAGGTGTAACTGGCCAAATGACTTACTAAAATGTCCTGGTTTTCCCATGTGGAATGAAAGGAATGTAAACTTCCCTGGTAAGGCCTCACTTTGAGTATGAAGCGCAGATCTGGGCTCCAGTCCTTAAGAGGGATATAAATGAGCTGGAGAGAGTGCAGAGACTAAGTGCAACTAAACTGGTTAGAGGGATGGAAGACTTAAATTATGAGGGTAGACTGTTAAGGTTGGGGTTGTTTTCTCGGGAAAAAGAGGCGCTTGCGAGGGACATGATTACACTTTACAAGTACATTAGAGGACATTATAGACAAATAGTAGGGGACCTTTTTACCCATAAAGTGGATCACCGTACCAGAGGCCTCCCCTTTAGACTAGAAGAAAAGAACTTTCATTTGAAGCAACGTAGGGGGTTAATCACAGTCAGGACAGTGAGGTTGTGGAATGCAGGTTGATGTTGTGATGCTGATTTCGTTAATGACTATAAGAATGGCTTGGATGATTTCTTGGACAGGCATAATATCAATGGCTATTACGATATTAAAATCTACAGGTAGTATAGATATTGGTATATACAGTGTATGGAGGGGTGTGTGTATGTATGGAAGCTAGGTTTTATTTGGAGGGGTTTAATGTTATGGAACTATGTAACTATGTTGAGTAGTATGTCATATTGACAAAAGATAGTTCCATGCTGTTTTTGCTGAGGGGGACACAGCTCTCCAAAACTGAGAAATTAATTTAGGATGGAATGCAGGAGCACAGTGCAAAAAATGTTGGCTTGCACCGTCCACTTTGTAAATTACTCCTAATACCTCTATATGAAATCACAAAGTGTAGCAAGACTCTTTTTATTTACAAATGGAGAAAAACTACCAGGACAAGTGAGCAAGAAAGTGACAGAGGCACTTCCTATATGTGATCCACAGACATGACATTTTGCCCTAAGCTTAGCTATGACAGCAGTGGGTAATGTACTAAACAAAACAAAGTTTCCTGTCTGTGTATCAACAATAAAGCAATGCACTAGAGACAGAATCACCTTCAGACACTCCGGAGAACACAAAGACTGCACAACTCAGTGTTTTTGTTTTCATGTTTATTTCCTAAAACCCCAAATATGAAAGAAAATCTAAAAACCATCCACGAGGAACTATCAACCCCTTTATTAATTCGTCTTTTAAGATAAGAGATAAATGGAAATGTCCTTCCAACCCTGCATAGATCCTGCTGTTCTAGAAAGAAAACAATGGGTTCATCAGAAAGCCATTATAAAGCTTCTTTAAAATATGTCATTCTCTTCTTATTTGCCTGGTTCCTGTGTCTCCCACATTACTCAGCATAATGGAATGTTTGCATAAAGAACTAATGCCTGCACCAGAGCCAAGGTAAGCGCTAGGTTTATGCCTGTACTGTAGTCAACTCTATAACTAGCAGCAATGCTGTCAATGAACCATTTGTCTGAAGTCATGTGACTGGCTCACTGTTTTCATTCTAGCCATGGTGTAAAATTAATTTCTCGTACCTTAAAAAATATATATATTCCTCTTTTTCTTCCTGAAGATATATTAAAAAAATCATTTCGTCAACACCTGTGTGAAGTATTGCTACGGAAAGTAATTTGGCAGTTGTTACAAATTAGCTTCTGGAACCACAAAGAATTTCTGTGTATTTTGTTTGGAATACATGCCGGGAATAGGTTACATTTAATGTGCATATTACTTTATTTTTTATGTTGACGTCAGTTTTAAATAAGGTACTAATAGTCATTAAATGTATTTTTAAAGCAGAAAAAGTGAAACTTTCCTGCAGTCTTTCAAAAAAAAAAATAAGATTTATTAAAGGTGTAATATACATAGAAAGCATTGGGAAATGGAATTCTGGTCAACCCATAACAATGTTTGGGATTTACCAGGTGTATGGACTGTAATTTCTCATCAATTTAATTAGTGATGGGCGAATCTTTACCGTTTTGATGTGCCGAAAAATTCTCAAATTTCTGCGAAATTTGTGAAACGGTGAAAAGTTCGCGAAAAATCGCAAAATCGGAAAGTTCCCAAAAAATGTGAAAATTCACAAAAAATTTGTGAAATTCAAACATTTTCCCATAAAAATAGGGCAATTCGAACGCTTTCACAAAAAATCAAGCAATTTGAAACTATTCACTAAAAAAAAATCATTTTGAATGTTTTCACGGAAAAATCGTGAAAATCGCAAATTGACGCCGGCGAAAGGCGGGAATTCACGCAAATTCATGCCAGGCGAATTTATTCGCCCATCATTAGATTTAATGATACCTTTCCATCAAAAATATTTCTGGGTGATTCCAAATACTACTGAGTAATGTAAGACCGAAACGACTCAATTGATATTGTTTCAACTCGAGGTTTGCAGACCTTTGACATTTTAGCTGTAATTTGTTGAAAAAAATGAAGGGGAAATTTCAACCCACGTCTACTGTACTGGCTTGTGTAGGGCATTTATTTTCTGAACTTACCGTGAAGATCTAAACACCAGATCTCAAAAGGTTTAAGGTCTGTGATTGTGTCAGCTAGTCTATCAAAGACAATTATCAAATTTCCCTTCTTTCACTAAATAGATTTTGTATAGTAAATATTCCTTAATATTATCTTGCTGCATGATGACATTTGCACCGAACGCTGATCACTGGGGATGACATAATATTGTAAATAAAACACTGTTATGCTGCACATTACAATCCATTGTACATAGTATCGATTTCTCCTTTTAATATTCAGTTTGGCCTAATCCAGTGATCCACAACCAATGGCTCACCTCAACCTCAAAACCTCTAAAGGCTCAAAGCAAAGAAAGATCTTCCTGTTTGCAATGGACAGCTCCCATTGACTTCTGCATGACCTTGCCGGTTTTTAGATGGAGAAACTTTGCATTCGAGTTTTTCTTATTTATTAGATTTAGGGACAGATTTATTAAGGATCGAGTTGTGTTTTCCATGAAAATTTGAATTTTCAAGGTTTTTTTTGGTCAAAAATCCATTTTCGGGTTAAAAATTTTTTTTCAACATTTATTTTACTCCGACCCTGGAAATAGCTCCATCTAAAACTTCAGGTCATGTATAAGTCAATGGCAGAGGTCCCTTTTACCATTTGAAGATGTTAATAGCATTCATGAGTTTCAAATTATTTTTGGAGGTTTTTGCCCAAAAACTCAATCAATTCAAGCAATTGCAGTTTTTTTCTGCCGCAAACTCGAATAATTCGAGTTTTTGGGTTGTTAATCCTGCACTCGAAGAACTGAGCTTTTTCCATTCAAGTTTTTTTTTAAATTAAGAAACCATTCGAATTGTGAGTTAATTCGAGTTCATTGAAGTTCATTTGTGGTATAAAAAACTCTAAAATGCGACCTTTGATAAATAGCCCCCTTACTTTATAGTATAGTAATAATTTAAATTCACAATTATTAGCTCTAAAAAATCGATTTTGGATAAGAAAAAAAATATGAACATTAGTAAATCGGTCCCATAGACACTGCAGAGATTTGTTCATGTTTGGACTAATCCAAAAGGGGAAATGGGTTGCCATCCATATGGTATGTTCTTATATCATTGGCATGTTCCTAGGCATACAGGGCCTATATAGCAGGAATGATTGCTGGGTTGTGTTATCAAGCTTATCAAGCAAATAGAAGGAAATACAATAGTGTCGCTATATAATCTTATTTTACTTTATGTCAAAGTGTCAATGAAAAATATGTTGGCAAAAAAAATATCTAGTGTTTTATATGGTAGAAAATATTTAGGTTAATTATGTCATAATATTATATAATATTGCATGTGTTCACTAGCTAAGAGCCATTAAAAATAAATTATGCTACAATTATCATTAGCAAGTAAACAATAACCCTTTGCGTGTTAAAGTGGCTGTCTGTTTAGAATAATAGGCTGCTTTGATATGCAACATTTAAACACAATTTAATGCACTCTCCATTTCCAACTTAACATGCAGAAGGCAAAGTGCATCATAACAGGATGGAACTACATATTAATCCAATTAGCACAATACTTCAAAACCTCTTAGGCTGCGATGGGCCTACAGTCAAATATGAAGTCATACCATAAATCAGAGAGATCTGGGGGAGAAAAGATGTTTGTTTTTTTTTAAATTTCATTTTAGATTCTAATATATTTCTGGGAAACCTATTAAGGATTTTGTATCTTTACTATTTTCAATAAACTTTTCAAATATGTCATGATTTTTCCAATCAGGGTTTAACTATGAGGGGTGCAGGAGATATAAGGGGCCCCATGAGGGCCCTAATTAATGAGTAATTTCAATATATAGAATTACAACCTCTGGTTATTTTGGGGGCCCTAAAAATATTTTGCTGTGGGGTCCAGTAACAACTAGTTACACCACTACTTCCAAAGGCACGTCCAAATCTATTTGAAGTCTCTTGTATTTAACTATTTCTGCCATTGAAGGGCCCCATTGATGGGTGAATAAATTCGGCAGGCATGAATTTGCGGCAAATTTTCGAGTTTCGCCCCCAGCGAATAAATTCACGAAACTGTGGTGAAAATTCGGCAGCATAAACTCGACAGCGGCATTAAAACTGTCACGCAACAGCATTATTCAGATGACCATTGACACGGGTGTCAAAATTCACTTATTTTTTTCATTTCGCAAATTTCGTGGGAAATTCGCTAATTTTTCGGCAAAGGGAAACAGGACACATTTTGCCCATCACTGGCCCCAAACAGTCAGAAACCTGATCTATATGATTAAAGTCTGCAAAGGAGAACAACAGAAATATGAGACAGATTGAACAGATTGTCAAATAATCGCTCAAAACTGCAATTGGTCTCTTAGACCAAAATTCCAAACTGTCTGTAACTCTGAGCGGTACTGACAGATCTTGAAGTTAGAGAGGCCACAGGTCCTTCTTACTTCTGTTTAGATTTGCTATTTTATAAATGCTACCCATCCCAAAGTAGGGGGGAAGGGCCCTAGGTAAGGACTTGTATTCACTATGTTTAAACATGGTTCCCAAAGACAGCTTGTGTCTTTTACCCCCTAGGAAAGGGACAAGGAGTAATTGCTGAACCTACTCTGACTTATCTTCTGATATACACGATCCATCTTCCTCTAAATGTGACCCCTCTAGGGATGTTGATGAGAACCACACACATACAAGATAAGGGTAATGTCATAATTCAAGGGAAATTCTCAATACTTTACTCCCAAACTTTTGAAGGAGAGAGAGAGAGGCAAGGAAAGCATTTAAAATACAACTTTTATAATTATTTCTTGGGGTGTAACATTTCACATTGATTTGAATAAGTGTGTGATGTTTCACAAAAGAATAGGTTTTGTGTAATTAATATTTAAATTAACCTAAACCTATAGGGATGGCATATACTGTAGAACATATCAATTGCCATTTCCCTTACAGGGAAAAAAACACTTCTTTGATGGCAGTGCTTTCACATTAACCTGAATGGGAGACTTGCTGCCTATGGGAGACACTTATTCTAGTAGAAGGTTTCGCTACGAAGTCAGCACTCATGAGTAATACCTCTCTATCTGCTGTACGTCCTTTTAAAGGAATTGTTCAGTGTAAAAATAAAAACTGTGTAAATAGATAGGCTGTTCAAAATAAAAAATGTTTCTAATATAGTTAGTTAGTCAAAAATTTAATGTATAAAGGCTGGAGTGATTTGATGTGTAACATCAGTCAGTCAGGACACTACTTGCTGCTTTTCAGCTCTCTTGGTTTACACTGACTGGTTACCCTGGTTACCAGGCAGTAACCAATCAGAGACTTGAGGGGGGGCCACATGGGTCATATCTGTTGCTTTTGAATCTGAGCTGAATGCTGAGGATCAATTACAAACTCACTGAACAGAAATGTACCATGTGGCCCCCCTTCAAGTCGCTGACTAACTCAGAGTTATAGAGCTGAAAAGCAGGAAGTTGGATTCTGGCTGTTTTATTAGACATCCAGTCACTCCAGCCTTTATATATTACATATTTGGCTAACTAACTATATTAGAAACATTTTTTATTTTGCACAGCCTATCTCTTTACCCAGTTTTTATTTTCACACTGAACTATTCCTTTAAGTGACTATAAATATACACCAAAGAAACCACACAGATCACACAAGGGCAGAAAAAAACATGAACGATTAATAAATAATCAAGCAGAAAAATCCAAATACTGAAAGTTGTTCTAGACTGTTATTCATGTGTGTGCTAAAATGTCCACGTTTCTATCTGAAAGGGTATATGTTCGAAGCCATAAATTATTTACACTCTAATGTCAATGTAACATTCATCCTGTTCTTTCAATATTCCTTTAACCGATGGAACTAGAGCAGCCATATCCTACAAGAAAAGCTGGAATTCTGCTTTTGGAATGTATTTATGCATTTATGAATTTAACCATTAAAGGAGAAGGAAAGTCTTCATGTACTTAGGGGTACCAAATGTTAGGCACCCCCAAGTGATTGTATTGACTTACCTGAAACCTCAGGCAGGTGCTCCTATCAGCAGAAAACTGCACCGACCCGGGGTTATACCAGTGAGCACCATGGAGCGATCCTCTTCCGTCCTCCTTTTTCCTTCGCACAGCTGCGCATACGCAGTAGAATGAAAAGCTGAACTTTAACTAAAAAGTTGGCTATTTCGTTCAACTGTGCGTGCGTTTTCCCCAGGAAATTTGAAGAAGTAAGAATCTGGAAGAGGATCGCTCTGTGGTGCTCACTGGTATAACCTCGGACTGGTGCAGTTTTCTGCTGATAAGAGCACCGGCCCGGGGTTTCAGGTAAGTCAATACAATCACTTGGGGGTGCCTAACATTTTGCACCCCCAAGTGCAGGATGACTTTCCTTTTCCTTTAATAGTTAAATACATAAATGCATATTGGAGATGGGGATAGGGATTCAGAACTGGGGCACAATAGGACTTTCTTAACATATGCGCCTTTCAGTAATAAAATAATAGTGGTAACAAGAAGGTGAGGATTTGTTTAGTGATGGGCGAATAAATACGGCAGGCAAGGATTTTCGGCAAATTTCCGCGTTTCGCTCCAACTGTGGTGAGAATTCACTGGTGAAAATACAATTGTTTTGTGTGTGCATAAAAATTGTCATGCGTCAAAATGATTTGGACGCCCGTTGACTTTAATGCATTTGGACATAATAGTCACACGTATAAAAATTGTTGTTCGCGTCACAATTGTCATGCGTCAAAATAATTTTGACGCCCATTGACTTCAATGCGTTTTGCAAATTTTCCAGTTAATTCGCGAATTTTTTGGCGAAACTACACAGATTGGCCCACCATCACTTGATTTGTTCACTTTTCAATAGACTTTTAATAAACACTCATGATTAAGAATTACTGGAAAGTTGGGGAGGGCAGGTAGAGTAGGGCAGATGGCAGGGCAGGTTGGTGAACTCAGAACATTATTATTTATATACTAAAATGAGATGTAGCTCCATTAAGGAACTATAAATTATTATTTGCATGAATCTGTACCCTTAAAAGTATTTATTTGATGCAGGTTTCTGAGACTTAGTTCTAAAATGCAAATTTTTGATATACAAAATCAGCTGATAAATCCACCTATTGTTTTTAAGCTTTTCAAGGTGCTTCCAAAACTTCCTGAATCCTTTATTTTGTGCTTTTTTTAAATTGATAAATGAGAAATTCACCTTTTACTAGAGTAATATTTTGTAGGAGACATTACATACTTTATATTTGAAATTGAGCCTAATTATTTTTATTCCACTTTTTAATTGCAACATTTCCATTAAATTCCCCTGTCCCAGGGGAAGGAAAAGAACATTAAGGAGATAGGAGCATACCCCTACTACTATATGCAGAGGCAGATTTATCAGAATTAAAATTTGAGTTTAAACCATGGGTTTTGCCATCTAAAGCCTGGCAAGTTGATGAAGAACTGAACGGGAGTTGCATTTTCAAAATTCAAAGCTATTTTTATTAATTCGAATTTAATTTAAAATATGGTAGACTGAAAATGAGTGATTAAAAATGAAGGGTAGAATGTGATGTTTTAGGTGATCATGTTTTCTATTTTCAAGGTTTATTATAAATACAGTAAGTACTGATTTGGATTTTCAATTTTTAAAAAAATAAAATCCAGTTCTGATAACTCTGCACCTTATGGTGACTTGTTTCTGCTCCAACATGAATAGGGTATGGGGAGAAGTGTTGTGCAGTGATGCTTAGTATACTAGGGGGTTGTTGAAATTTGGCTGGGGTCTAGGAGCCAGGAGGAAGAATTTAGGAACATGGTAGGAAAAAAATAAAAATTAACCAATGACACGTAAAATTTCATTAAAGGTTTCTACCAAATGGGAAGCACAAGGAAACTTGCTAAAAGTGTTTTAAGGAAATGATAATTAAGAAGAATTGTAGAGTCGAAAGATATATGTTTTGTCCATTGTCACAAGCTGACAAAATGTGTTTTTATTCTTTTTTCCTTAGTCTTACTAGTTTTTCATTGCCACTGCGCTCATTAAAAACAAATTGTATGAAGAATTATGGAACAATGCAACCATAAACTGTACTAACTTCAGACAATAAAAGTGCTGGGACATTCACTGCACTTTCCCAAGGGGCAAATTAAAAATTACAAAATCAAAAAAATGTGTGAAAACTAGCTTTTTTTTAGACCTTAAAAAATAATTCAGAGCTTATTTTTTTTATCTTTTTTTAGGTATTAAGCGTTAATGCGATCACCAAATGTTTTTCACACTTTTAACTATTCTTGCCAAGTAGACAGATTATGTGCAAAGACAATGGCCAGACACCTATTTAAAGACCCTTTGACACTGGAATTTTGTGTAGTTTCTTCTCTTAAGTAAAGGTAAAACAGTAGCTCCATAAATAAAAGACAACAATGACAAAAAGTTGTATGTGGCTATTTATTATCTGAAGGATAAGCTATCTTACAGGCTACTGTAATTTATCTGGCTTTAACTGCCATTCTGAGTGTGTTTAAGGGGAAATACAGATTTTAAAATTTTATTCATACATTTATTCACATTTCCTGTAGAGGAAGCAAAGCTATAATATTTTTAAGACATTTGGATCATGTTCTGCCTGAACAGTCCATGATGGATTGATGTTAATAATGGCAATTTAGTGGGATGTGAGAAACATGCTTTTCACTTGAATGTGAAGCGACCACAGGTGGGAATTTTATATTAGATTGTTCCAGAGAAGGTAAATGAACGGGATTCAATCTGAGATGCAATTCAATTCAGAAAAACTTATCTCAAGGTTTATCACATGAAAACTTTATAGAAAAACCTGAAAATAATTTTGGAAAAAAGTTTTTTCTGCACGAATTGAATCTCGTCCATGATTTTTCACGTGATAAGCCATGAGATAACTTCTTCTCAGTGAATTGAATCTGACTGTTTACTGCTGTTGAAGGCAGAAGTTATTGATCCTACAGGATTTTTCATTTAGACCAGGGATCCCCAACCTTTTTTTTATCAGTGATCCTACAGGATTTTTCATTTAGACCAGGGATCCCCAACCTTTTTTTTATCAGTGAGCCACATTCAAATATAAAAAAGTTGGGGAGCAACACAAGCATGAAAAAGTTCCTAGGCAGGGGCGCTCAACCAATAAGGCGAGTTGAGCCACTCGCCTCAGACGGCAGCGCCCCCCTGGTTGCCAGGGGCGGCAAAAATGCCGCTCCTGGTAACTAAGAGACGAATTTCCGTTTTTCAACCCGGAAATTTGGCTCTTCTAGTGCAGGGAGAGCAATTGAGCTCTCTGCACTAGCGACGCGCACCGCCCGACCCCCTCCAGTGCTTAAAAGGTGAGCGCCATGAGGAGGGGTGGGGCGGCAAAGGAAGGCCACCTCAGGCAGCAAAGAGGCAAGCATCGCCGCTGTTCCTAGGGGATACCCAATTGGCTATTTGATGGCCCCTATGTGGACTGGCAGTCCACATGAGGGTCTGTTTGGCAGTACATCTGGTTTTTATGCAACTAAAACTTACTTCCAAGCTAGGAATTCAAAAAGAAGCACCTGCTTTGAGGCTACTGGAAGCAACATCCAAGGGGTTGGTGAGCAACATGTTGATCCTGAACCACTGGTTGGGGATCACTGATTTAGACTAAGGGATTGTTGTATACAGGTATGGGACCTGTTATCCAGAATGCTTGGGTTTTCCTGGAAATGGATCTCTCTTTTCAAATTTGTATCTTGATACCTAAAGTCTACTAGAAAATCATGTAAACATTAAATAAACCCAATAGGCTGATTTTGCTTCCAATAAGGATTAATTATACTTTAGTTGGGATCAAGTATAAGATACTGTTTTATTATTACAGAGATTTTTTATATTATTTTGATAAAATGGAGTCTATATGAGACAGACTTCCTTAATTTGGAACTTTATGGGTAACAGGTTTCTTGGATAGCAGATCCCATATCTGTATTTGAAATCATCTAAATTGTTATTGAGTGAACTTTTTAATTATTTAATTTGTTTAGCAGCTTAAAATGTAACCTATTTATGTAGGTTTCAGGCTTTTGGGGGGGATAGTTTACTGGTTATGATCAAACATTAGGATGAGGCTCCCCTCATATAGATACATGACAACAGTCACAATATTCAGGATAGTAAATAATCTTTTATATTCGCAGTTCACCCTAATTGGGGCTGATCCCCTTTTAACTAATACTAATTTGTACCCCTTGATAGAAGCAAGCCCCACAGAGACCACCGATCTAGGGTCTAGCAACCATTTGCATAGTTTGTGTGGTTAAAATTGATTACAATAATACATATTCAAGCAATTAATTTATTTCTTGGCTGCTTGGAGCATTTTTACATTTCAGCCCAGGGAGAAGGACACATGGTTCAAAAATAGCAAGACTAACAATATCCTGGCTACATCATACTAAAAGTTGGGATTGGGATGCCCTTAAATTTATCTATTTATTCAGTTGACTACAGCATTCCCACCAACACACACACAACACAAAAGCAGAATTCCTTTAAAATGATAAATGCTGGAACATTTGAAGTGTATCTGAGATGAGGGTTTTCATGATTATGATCACAGACCACTTAGTCACTGCTTCATTATGGCACAAGGTTGGTACTTGGGATATATCCTCCATATTTATCTTTCTTAAGCTGCCTTTTATGATGGTTGGAAACATCATGGCACTTACAGTGTACAATTTGTACAAATGAGTAATTGTCCTGTTGTCCCTATTTTACTGACAGTCATAAAGAGCACTAAAAACCACATTATGGTGGAGTGGAAAGGAAATCTATGAAATGACAGTTTGATAGGACTGTCTTTCATCTGATTGTTTAATATTCACTTTAAAAAACAAAGGAAGAAAAATGTTTTTGTTGTTAATTAAACAAAAAGCTTTAAGGTGATATTTCAGTTTCTGGCAACTGCTTTTGATGTAATAATTTGACATTGTGTTACAAACAATGTATTTTTCCAAGGGTCTATAAAAAGAAAGGTATTTCAGATATTGAACAATAACCTACCAGTTCTGGTTCTATAATGGTTTCCAAAAAAGAAGCAAATTATCAAAAGGTTAAAACTAGAACAAAACTAAAGTTTAAAGTATTTTGTACCTTCCCTTTAGAAGCCCTTCTGAACTGCAACATTTGCGTCCCCTTCAATACTGCCCATACCTACAAATAAAAGGTAGATAATAAATATAAAGAATGGTGACAACTATGTAATGCTGATGTACCTCATAATCTGTTTTGTCTACTTGTTTATTCTGAAAATTAATAAAAATGTAAGTTACAAAAAAAAAAAGAATGGTGACAAAAGTTTAGATCTAATTTTGGCACAACAGTATTCGTTAAAATGTAAGAGAATTAAATATCAATATTTACCTCCTAAATGATTGGATGGTTAGACTTTCATATTTCTGTTTATATATGAATTTAGAAAATACAGGTATGGGACCTGTTAGCCAGAATCCAGTATTTGTGGCGAGGCCACAAAGGCCCGGGCCTAGGGCAGCACGATTTGAGGCCGCACCATCTACCAATGCACCGAGGACTCCATGCATGGCAAATTTCTAAGTTATTTACCGGACGCATGCAGTCATCGGTGCAGATAGCAAGGGCACACATCTGCATGGGGGGGGGGGGAGTGTGCACGCATGCGTGCGCACTTCCGCACAGGGGAAAGGGGGCAGAGCAGAAAGACCATGGCTGGCCTAGGGGCGCTGGAAACAGAAATCCACCCTAAGAATGCTGAGGTTTTGGCCCTTGTGCCAATGATTGGATCATTATGACGGCCTTCGGAGACACGGAAGAGGGATGACCAATTTATTTGGTCAAATATGGATCATACAGGACCTTCTAAATGGCCTGTGTATGACCAGAGTTTGGAGGGCCCATGCATGGCCAGCTTATTATGTTCAAATGATTAGGGGAGGACAAGGTGCTCCAGAATTAAATGTAAAGTAACTCACCAAACAGTGAAAGTGGTCCGGGTGCACCACACTGCGCATTTCGCGCCTTTCAGGGTGCTTAGTCATGTGACTAAGCACCCTGAAAGGTGCAAAATGCAAGGGTGGATGGAGATGCAGCTATGTTTTTAATTTTTCCACTAATAAAAATATATTTTTTTAACTGAAAATCTCTGGTCTTGAGGATCTGTTTGAGTGCCCTGCTTCCTTATCTTCAGCTTATTATGTTACTGTTGCCATCTTGTTCAACTATTCCTGATTGTCCTGCTTCTTCCACTTCTTTGACACATTTTTTTCTTATTAATAGGCTCCTTCCCTTGACCAGAAAACAGGAAATATTTACACAGTCACTGTCAATGTCACCATGATTCAAATAACAGTGAATTGTTGGAGTAAAGAGATGGATTTCCCAAGCCAAAACATTAGTCATATTTGTTTAAATTATGCAGACCCACAATCAAAGCATAATTGCCATATACTTACAGTATCAAGCATCATTAAACTTCATAACTATTGACTAATTTGACAGTGTTACATATTAATTTTCAGACTAAGTGCTAATTAACATAACATTCAGGCAAGACTACATTATTTTCATCATTTCTAGTAAAACAAGTAAAATTACAACACGTTTCTTATTCTTCTACTGTAAAGCCCATTATGATGATGGAAATGCACAATTAAATATTTGGATTGTGTTTCCAAGGCCATTAATAGCTAAACTCTAAAATTAAACATTTTGGTTTTTTTTTGTAATAATATTGTAAACCAGATTTTATAAAGTTACATATACACTATTGTCGCTTTTAATTTATTTTAAATTTTATTTTCATTTCTCAGTTATAGATAGCACAAGAGTTTTTTTCTTTTTTAATTCTTTGAGTTGATTCATCTCTTCTTTGTTTTCTGCTGTGGAATGTTTAAACAAAATATGACATTGCCTTTCTAGATAATCAGTGATCTGTAAGGTTGCGTATATACATCTTACTATCTCTCGCTGTACTGCCGACTAAACTACTGAAGATCAAAAATTGCATGGTATGCTGAAATTTTTATAGAAAAGCTAGACTTCTGCGCAAAAGCTTTCACGTGAACTCCCAAAAAGTATATCTTAATGATACACTCAGAGCAAATCATTTGCCTTGAGAGACAGGATCTCTCTAGTGGCTTGGAAGGCAACCACAAGAGACTACCAGACTAGCTACTTTCAGCTAAATGTACTCTCATATTAATATTTTAAAATGCCATAATGCCTCTCTGAAAACCTCCGAGGACCGATGCATCAATTTGCAAGGCCTTCACTCCAGGAAATAGAAAGAGGCATAATCTGCCATTAAGAGAAATAGTTCATTATGTTAGCTTCTCCTAAGCACACAAAGCGTGTCCCTCATTCTTAAGTTGCAAATCCTCGCTTTAATGGGATGGGAAACACCATGCCCTGCAGCTTTATTGTCCTGCTGTTCATTAGCACAAAAAGCTTTGTTGTGGTATGAAATCTAAAGCTTGTTGCAGTGATCAATCAACTTCAAAGTATCTTCCCTACGAGCAGGAATCATCGCAAATAAATCAATTAACTATAAGTTTCTATTTCCATGGTGCTCAAAAAACAAGACTGAAGCAATACATCAACAGGAAAGTACAAACCATTACTTGATGGGGGGGGAGGCTTTGCATTATCAAAGGAATATCTTTTTAGAAGCATCCTTTATTATTGCATGTAAAAACACACACACACACACAATACAAAGGTGTTATTTGGCCTATATTCTCAAGAAAAAAGTAAGCACAAATTCACAGAAAATTCCACCAAAAGCTTCTACATGTGATTTGGGGATTTACAAGATTTTCCTGTAATTTACAATTATTTTATAAAATCTTTTTACTATCCCATCTTAACCCCACTATCCAGCGGCCAATTATGTATACAGTATATAGTAGGACTTTCCAACCTAAGGCCTGTCTCACAGTACCCCAACTAGCTTCCAGCAGGGCAAAACATACAAAGCCTCATTTACCACCACAAGTGCAAAGCACTAAAATTTACTCAGTTGAGCATGCAGTGAGTCATTCCAAAAGTAAGTGTGCTCATTCAAGCTCCTAGTAATGTGCAGCCAGTGCCAATATACCCACCCAGAATACCCTTAATAATTATGCACAACAGCACTTGCCCAATGGGACCCTGGAGTTACTGCAAGTTTGGACATGGAATATCATTGTCATGGTGGCAGTTCCAGGGATCTACTAGCAAGTTATAAACTGCCATATTTTTCAGACTGAAAAAGTACATTTGGAGTGTTCATAGGTGCAGGTCTTTGTGCTCCTGAATGGAGCACAAAGGCTTGTACCTCCTTGTTGAATACAGTACTGGCACATAAGCGTCCTCTAGCTAGTCTCCTTTCATGTGTAAATTTATGAGTGGAGTTAGGCAAAGGTTTCAGGGGGACCCTATTCTTATCTCCTGCCTTGTGGCAAATTTTAAGCACAGGGCTGCACTGCATCTGCAGGGTTGCGCCTTGCACCCATCACAAGGTGCATGCTGCACTCAGATTCCCTTCCCTGTGTTCTGCTTAGAGTGGTGGGTTGGTGGCACATGTGAAGATTTGGGGAAGAGATTAGTCACCCAGCGACAAATCTTCTCTTCTTCGGGTGACTAATCTCCCTGAAATTCCTTCCCACTGGCAAGAATGTGAATCACAGATGGGATGGCATTCGGACCTCTTAGTTTTCCAAAGTCACCCGAAGTTGCCTCATGAGGAAACTTCAGAAGACTTTGGAAAACCGAAGCTATCCATATGCCATCCTGCCGGCGATTCACATTCTTACTGGCGGTAAGGCATTTCCGGGAGATTAGTCGTCGGAGCAGGAGATTTGTCACTGGGCGACTAATGTGCGCTAATTGCTTCATTTTCCAAAGTCGCCCAACGCTGCCTCACAAAGAAACTTTGCATTCCGAGTGCCATCCCACCACCGATTTACATTCTAGCTGGTGGGAGGCAGTTTGGCGAGATTAGTCTCCCCGAAGAAGAGAAGATTTGTCGCTGGGTGACTAATCTCCCCAAATCTGAACGTGTGCCCTGACCCTAAAAGCCTGGAGATTCTAAGAGTGTCTAATATGATGGAGAAGAGAGTTCCAGAGGATGGATGCAGCACATGAAAATTCCTAGATGAGGGAGTGAGAAGAAGTAATGAGTGAGGAAGATAGAAGGACGTCATGTGCAGACCGAAGGTTACATCATGGGGTGTACTTGGTTACTAATCTAATAACTAATCTAATATATGTAATGGGATTCATTTCAGTAGCCAATCAATCTGTTTTTAGAGTGCAGAAAGAAACCAGAGTACCTGGAGGACAAACTCCTTGCAGATACCTGTGCTTCAATTTACAATAAACCAAACTGGCACTTACTGTAATTCTTCTTACTTTAATTGTTATATGTACAAACAAAATACACGAGATATGATATTTCTCTCAACACCATTGTATTAAAAAAAAACATGGTTTAAACAGTCTTCTTTGTATTTGAGTTATTTCTTACAAAGTTAAACAGCTAAAAGTAAAATAAGAAGGCAATGATTGTGCAATGTGCATATCGGGGTGATTGGGGTTCATTATGACTCAGTCAGCTCAATTTCCATATTAATGTGAATCCTTTGCCTAATGCACACACAGGGGTCAAAAGCCAGTGTTCTGCTCAAAAAAGTTTTAGCAAGTGTTTTTTTAACAGCATTTTTAACCCACATTAGTTTAATTAAAAGTAGAGCAGAATTTCTCTTTTGTACAAGTTTGCTGCTGCTGGATATGATGGTGAGCTGAAAGGTTCACAACCAGATCCAGATTTTGACAAATGTCACAATTTCCGTCCGTTAAAAAGATTTTGTATTGATTATGGTTTTCAAAAAAGGAAGCTTTCTCAGCATACCTGCCACTTAAACTTCTATTTGCCAGTTCTGAAATGACTCTGATTTCCAAAGCACTAGGTTTCCTGAGCCTAACAACTGCCGGGTGACAAAAAAAAACAAAAAAAAACATGAAATACTACTGCACATGCCCCTTCCATTTTGGTTAAATTGCATGTCTTTGATTCAAATGGCTGGCACAATTAAGGCAATCAATCACATACATATAAAGGAGCAATGGCACCAGCTCTGCATCACTGAACATCATTCAGTGGGCAGGGTCAAAAGCAGGGATTTCATTCTCCCGGCTCAGAGGAAAACAGTGAAAATGAAGGACTGATAGGGGGGGCGGGCCCTGGTGTGGGACTTGCAGCCGGGCCCCGCCCCCCTCCGTACGGCCGGAAACGGCCGCATTAGAGCAGAGTGGCGCGAGCTGCCGGGGGGCCCTGAGGGGGTGCGGGCCCTGGCCCAATCGCACCCCCTGCTCCCCCGGTAGTTACGCCACTGGTTTTAGATATGTTGTATAACTTTTAAAAACCAAGTTTGGCCATGGCTGATCAAGTTCCAACTTTTCTTTTCAGATGAACATTAGTTTTGGGCGAATTTCTCCTGTTTCGCTTCGCCGAAAAATTTGCGAATTTCCCTGTGAAATTCGTGAAACTGAGAAAAATTCACGAATCGTGAATTTTGCCGCCGGCGTCTAAATATTTTTGACGCCGGCAACAATTTTCACGCTGGTTGCAATTCTGACGCCCATTAAAGTCAATGGGTGCCTAGAATTGTCGCCGGCATCAGAATTTTCCCGGCAATTTTGCGAATTTTGCGAATTTATTTTATTTATGTGATTTCACGCCTGGCGAATAAATTCGCCCATCACTAATGAACATCCCTTTTAAGTGTAAATAAGGGGTTACAAGCACAAAGGGGTTATTTATCAATGGTCGAGTGGTAGAGTTATTTTTATCTTGAATGACCTCAAATCACCTTGAAACTCAAATGGTATTTTATTTAAGAAAAAACTCAAACGTCTAAAATTCTAACAGATATTACCGACCCGAAAACTTGAATCTAATTCGAATGGAACTTGAATTGAGCTTTCTTCCAAACCCCCCCCCCCGAATGTCAGGAAGGCTATTAACATCTTTAAATAGTACAACTGACCTCTGCCATTGACTCCTACATGAATTCAGCAGGCTTTTTTCCAACTGGAAAATGTGAGTTTTGACCAAAAAAACTGCTTGAAAATTCAAATTTACCATTTAGTAAATCTTCCCCTATAGGGAGGTAAACATAAAAGAATTAATTAATAGACACAGAAACATAGTAGCAAAAATAAAAAAAACAAAAGCATAAATCTATCAGCAGTGAAAGAGAAAAAATTTGAAAAATATATTGTGAACAAAGCAGGGAAAGAAGAAATATAGAACCAATACAAGCAGGCAGAGCAAAAAGAAATAGCAAAGACAAACACAGAAACATAGAAAATGACAATTTGGAATAAGATTTAGGATCATCTAACTATGATTCCTATCAATATTTACAACGATAGCCCTAATTTATCAACAATCTCTCAAATATAGTCTATTAAATCATTTCATCAGGCAGGAAAGCTCAATCAATTTTAATTAAAATAGAGATCTACCAACCTAAAAATAAAAACCAATTTCTATTGAGATTTCACATCCCAGAGACAACAAATCACTGAAGGCTGTCGACAATATTTTTTCATTTGCATCTGATGAATATCGAGACTGATCCAACGCACTTTAATGGTCAGAAATACACTGATTCAGAACGAGGCTTAAGTTAGAAAAGGATTGTACCATAATGATTCAGGGTCACAGATTAGTAACCTGCGTCTACTTTGTCCAAATGCTGTTTTTTTTCTTCTTTAGATAGCATAATAAATTCCTACAATAAAAGACATTACAACCACTAACTTAAACATTTTTGACGCTTTCATAGATCATATTTTACTGATGTTTGGCCTTGCAGACGCAGCAGTTGTGTACACAAATGTACAAAGTGTTCTGCGATGAATTCATTTTCCATTTAGCAGATGGCCCTTTTGAATGAGACTCTGGCTTGATAGCCTGGTAGCACTATCTCCTTACTCTTCTGCATGAGAGGTCTCTAATGGTTACAAACACCTGGTCTAAAGCAAAACAAACAAAACATGTTAGGGAAGAGAAACACGCACCTCATCATATTTGAAGGCCTTTTGGAACATGCTTTATCTACGAGCCGGGAAAGGGTTTGACAGATGTGTCATCTTTGCAGACTGAGCCCCTCTCGCCTCCTTTCGCTGAATCTTTTGCACCAGACCATATTGAGATGGAATAAAAGAACACAAGGATAAGTTGATCTATTGCTGTTTTAGGTGTTCATTGTGTCTAAAGAGAATCTAAAGGGTATAACTAATGAAAGGTACCTTTTAATGGCTTTTGACAATGCACCCACAGCGCAAATGGTGGCACAGAATGTATCTGGTACGCTGAGCTGCATATTTTAATTTCCTTTTCAAATTAACAACAGGTATAAATATAACCATTCACTCTCCTGATAGCACCAGTGTACTGTTCCCTGCCTCCAGCACAAGTGGGCTTGTTAAGAATCCTAATACAAGGAGGCAGCTGAAGAACATAATAACGACAAGAATAAGTGATGCAAAGCCAACCTGAGTCTATTGCATCCTCTCTATATATCCAGCTATCCGCATGGAAGTGTTTTTTTTTAGGTAGGATGCTATTTGACTTTAAAAGTGAAAGCAAACCCTTAAAAACAAGTTACTCATATGTATTTGCACGGGTGGCTTCTGTTTGCCCAGGTAGCAAATATAATTCATTAAGTAAGCTTAGTTTTATCTGCAGGTTATTTGTTTGTGTTATAGGACCAGTATCAAATCCAGTTTATTGCCATCTCTACTGCATAAAAAATAAATCATACCCAGTGAGACGAAATTACACTGTTATACTTATTTTCCCCTCCTGCCCCAGCCATACACCAATCAGTTTTAATGCACCCACAAGAATATAAGCATAAACTGCAATAATCATATTGCCGTAAACACTAAACACCAAAGAATAAACACTGTGCAAAAAAAAACAACATATATTCAATTAAATTTTACAGTCTGGCCAATATAAATATAATGTGTTATTTTATTACAATGTTGTGTTATGTACTAACAGTGTAATGTTCTGTTCTTATACAGGTATGGGACCTGTTATCCAGAATGCTCAGGACCTGGGGTTTTCCGGATAACGGATCTTTAAGTAATTTGGGTCTTCATGCCTTAAGTCTACTAGAAATTCATTTAAACATTAAATAAACCCAATAGGCTGGTTTTTCTTCCAATAAGGATTAATTATATCTTAGTTGGGATCAAGTACAAGTTACTGTTTTATTATTAAGGAGAAAAAGGAAATCATTTTTAAAAATTTGGATTATTTGGATAAAATGGAGTCTATGGGAGACAGCCATTCCGTAATTCGGAGCTTTCTGGATATTGGGTTTCCGGATAAGGGATCCTATACCTGTAATATTGTGCAAATGTGCCCTTTCTCCTACCAGTCTTTTATTAAAGTTCCTGGTTGAGATTCTTCTATGTATATCCTGCCTGTCCCTGGTTCTCGTCCTGTCTGCTGCCTGTCCTGATTTTTCACTACTTGTGCTGCGATTCTGGTGTGTTTGACCTGGCCTGTGACCCTGATAATCCCTACGTCTCCTGCATCTGTACCGTATTGACTGTTTGTTAACGACTCACCTGGTTTTGACTACGTTCCTGTTTCCCATTCTACAACACTACGCTTGGTTCCCTTGCTCACTCAGAACTCTCTCCTTGGTTCTCCCTTTATAACACCTGGGGGAATCTAAGTAGCGGAGGGTGAAGCCAAAGGCGGCTGCTACAGGATGAAGAGTGGGCCGAGACTGGAACCTTGGGATTTATACTGGGTTTTGGATACCCTGTGTTACATTTTGTTTTTCCAACATCTAGAGCCAGATTATTTTCAGCATACCAAGTAACCAGCTAATCAACTTACTCTCTATAGCAAGTTTCGTTACTATGCCTGATTAGCCCTATAACCATTGTGTCATCGGAAAATTTGATGACATAATTAAAAGCAAATTGGGCAACACAGTCATGTGTCATTAACGTAAACAACAATGGAGAAAATATGCACCCTTGTGGCCAGCCAGTACTCAGTTTTAACAAGTTTGAATACCTACTACCAATCCTATTAGCCTATTACCGATTAGTTTCTGGGGAATAATAGTATTAAAAGCAGAACTAAAATCAATAAATAATACTCTCACATAGGAATTTTTGTTCTCCAGATGTGATAAAGTCAAGTGAAGAGCAGTGAAGATAGCATCATCAGTTGAGGGATCTTGCCGATAAGCAAACTGAAAAGGTTTTAATGGATTTGGGAGCACGTTTGCCCCTTTTCAAAGCACTTCGTAACAACTGGTGTAAGTGGGATGGGATGGTAGTAATTTAGGCATGTTGCAGATTGACTTTTTGGCACCCGTATAATAATGGTGACATTAAGACACTGGAACTATACAAATATCAGTAAAAACACCTCCCAGTTGGTCTGCACATCCCGTCAATACTCTACCAGGGATCTGATCAGGGCCCATGGCTTTGCGTGAATCAATTCTAGAAAAACTTCTCCATACCTCGGCTACAGTCAGACAAAGAGCTTGACTGAGGGAAGAGAAATCTTCCTAGCAAGGGTTTCATTTTGTGCATCAAATCTCGTATAAAAAATATTCAGCTTATCTGGAAGAAACTCATCCTCAGCGCGTTCAGGAACAGAAGCCTTCTAGCCTGTAATAGTTTTTACTCCCTGCCACATGCGCCTACCATATTTATTGTCAGAAACATGGCTTTGAATCTTTTGTGCATATGCCTTATTGACCTTTGATAGATTAGCTCTTGCTACAAACTAATATTACTTATTTGACCTAAGATAGATAAACCTTGAATACCTTGCATTTTATAGCATTTTCAAGTGCAAACCAGTGTAAAAACCCAAAAATAACGAAGGCAAAATACATCTTCAAATGGTTAAAGGGACCGCTGCCATTCGCTTTTACATGAATTAGACAGGTTTTAGCTGGAGTATTTTCAGATTTGGGGGCATGATAAAAAAAAAAAAAAAATCCTGAAAAATTTTAAATATTAAGGTAAAAAAACTTTGAATTTCGAAGGTTTTTTTGGACTACTTCGACCATCGAATGGGCTACTTCGACCTTCGACTACGACTACGACTTCGAAGGATTCGAACTAAAAATCGTTCGACTATTCGACCATTCGATAGTCGAAGTACTGTCTCTTTAAAAAAATCTTCGACCCCCTAGTTCGCCATCTAAAAGCTACCGAAGTCAATGTTAGCCTATGGGGAAGGTCCCCATAGGCTTGCCTAACTTTTTTTGATCGAAGGATATTCCTTCGATTGTTGGATTTAAATCCTTCGAATCGTTCGATTCGAAGGATTTAATAGTTTGATCGAAGGAATAATCCTTCGATCGTACGATCGCACTATTTGCGCTAAATCCTTTGACTTCTATATTCGAAGTCGAAGGATTTCAATTCCCAGTCGAATATCGAGGGTTAATTAACCCTCGATATTCGACCCTTAGTGAATCAGCCCCTAAGTGAAACTTAACCTTGTAAAAATCGAATTTTTTGAGAAAACACAACTCGATCCTTTATAAATAACCCGATAAGGGGGTTATTTAATAAAGATCAAGTGTGTGAGGTTTGTGAGTTTTTTTCTACCGCAAATAAACTTTTTAATAAAATAAATAAACAATTTAAACAAACTCTAATGTTTGCTTATTTATGAAAAATCTGAATGTAAAAAACTCAATTTAATGCAATTGGCGAAAAGACTTGAATACCTCAAATTTATTGAGTTTATTGGCTAAAAAACCTAGAATACCTCAAATTTATCAAGTTTTTGAGCACAAACCAGCGTAAAACACCCAAAACATGAAGGCAAAAAACTTCAACTGGTTAAAGGAACCTCTTTGATTATGATGAAGTCAGTGAGGGCAATTTTGTAGGTTTTGCAGATTCCTCCTCATATTGCTTAAAAATGCTACACCCCCATGAGCCATAGACCTGAATTATTATGGGGCAGATTTATCAAGGGTTGAATTTCGAGGGTTAATAAACCCTTGAATTCGACCCTCGAAGTAAAATCCTTCGAATTCGAATATCGTACGATTCGAACGATTTTAAGCGATCGATCGAAGGATTTTTATTTGATCAAAAAAAACTTAGAAAAGTGCTGGGGAAGGTCCCCATAGGCTAACATTGTACCTTGGTAGGTTTAAACTGCCGAAGTATGAAGTCAAAGTATTTTTTAAAGAGACAGTACTTCGACTATCGAATGTTCGAATAGTCTAACAATTTCTACTTCGAATCATTTGGTTCGATCGAATTCGATCGAATATGAACCATTCGATGGTCGAAGTACCCAAAAAAAATACTTCAAAATTTGAATTCTTCACTCGAGCTTAGTATATCTGCCCCTAAATGTAAAGAATTATACTGCAATTTTTATTTTCTGGTGTCATTGACCCTTACAGGGTGTTTTAATGATGTTTTTCTAAAACTCATTCCAGGCAACACTTCAGGAAGTATGTAACACCCCAACCGCACATAAAGGGTTAGTTTTAAAGTGCCCTAAATCTTAAGTGTCTAAATGTGGTTTCTTCTGTTGATCTATGGTTCAGTATGTTCTCTTGTGGTTTGCCACTGCATCGGAAGTGCATTATTGTGATGTGATACTACAACAAAGATGTGAAATGTATGTTACCATGGCATAACAACATGTCATTGTGGCCCACACTTTTTAAATGTGACCCCCATAATGTAATATAAGTTAAGCATATTTGGGAACAAGATATTTTAATCACTGTTAACTGGAGGGCCTTTCTTTCTCTTAAAACATAAATCCTGCAATTGTTTCTGGTCCAATTCTAGTTATATTTATAACAAAAGAAGTCTGTCCATCTGTCACAGACATGAAGCCTTTGGTTCACATTAATTTAGTTTTAAGTCTCAAAATATTTAGCTATTCACATGACAAACATGGGTAAAAGAAGAGTCAATTATGCCAAAACAGTTTTAAAATATATCATCTTAAGACTTGTAGTGAGTATCACAGTTACACATGAGTTATCATAGACATACTGTCATAGTCAATATTGCTGGCCAAACTCACGGTTTTTAGTCCAAACATCAAGATTATATGGCTAAGAAACCCTGAAGACCACACCAACAGCCAAAGAATAGGGGAAGACCAAAGATGACATTGAGATGGAGCACTAAGGAAGTGACATGGAAGGCTGGAAAGTTATGGGGAAAGCCATTGCTAGTAATTAGTGATTAGCGAATTTGTCACGTTTCGCAGAAAAATATGCAAATTTACAGCGAAATTCGTGAAACAGAGGAAAATTTGCGAATTTATCTACCAAAAAACTCGTGAAACAACGAAAAATTTGTGAAATGCATTTAAGTCAAAATAAATAAAATAATTTTGGCAAGTGTCAATTTTGATGCTTGTGACAATTTTTATACATGTGAGTATTTTGTCAAAATGCATTAAAGTCAATAGACTTCCGAATAATTTTTACGAGCATCAATTTTTATTTTTCAACGCAGTTTCACATACCGGACGAATTTGTTCACCCATCAATAATATCCATCTTACAGGAACAGAATCTCCTAAATAATTCTATTTTTTTTATTTCCTCTTTCTCTAAGCTGCACAAATTCAGATTGGTGGCAAAACAATCATATTGAGTTTATTTAATGTTTACATGTTTTCTAGTACTCTTAGGGGGTTATTTACTAAAACTTGTTTTTTTTCTCATATTTTACCAGAAACCAACTCGATCTAACTCCCATTCACAAATTTAACAAATTTACTAATAATTAAACTTGAAAAAATCGGAAATCGAAAAAAACGTTGAGTTTCTATGAATACCTCAATTTTTTTAGCTTATAGGTGTAAAAATGTAAATTTGAGTTTTAGAAAACCAGCATCAATCACCCAAAAATATCCAAAAATCGTGAAGGCAAAAACCATCTTCAGATGGTTAAAGGGACCGCTGCCATTGACTTTTACATGAATTTGACTGGTTTTAGCTGGAATATTTTCAGATTTTCTGCTGATTTTGGTTATAATAAATAGACACCTCATACAAAAATGCCTGATAGTTCAATAAACTGGCTCATCCCAATATTACTTCAGAACAAAATTAGTGACTTGCACCCAGAGGTGTCCAGGCTCACCTTACCATTTCTCCTATATACAGTATGGCACACAACTGCTCATACTAGTTAACCCTCACTATTAATAGGGGTTTATCTTTAGTTCTTCTATCATTTCTAAAGTGCAGTAAATCACCGTAATTAGTGATGAGCAAAGCTGCCCTATTCCACCAGAAAATTAGCAAAGCTTTCAAATAATTTGCAAAATTTCAATATTTCAGCAAATGCATAAAAGTCAATAGACCTTTTTCACTGCATTTTTTCTTGCACCTAATGCATTGGATCAATGGGTGTTTTTTCCCCACCTAATGCAATTAAATCATAGGGTGTTTTATTTGTGCCAAAGGCAGTGCAATCAATTGGTGTTTTTTCTACATTTTTTTCTCATGCCAAAAGCATTGAAGCCAGTGGGAGTTTTTTCTCGTGCTAAATGCATTGGCATCAAGGAGCATTTTCTTATTAGAAATGCCTTGAAGTTAATACAAGTTTTTTCTCAAAAATGTTTACATTCCAAGGAGTAGATTTACTAAGGGTCGAAGTGAATTTTCGAAGTTAAAAACTTCGAATTTCAAACAATTTTTTGGGTACTTCAACCATCGAATAGGCCTAAATTCGACTTTGATTCAAATTAAAAAAGTTCAACTTCGAAAATCGAAGTGCTGTCTCTTTAAAGAAGTTCAACTTCGACACTTCACCATCTTAAACCTGCCGAATTGTTATGTTAGCCTATGGTGACCTCCTAGAATCCATAGCCAACATTTGGCTAAGTCTTTAGAAGTCAAAGGAAAATCGTTCGATCAATTGATGAAACCGTTTGAATCGTTTGATTCGAAGGATTTCATCGCACACTCTAACGGTTTTCATTCAAACGAAAACGGGCAAATTCGATAAAAAAAAAAACTTTGACTTCGACATTTGAGGTCGAAGTAATCCAATTCAATGGTCGAATTTCGAAGTATTTTCCACTTCGAAATTCGACCCTTGATAAATCTGCCCCTAAATGTACAGTATTAAAGTCGATGGGCGTTTTCCTAAAAAAAAATTCCCAATGCAAAATAAGCAATACAGAGATTCCCAAAATTTTTTGATGCTCGCAAAAATGTAAATTTCACTGCAAATCCATACCAGGCCAAAACATTTGCTCATTCCTAGCAGTGGCTTGCATCAGAAACTGTTATTGCCTGTTATTGTATCCATGCTACATTAGCTGTGTAGGGATGTGTAAAATAGCCACCCCTAGTATTTTGTGCAGGCAGTCCCTCAATGTTATGGACACCTATTTGGGTCCTAAAATACAGTTGGGAGGGGTACTGTTTGCTCTTTCTGCTCTAAGCTATGCCCCCTGCTACTTCTCACAGTGACCAGCAGATGGCACTGTGCTGGGATATAAAAGGCTTTGAAGCCATGCTTTTAGTGTCCATTTTGTGTTAGCTCTGACCTGAACAGGCAGGCAGAGCTCTTTGGAACCTAGACAGGTCAGGTCTAGTAAGAATAGGCTACTCACCATTATAGGTCACTCTATGAGTAACAGACAGACAGGTTATTTAGCTGAGCAGCTCAAGGCTCCGACGAGGAGAGTCAGAGGGATTAGGATCCCGGGTACTAATAGCCCAGAAGTAGGGACTAAGTGTATAGGAACAGGGTAGATAGATTCCCTTCAGGTTCCACTTAAGGAAAAGGCTGAAAGCTGGTTGTACCTTTGTTGCTCCTGAGCCCGTCCTCTTGCCTATGGGGACTAATACTGACCAAATGGTGCTGTGAGTATTGCCTATTCAATGTGATGCCAAATCCTGTCATGCTCTATTGTATACTCCACTGAGGATTGTGTATCTTCAATAAATCAGTTCATGTTTAAGTTATAAGAACCACTGGCGCCCAATTATTATACCCTGAATCCAGTTACAGTTGCTCTACACCCTGCCTCCACACCGTTGTGAGGGCTCACTCCCTAAGATTACAGGTCTCATCCGGGGCACATTTATTGGGAGTGGAGCTCAATAGTGGTGTAAGTAACACACAATTTACTATAGCGCTACAGCTGTTTCACAAAAATCATTTCCAAATAACAACAACGTTATTATTAATTTCTATTGCCACCTGACGAGTGACTTTGTTTTGATGATTTTTCAGCAATATTAAGTTCTTCTACAAAGATAAGTATATTATGAAATGTGGTTATCAGTGTTGGGTTTGGACCCTTTAGGTGCTGTTTGGAATTGTATATTTGTCAGTTGTCGTCAGTGCATTTGTTATTGGCAATGTGCGGTAGAGCTTGGCTTTTTCTCTACTTTATGAGCTGGAATTCTGTGTCACTTAGTTGCCTTTGTTACAAAATGCTTTAAGGCATTTTAAGTGAAATGTTTTGTCCCAGATGTTTGCTTTGTTGCAATTTCAAAGGTGATTTTCTTGTTTTTTAGCATTATTAGCTCCTGCTCTAGTTCTTTTCTGATTGTGTTTCTCTTTTTTGTGTCATGCTGATAGCAATATTATTTCTATATGAATGGATGTTTTATGAGGAAACCACACTGTGGAGGGGCTGATTTTGTGAGTCAGGGCTTGCTGGATATAAAGTTTGAATAGTCTTGAATCGAATCAAAAAGGACAAGGTTCTAGATATTCTCTTTTGTTGGTCTTACTTGTGCTTGGTCAGAATCCTGTATGGTAGATATGTCCTGTCTAATATAAATTGGTATGGTTGTTTATGTTTTTGTGTTGGCATCAATGTTTTAATAAATGTTTTTATTATCAACTTTAAACTTGCAATGCGTGCATAATTGGACTCGGAATATGGTTAGGTACTGGGAAAATGACCTAGGAAATCATTTTTTTTTCAGGTCGTAGAGGTGGTCATTAGGGATGTGCGACTTTGTCCCATTTCGATTCGCGGAAAATTTGCATATTTACTGCGAAATTCGCGACATGGTGCAAAATTCACAAAACGCATTGAAGTTAATGGGCGTAAAAATTATTTTGATGTACGACAATTTTGACGCCCGCGTCAATTTTTATCCTCGAGCCTAATAATCCAAATGCATTAAAATCTGAAAAAACTGCAGCATCAAAAAAATGTTGACACTTGTCAGAACAGTCGTGGCAAATTTGACGCAGTGGATTTTTCTCCGGCAAATTTTCGCGAATGCATTTGCTGGCAGCGAAACGTGGAAATGAACTGCAAATTTGCACTTCGCCCATCACTAGTAGTCATGAATGTCTTTTCTTCATGGAGACCTGAATTATGTTGGTGTAGAGCAGAAGGTCTGTATATATATATATATATATATATATATATATATATATATATATATATATATATATATATATATATATATATATATATATATATATAAATACTGTTGAGTATATATCAAATCTTATGGCTTAAATAAAGAGATGATAATTTTTCATAAAACTTTTGATTAGGACAATCAGTTTACTTGCAGGTCAGTAGATGCTTAGGAAGCTGGTGATGCAGCCTTCAGTTCTTATTTGATGATTGATTCCTATACCCTTAGATTATTTCTCTAACATCTATGCCTTTAGTTGTATTTTTTCTGTGAGTGGTCTATAGAGTTTGATTTTATATTTGCTCAGTCCAAGCATCAGAGTCAGCTTAATCTTTGTGGATCAGTTTTGATCTAGCTGGAAATATTCACTACAGGACATACAGTAGACATTACGAGGGTTTATGTCACAGTAGGGCAGATAAGCTCTACATTAGATAAGCTCTCCATAAGATGAACAGAACTTTCATTTAAAGCAGTGTAGGTGGATCTTCACAGTGAGGTTTTGATGGTTAATATAATTAATGCCTTCAATGCTTGGATGATTTCTTGGACAAGCATAACATGATAGGCTTCATACTAAAATCTACAATTATATAATAATGTTTATCTGTATAAATATGACTATCATGTCCATCTGAGCTCTCTACTGTATTTGTACAGTATTTACACATACCTGTGTTACAGGTCAGCATCTATCGTTTACCAGGTGCCCCAAAGATCTGACAATTTATAAGGTGGGGAGTAGATTTTGCCCTAGAGAATTTGCATACTGATGGTTTGACAGTGAAATCCCAGGAATATTTACACTGTATTCACTTATATTACTGACATCTGGAATTTAACTTATGGATAGTTTTCATGACCTGTGGACCCAGATATTTTGGCAGCACTATCGTATTTACTATGATTATTAAAGCTGCCAGCTGTACTGAGTAGATTTATATGCATCTGTTTCCTAACTAGACTGTTATGATATGCTATGGAAACCAGTTCTGAGTTAAATTGGTAAACTGGGCACTTTAAATAGGTAAGTAAGTGAGTTTGGTTTGTCTAGTACCAATTCCTAAGACACAAGATGATAAATAATGGAAAATTAGGATTTCTTTTTTTCTTTATTAAAAAAAATTTCATTATCAGGGTAATACTATGGGGCCGATTCATCAAGAGTCGAATATCGAGGGTTAATTAACCCTCGATATTCGACTGGGAACTAAAATCGTTCGACTTCGAATATCGAAGTCGAACGATTTTGCGCAAATCCTGCGATCGATTGATCGAAGGATTTTTCGTTTGATCGAACGATTAAATCCTTCGAATCGAACGATTCGAAGGATTTTAATCCAACGATCGAAGGAAAATCCTTCGATCAAAAAATCACAGGCAAGCCTATGGGGACCTTCCCCATAGGCTAACATTGACTTCGGTAGGTTTTATCTACCGAAGTATGTGGTCGAAGTATTTTTTAAAGAGACAGTACTTCGATTATCGAATGGTCGAATAGTCGAACGATTTTTACTTCGAATCGTTCGAATTTGATCGAATTTGATCGAATTTAACCAATTCGATGGTCGAAGTACCCAAAAAATACTTCGAAATTCGAAGTTTTTTACATTCGAATTCTTCACTCGAATTTTGTAAATCTGCCCCTATATGTATTGTATGTAGTATTGGCCAATTTTTTAAAAGATCTATTTATCTATTTTTTAATTCAGGTTGTTTTGAAACACGATTGCAGAAAAAAATTGTGATTAAACTCAAGTTTTCATAATTTGTTTTCCCTTGATCACAAACATATTTACAAAAAAACTCAAACTGAGCAAATCCATTGCTTTCAGTTGAGAGAAAAAACTTGATCACAACATCCATTTTTACACATTAGACTGTTTCAAACAATAAAATAGCTTTGGCATTCAAAATGCACCTACCATTGACATTAGTGGAAGACCATCTGGTTTTAGCTGATGAATTTTTCATTTGAATTTCCAAGATTTTGTCAGTTGATAAAACTCAAAATAAAAGAAAATTGTCAAAACAGAAACCAATTTGAGATATTTTTTTTCACTAAGATCCTTAATATATGTATTACATAATACATATATGGGACCTGTTTTACAGAATGCTCATGACCTAGGGTTTTCTGGATGATGGATTTTTCCGTAATTTGGATCTTCATAACTTAAGTCTACTAGGAAATGATGTAAACATTAAATAAAACAATTAGACGGGTTTTGCTTCCAATGAGGATTAATTATATCTTAGGTGGAATCAAATACAAATCATTTTTTTTTTTAAAAAAATTGGATTATTTGGAGAAAATGGAGACATTTTTTATTTTTTTGTGGAAAAAAAAATCTAAATTTTTTTGTGATTTATTATACCCCAAGGCTGCTTAAATTCCAAACCCGAAAATACTCCATCTCCAAGCTGTCAGAGTCCTGTAAAAGTCAGTGGCAAAGGTTCCATTTTGAATTTGAAGACATCTTGGTCTGCGCTGAGTAGAGATGTCGCGAACTGTTCGCCGGCGAACTTGTTTGCGCGAACATCGGGTGTTCGCGCTCGCCGGAAGTTCGCGAACGTCGCGCGACGTTCGCCATTTTGGGTTCGCCATTGTTGGCGCTTTTTTTTGCCCTCTCACCCCAGACCAGCAGGTACATGGCAGCCAATCAGGAAGCTCTCCCCTGGACCACTCCCCTTCCCTATAAAAACCGAAGCCCTGCAGCGTTTTTTCACTCTGCCTGTGTGTGCTGAAGAGATAGTGTAGGGAGAGAGCTGCTGCCTGTTAGTGATTTCAGGGACAGTTGAAAGTTTGCTGGCTAGTAATCGTTTTGATACTGCTCTGTTATTGGAGGGACAGAAGTCTGCAGGGGTTTGAGGGACATTTAAGCTTAGGTAGCTTTGCTGGCTAGTAATCTACCTTCTACTGCAGTGCTCTGTATGTAGCTGCAGTGGGCAGCTGTCCTGCTTCTGATCTCATCTGCTGACTGCTGCAATAACAGTAGTCCTTGTAAGGACTGCTTTTATTTATTTTTTTGTTGTTTTACTACTACTACTACTACTACTACTATAAGAGCCCAGTGCTATTAGTCTAGCAGTGTTGGGGAGTGGGACTGGTGTGCTAATCTGCTGCTCCTAGTAGTTCAGCAGCACCAACTTTAATTTTTTTTTTTTAATATTCATTTTTTTTTATTTTACTTTTTTTATTTTACTACCGCTGTAGTAGTGTATAAGTTGACCTTTTAGGCATTATTTGCCCTGTAGGCATTATTTGCACACTGTTTTCTTCAACCCGCCATCGAGCTGTGTGACCTTGTTCACATTCTGTCTAAATATCCATAATATTACCGTCTCCAGAAAAAACACCGGAGTGACTTTTTTCAAGCAGCCATAATATATTTTACGTAATCCGTATCCACCGCTGTAGTAGTGTATACGTTGACCTTGTAGGCATTATTTGCACACTGTTTTCTTCAACCCGCCATCTAGCTGTGTGACCTTGTTCACATTCTGTCTAAATATCCATAATATTATCGTCTCTAGAAAAACCACTTGAGTTACTTTTTTTCAAGCAGCATTCATATATTTTACGTAATCCGTATCCACCGCTGTAGTAGTGTATACGTTGACCTTGTAGGCATTATTTGCACACTGTTTTCTTCAACCCGCCATCTAGCTGTGTGACATTTTCTGCATTTATATGGCATAATTTTTCTGGCCTCTGTGCTTCAGTGGCTGCAACCAAAAAAATTTATATTTTCAGCATTTATATGGCATAATTTTTCTGGCAACTGTGCTTCAGTGGCTGCGTCCAAAAAAACTGGGCAAACAATGTCTACAAGGTCAACGTATGGCGAAAAATTACTATTTTCAGCATTTATATGGCATATTTTTTCTGGCAACTGTGCTTCAGTGGCTGCGTCCAAAAAAACTGGGCAAACAATGCCTACAAGGTCAACGTATGGCAGTTGTTTAAAGAGAACAGTAGATTACTAGCCAGCAAAGCTACCTAAGCTAAAATGTCCCTCAAATCCCTGCAGACTTCTGTCCCTCCAATACAGAGCAGTATCAAGCAGATTACTAGCCAGCAAGCTTACTATCATCTGTCCCTGAAATCACTAACAGCTCTCCCCTACACTATCTCTTCCAAGCACACACAGGCAGATTTTTCAGATACATTTTTGCCCTTGATCCCCCTCTGGCATGCCACTGTCCAGGTCGTTGCACCCTTTAAACAACTTTAAAATCATTTTTCTGGCCAGAAATGTCTTTTCTAGATGTTAAAGTTCGCCTTCCCATTGAAGTCTATGGGGTTCGCGAACCGTTCGCGAACCGCTCGCATTTTTGCGCAAGTTCGCGAATATGTTCGCGAACTTTTTTTCCGACGTTCGCTACATCCCTAGCGCTGAGTTTCGGCCA
Organism: Xenopus laevis; assembly: GCF_017654675.1. Classification (NCBI taxonomy): domain Eukaryota; kingdom Metazoa; phylum Chordata; class Amphibia; order Anura; family Pipidae; genus Xenopus; species Xenopus laevis. Next base: position 210,901,623 of record NC_054371.1, on the reverse strand, counting down.
GAAAAAATCGGATTTTGATCAATAAACCCCATAGAGTTATGTCCCTGAAAAAGAACAGGTTAAGATATTGCACCTCAGCTCAAATATATCAGGCAAAAAGGCTTAATGGGTCTGTGTTTAGGGATGCGCAAAACTTTCCAGCATAGTCCAAATTTTTGGGAATAAATTTTGACACAAAAATGACAAAATTTTTACCAATGAAACAAAATACCTGTTAAATTCAAATTAAGTTTTTTCTTGTGTTTTTGGCGTTTTTTTCTAGGGAAATAAAACACACGGTTAAGTTGTAGAGGGGTTTTACAAACATTTTAGCTGAAAACTGTACCAGGCAAAAAAGTTCCCACAACCCCTATTCATGATAAAAAAAAAAGACATAAACTTGAAATTGTCCACTTCCTTCTATTAAGCATTTGTTACTATAGAGCAGGGATCCCCAAACGTTTGAACCCGTGAGCAACATTCAGAAGTAAAAGGAGTTGGGGAGCAACACTAGCATGAAAAATCTTTTTGGGGTGTCAAATAAGGGCTGTGGTTGGCCATTTGGTAGCCCCTATGTCGACTGTCAACCTACATTGAGGCTTGTTTGGCAGTGCACCTGTTTTTTATACAACCAAAACTTGCCTCCAAGCCTGGAATTCAAAAATAAGCCCCTGCTTTGAGGCCACTGGGAACAGCATCCAAGGGGTCGGAGAGAAACATGTTGCTCACAAGCTACTGGTTGGGGATCACTGTTAAAGAGAGCGCCAACATTCATGTAGAGTAGCACAGGGAAAGCTTAAAAAAAAAACACAAAAGTGTAGGCAAAAAAAACCAAACATTCTAGATAACAAATTTCATACCTGTACAGGATTTACTGAATGGATGCAAACTGGTGTACTATTCATTAAGTGCAAGTTGAGAGCAAAGATGCAATAAGGAAAGGGAACCCTGGGAGTAACATGTATGGTTAACTTGGGAGTAAAACTTAGCTCGCTTGAAAAGCACACCAAATGAGTGGATATTTACCTGATTTTACCATCTACATATCCATGATGATCGAATCATTGGACAATCGATCCTTGTGCAATTGGACTTTTCAAACCTAATATTGTTTACCCAAGTTTGTCCTAGTGCCCTGTGCACTAGTCGGCAGCTCTTATTGGACACTATGGGGTATATTTATCAAAGAGTGAAGTTAATAGTGAAGTTCCACCACTCTCCATTCATTTCTATGGGATTTTTAAAGGGGTATTTATCAAAGGGTGAACTTTCACTTCACCCATTGATAAATACGCTTTTCAAAATCCCATAGAAATTAATTGAGAGCTGCGGAATTTCACTCTAGTGGCGAAACTTCACTCTTTGATAAATCTACCCCTTAATGGCGAACTAAATGCCCTAAAAGGAAAACTATACCCCTGGACTATGCAGGTCTCTATAAAAAAAGATATTGCAAAAATAGCTTATATGTAAAACCCTGCTTCATGTAAATAAACAATTTCCATAATAATATACTTTCTTAGTAGTAGAGTCCTTGGGTAATCCTAAATAGAAAATTGCCATTTTAAGAAATAAGGGCCGCCCCTGGGCTCCTACAATTCACGGTGCACACAAACAAACCATACATGTTAGGTCACATGAGCCAATTAACAGACAGAGTTCTGCCTTTTACTTCCACACTTCTTCCTGTTACAGTTAGAGTTGAAGTATTTCTGGTCAGGTGATCTCTGAGGCAGCACACAGACCATCACAAAATGATGGTTCGAGGCAAGAGATGCAAAAGGGCAATATTTACTTAAATATATATATACCAGTATGGTAAGATTCTTTAATATGCCACTTAATATGATATAAACTATCTGTTGCTTAAGTTTTCATTTTGGGGGTAATGTTTTCCTTTGAGGCAGTACTTACCTCCAATGCTCCCTTTTGCCCATGTACCGTGCACTTTACCACTTACATCCATTTTTGTATAGAGGAGAATGCATACACCTATATACCCTTGTGCACAGAGTTTAAATGAATGCCCCTATATTTTTTCTCCTGTACTTGTGTTTTTACCACTGAAACCATAACATTGATGCTGGCAAGAGTTACACGTAGGGGCCGATTCACTAACTTCGAGTGAAGGATTCGAAGTAAAAAAACTTCGAATTTCGAAGTGTTTTTTGGGCTACTTCGACCATCGAATGGGCTACTACGACCTTCGACTACAACTACGACTTCGAATCGAACTATACAAACTAAAAATCGTTCGACTATTTGACTATTCGACTATTCGATAGTCGAAGTACTGTCTCTTTAAGAAAAAACTTCGACCCCCTAGTTCGCCATCTAAAAGCTACTGAACTCAATGTTAGAAGGTCCCCATAGGCTTTCCTAAGTTTTTTTGATCGAAGGATATTCCTTCGATCGTTGGATTAAAATCCTTCGAATCGTTCGATTCGAAGGATTTTATCGTTTGATCGAAGGTATAATCCTTCGATCATTCGATCGCACTATTTGCGCTAAAATCCTTCAACTTCGATATTCGAAGTCGAAGGATTTTAATTCCCAGTCGAAAATCGAGGGTTAATTAACCCTCGATATTCGACCCTTTGTGAATCGGCCCCTAAGTATTGAAGTCACATGCTGGCAGACAAATAGTCTGTGCTTGGCATAACCACTTTTTCCTGATCTTTGACACAGATGCACGGCCACAAGAACACATGCTTCTACCTGAATATATATATTTATATTTTTATTACATTTCTGTTATAAAAGCATTCCAGAGCTCAAAGCACATCTTCCATGGGTTTTCGTTTTGTATTCTTCAAATGGGAAGCTATGAAAAAAATCCCTTAAAACTATTATTGTAAATTGGAATTTAAATGTAGCCATCATTTTGAAAGGCATTAATGACTGGTGCCAAAGAATGCGCACAATCCTTCAGCACATACAAGGAAAGCACCTGTTACAACCTCAGCGAATACAAAGACCTGCCTTTTAAAACCAATGGGATTTGTTTCTCCCCAACTTTTTTTTGTTCTGTTTGTCAGATAAAACGATATTTTGTAAAATTCTAATGGGATAAAATAAATCAGGTGTCAGACAAGTCAGGGCCAACTCGTTTTGCCAAGCGTCACAAAATAGACCCGGGTGGCTCTTTTATCCAGTGAGCATTGTTACATCAAATGTGTTGTACAGTAATAAATGCTCAGAGATGTTCTTGATAGATTAATCAGGAATTCCGCACCGTATAATTTAATATATTTAAAAAAAGCAGGTGTGGCTTTGGAAGCCAATAATTCCGCTAGATACAATTATTTTTGAAGGACTTTTTCTTTGCATCGTTGCGTTGAATTCTTGCTTTTGATGACATTTCGGGCTTGTGGATTTTTGTCTTATTAGGAATATGTGGTGAAGAGCAGAGGCAGTGATTTGCATGTGTGTGCTTGTGATTTGTTCTCTGCTATTCCCGACTCCTTGTACAGCTTAATCACATACAGACGCCCGCCCCATCGCTTTACCAGAAGGGGAGTGATGGACATCCCTTGACTCCCTTCATGACCCCTTGATAATCCTGTTTCACACACACAGGCTCCCTGCTGTATAAAACACAAAAGCTGCCACTGTAGTTCTTTACTTTTAGTCGATATTCTGACAGACTTAATCTAGCAAATTAGTATGCTGTGGTAGGGGCACGACAAAGGACCCTTTTGACACACTCTGAATCGATACAAAGGCCAACTGAGAGCCATTTCACTGCAGTCCTGTTATTTTCCCCTCCTGATGACCCCTCTCCCTTTTTTATTCCCCCAGTTTCTTTGACCTTGTCACTTTTAAAAAACATGATGTTAGAAAAGTCATCCTTGCATAAATGATGAAAATTCCTTATTGACTGAAGGTATATAAAATAAAATATATTTGAGTATATTTATGGCAGTTCTGCTGGAGACTCGGGATACTAGAGCTGTTCCTGGGCAACATGACATTTCTCAGGTGAGGTGCTTCTGTTGACATAACTGGATTGTTTATCATATGTAAAGCTACGTACATACGCACAACGGCTGTTTAGTGGCACCAGGTTGCACAGAGCAAACATTATTTTACTACACAATAAATACAAAGGTATGATGCTGCCGGCAAGTATAAGAGAAATCATTATGGACTTATAGGCCTCTGACCTTATCACTCACTCAGTTATACATTCAGCAAAAGAATAAATAAAGTTTTGGGTTTGCCTTGATAAGGCTTTTTTTTATGGTCAGTTTTTTGAAGGGCTTAAAATCTTGGGGCAATTGAAACATAGGGGCTTATTAAGGGGCTGTTTACCTTTAAATGAACTTTTAGGGGCAGATTTATTAAGGTTAGAATGGTAAATTTAAATTCAAATTTATTTTTGAATTCGTTTTTTCGGTCAAAACGCACAAATTTTAAACCACCAACGTGAATTTGAATTTGTGATTTATCACACCTCGACACTGGAAACAGTTCTAATTCGAATATCTGCCACCTAAAACCTGTCGAGTTCATGTACAAGTCAATGGTCCGTTGAACGATTTGAAGATATTAATTGCCTTCCTGACCTCAAGGTTTTTTTTTTGAAGGGAAAACATCAAATTTGATTCAAATTTTCTGGTCGTTCATATTAGATCGAATATTAGATGTTCAAGTTTATTTTTTTTTATTAAATCCCATTCGAGTTGTCAGTACATTCAAATTAATTAGAGTTAAAAAAAATCACATAACTTCGAAATTCGACCTTTGATAAATTTGCCCCTAAGTATGATGTAAAGAGTGATATTCTGAGACAATTTGCAATTGGTTTTCATTTTATGGATTTTGAGTTATTTAGCTTCTAATTATTCTATTCCAGAGACTGGAATAGGAATAAGTGAGGGCCTGAATAGAAAGAGGAGTAATACTAAGTAGCAATAACTATAAATTTGTAGCCTTACAGAGCAGAAGGTAAATAAATCAAAAACTAAAGAAAAATGAAGGGCAATTGAAAACTGGAATGATTCGAGTGATTTGAGTTTTTTTCACCGAAAACCTGGTTTATTAGAGTTATTGGGTTGAGGGACTCGAACTCGCAGAATCGGGTTTTTGCGATTCAAATAAGAAACCTTTAGAGTTTCAAGTTCATCTAGATACTGTAGATGTCTTATGATGATAGATGTCTTATCACGGGTACCATGTTTTATTCTTTGACTAAGTCCAATTACAGTTGTAATGATCTGCTTCCATAGCAGTGGATTAAATGATTCTGCTGTGTTAGACCAAGTGAAGCAGTCAGACAACCACAGAAACTTCTGGTACAAGTATTAGAACATGGCCGTTAAGTCTGGCCTGCTCCATACTTGCTCTCAGCTTAGACAGGAAGAGGGAAACAGGAACAGGTATATGAATCATACGGCATTGGCAAAACAGCAGGAATGCCCTTAACCAAAATGTCCGCACAAGCAGGATACTATAGCAGTACTGCAAGGAGACCCTGGGGGAAGGTGGCAGTGGTGGCAAATAAACAAAAATGTACATGCTTTCTGTTCAGTTGGGTCACTGACCTTAGCAATAACATATTTTAGATCTGAAGACAGAACTACTGAGTTGTGTGTGTTGACAGCACACAGGGAAAGCAGTTTAGTCCCACAAACTGTCCTGTTAGACCCATCCATCATGTACACAGCAAGCGCCCGTGACTGCGAGTACAGGGTCTACTGAACAGAATTAATAGGTCAGGGGGCAAAACTGATGTCATGTTATTGATAAAGAACTGCCTTTGTTAAAAGAAGTCATGTTAAGCCTGAGTCAGGTTTAGGCAAGTATTCAGTCAATATCTCTCTGTGTTGTAGTTATCACCTACAATCAATTCATCTTTTTCAAGTTGGACAGGACTAGTGGCAGAATTGTATTTATTTCAATGTAGGGCGCTGGATAAAATACATGGTGACAGCTTAATGAAATGGAACAAGTTGTGCCAGATGGTGGATACTCAGATGGTCAAGCTTCCTGGTAAGACTAGCAAGATCATGGTTACAGTAGCTGCCATAAGTCAATTTGTTGGATTGCTTTGTACGAGGCCGTTACTCTGACTTCAGTTGGACCAGTTGGTTACCCCTCTTGAATTCTTGGAACATAGAAATTGTTTGAAGATGATTACAATGATACACAACTTGTTACAGGCACTGTTTTTTTTCTATTATTTGTTGGAATATTTAGATGGGATCAAGTACAAGGTACTGTTTTATTATTAAAAAGAAAATCATTTAAAATGTTTTAATTACTTGCTTAAAATGTGGTCTATGGAAGATGCCCTTTTTGGAATTTGAAGTTTTATGGATAAAGGGTTGCCGGATAAAAATTGCATGGAATCTTGAACACACAAAAATTTCAAGAAGCTGAATTGTTACCCCCAAGAATACTGCTTTGCAACACTCATGCTAAAAATCAACCACACAATGAAAACATTTGCTGTAATGGGCTCATAATGAACAAAGCAAAATCTTACAGAAACTCAAGTTTATGAGTATCCCAGCTGACATCTATTCATCTGCCTTGCTCCACTGAGCACTAATACACTGCTCAGTGTGACCCACATTTCCTTTTACTTAAATATTTATAATTTTTTCCCACTAATTGTAAGTTTTCCTTTTACTTAAATATTTATAATTTTTTCCCACTAATTGTAAATTCTAGGTTCATTTCTTGAACCAGTCGTTACTCATTAAATATACAAGCATATTTACCATAATTGCATTCTGAGAATTTAGATGGATTTGCAGCAGCAGTAATTTTTTCACATTTTTTTAAACTTTCCTTACTGATGGGTAAGAATGTTCTAAACTGGTATATTTATTAAAGATGATGAATTTGTGATGTGTGGGTTGACCCAAAACCTACATTGACCTGTGGGCTGGAATTTGCCCAACTACTGTGGGTTAGGGTTGGGTGTGGGTCAGACTGTGGTAGTAAACTTTAATGATGTGTGGATTGACAAAAAATTGACCCGCACCCAACCTGACCCACAAAGAGGAAGTGGGGCACTGTAAGGTTTTGGAGGGGGGTGGATGCAGGATAAAGTTCAACCTGAACCCTCCCTCGAACATTGTGTTTAAAGCAGGTGACTATGATGAGTGTGTCAATTTGTGTGCAACTGTTTTGAGCAGTACAGCACCATTCTGTCCTATGGAGTTTTTAGAGCTCAGTGGCAGAGTTCCTCCAAATCTGTATTACCAGATGCAATTTACAAGGAAGGGATGAATAGTTTGGATGCCTCTTTTCCGTGCTGGAATGTTCTGAACTTTTGTTATTAATGCAACCAGCTTTGGAAGCCCTGGAGCCATGGGCAGGTCCAGGATGGTGGCATCAAAATGACACCTGCTGTGTCTATTGATGAAGGCCCAGGGGTGCATGAAGCACATTGAGAAACTCACCTCAGGTAGCAGCAGCCCACAAGTTATCAAGGGTGTCATAAAGCCCATCCTGATAAACGTAAGAGTCAAAATTTCAGCAGTAGCGATACAGCCCCAGCCCACTCTTTCGCTGGAAAGGCAAGCAAAGGGTGCAAGAGGGCAGGAACAGGAAGTCCACCTTGGGGCAGCAAGGACAACCAGAATGCCACCGTGTAGGTCACCATGGAAACTGGCAAGAAGAAAGGAGGCCTCAATAAGAAGTCCCGAGCACAACTATGCAGAAGTGCAAGGAGCAGCTTTGGATACCATACATGACCCCTTTTATCTTTGTAAATGCAGTGATCAGTTTTTGGCTGAATACTCTGTACAGCTTTAGCCCTGTGCTACCCTACATACAACATATAGCATTGTTTTGCCTTCTTTCCATCACCAGACCATTATTTGATGCGGTATAGTTCTGAACTGTGAAGTGTTTTCTTTTCTTTAACATTATATATAAAACAAATAAACTTTTACTTTCTACTAAGACATTAACCTTGCATTTGTGTGTCTGCCTGTTTTACTTCTCTTCAGTTCTTCTTTGTCCTTGAGCGATCAGGTCAATGGATAGTGCCATTCTTGGCAGCTGCTGGAGCAAGATGTCACATTTTAAAATATGTATGTTCTTCAGAAAAGTAGCACTGGGGCTTGTGCTGAAATCTCTGCACACATTTGCTGAAGAGTTTTCCTTGAACTGCCTTTGTTGCGCTTACATCAGAATGCTGTTGCAGGCAGGACTTATCTGTGTACTCCCCAGAAAGAGACTTGAATAAAATGCTGGCTTCTATCCATTTTTCACACACATTTTTTTTTTTAACGCTGTCTTTAAAAACAATTTAACAATCATCGGTTTCATTTGTTTTCACCTCCATTACAATGAGATTTTCCAACGCCTGCGATGCTATTGTCGACTAATGAACACAGGGAATTTGTAGGACGTGGTGCACTGTTGCATACGCATATTGAGTGTGATAACACTTTAGTTGAACCAGAACACATTTGCTTAGTTCTCTCTTTTATGAAAGGAGAAATTACATTTCAGCATGAGCAGGAAGCCATGCATTTTCAAATCTTATTGACACATTGCTATTAAAAATGTACCCAATGGATTGTACATTGTGGGTATCACCCTGTTCTAGAGTATAATATAGTAATTATGCTATATTATGTGAACATATACTTGCTGAATTCTGCCCAGTCTAGGGGAATACCTATGCTGGAATATTTTCATTGTTTCTCTTTGATAGATATATGAACATAAAGGGCAAGAAGAACTAATGAAGTTTTTGGAAGGGCAGTGGTTGCTTAGACAAGACTGAAATAAAACCTAAGCCAGAAACATCTAAACCATAAAGTTTTGGCAATATTTGTTGTATGCAATCAGCAGTAGCTGTGGTTAGAGAAGCACTGATATCAGAACTACAGTATGAACACCAGAGTGGTAAAATGATGTAGGGGTAGATAATGGATGACTGCCCTATATTATATTCAGGGTCAGACTGGGCTGGCGGGATACAGGGGGAAAAACCTGGTGGGCCTCCACTGGCTCAGACCCGCTCCCCGCAACCACCTGAGATGCAACTCCCTGACTTTCCCCAGCCCCAGTTGTGGCCACATGAAGAGAAAAGAAGGTACACCAGCGTAGGGGTGATGGAAGTGAGTTTCAGCTGGAATGGGGGGGTCCAGGCGAATGTGCATGCCTCTAATGTGGCAGCCCCGGTGGGCCCAGACTCCCCCCCCCAGTCAGATGCTAATTTCATTCATGGAAATTGAATACAATAAAAATATACTGTATATATTGTAAACATATAAGGCCACTGATTAGGATAACCTCGTTAAGGCCTTAACATGGATTTAACAAGAGAGTCTGGACAAGAGCCCAAGCCCAAGGAAACTGAACCCATCACCTAAAAGCCGCAAGCCTAAACTTTCAAAACTGAGAGGATAATTTAGTTGGTCATTATTCAAGCCTTCCAATCGAGACTGCAAAACTCCTTCCTGAACAGCCTTAGCTTAATCCTGATCGACTGGGTGGTATTTGGAGCAGAAAGATGAGATTTGGGGCCACTCAACATAACATGACACCCGTACAATTTGCTCTTTTCATTTGTATGCTCATTGCTCCAAGGGTGGGACTTGAATTCAAGAGATATAATACAAGAGATAGAAGGGGTCATACCCAGTTGGGCATTCATTAAAGGTACTTGCATTAAAGGGTGCTCAATGCACTTCTGTATAGTTGCCCCAGTTGCCCCTTCCTTCCTCCTGTTCCAAATCACAAGTAATTGCACCTAGCGACACAAGGCCAGACCAGGCATTAGCTCCAGGGTTCTCTCAATCAACAAGTGTAGCACATTTGCAAAAATATTTAGCGCAACATCCTATTTACTTAGAAGTGCAGAATCAGCAAATGCATCGGGCACATAAAATGCTGCATGATGGGGGGGGGGGAAATGGAGATTGTGCTTGAAGTTGTAGTTATTTTGCTTGACGTCATAAATGACCCCTTTAATCTGTTGTGTTAGATTTACCCAGTTAATTTACCCAGTTATAAAATCAGGTTAGTTGAAGATCTTATTCATATTGAGAATGAGATTATCCATTTTGTGGGGCCACACTTCCATAGTGATCCAAACTATCAGCCTCTAAATCGACCAAATACCTTTCACCAAATTGAACAGTATCTTCTTCAATCACTCATAGGTTTTATCCTTAAAATTGCCCTATGTTTGACCAACTTGAATATGGAGAAAAATCGCAGCATTATAACTTATCTTTCAGTAAAGTAAAGTAGGATTTGATGGCTTGTCTTATATTTCTTTTTACCTGAAATGTATGGGCAAGTAGAGCAGCCATTCTAGTTCATGCTTTTTTTTACACTGTAACTATTAATTATTTGAGTTTAATTTAAATCCGCCCCCTTCTGTCTCTTCATTTTCAGGTCGCCTCATCATCAAAAAGACAAGCAAATAGATTTGATTCGTGTCTGTAGAAGCAGTGGGTTGGTACTCTAAATTAAAACAAGTCTCATCTCTAGGGATAAAAGATCCTATTGTTAGTCCATTTGCTCCTCCAACATAAAATGTTACAAATGTCAATGGGGGCGACTTATAAAGTTGATGTTTAATTACTCGCCTTTGTTCTGCACTCGGCAAAACAATGATTTGCTTTTCATGGCCGAGCGTAATCCTTCATGGTACAAATTACCCTAATATTCAATATTCAGTCCCTGTTCTGTTCCCAGTGGGGGTTGTTTTGTCGCATCTGTTCGAGCATATGTTAGACAGCTCTGAGTGGGTCACTAACTCATTTTGTCACAGTCTATTCGGTCACCCAAGGAGACAGTGACAACTCTTCAAAACACCAGTATTCCACAAAATGCTGTTATTTCTCTGCTAATAAACTTGCTTCGGTAAACCTTTATCAACTTTAACACCATCTTGCTTTTTATTCCACTCCATTTTCTACTCTCGTTCATTTACATCTTGGCAGCCACATGGAAATCATCATCATTCTTTCTTACAAATATAAAGATCTACCAAAGTCCTTTTTCTTTTTTTTGGAAGGATAATCAGCGTTCGCATAGATTTTCTCTACCTGAAGTATATTTTGTCTGACATTTCAGCTAGCATGTCAAAATAATCATGCAGAGTTCCTTTTTTGCATCTGAGTAGCTAAATAAAGAATCAATATGATTCTTGGCTGCAATCCTCTAAGGGATCAGCCTGCCCTCCGCACAATATAGTGCTTGCTTCAGCTGACACTGAGAATATCATGTAAAGAAGATGTGCACAAGCATTTATGTCAGCTGTCTTCCTACTGATTAGACCCAGGGAAATATTTGATTACAACCAACGAGGTGGTGCTCCCGTATCCATTTCTGACAAATAGAATTTACCATCTGTTGTATGCTGGTGGGCACGTCGCATCCCCAAGACAAAATCACAAACTGGAAAGGCCCATTGAAAAGCAAAATGAAGTTAAAATAAATAGAATTTTTTTTTTTCTAAATTGAAAAAATACAATTTTGAATGTATGCATATTATATATTTAGTTTATTTATAGACTATAAATAGACATTTATATTGGTTATTACCATTATCATTGTTATTATTGAAATTGTTATTATTTACCCATTTGAAAACCCATGCTGAGTTCCCACCACCCTGTCCCCTAGATAAGGACCCAACTCTTCGTACTGCCAGGTAAGATCCCATCACTCTAGCACCCCCCCCCCCCAATGATTACCACCAGCGACGATTAACACTGTATTCCTGCACTCAACCACCTGCCCATGTGCCTGGGCCCAACAAGACCAGGGCCAACCAGTGGACCCTGGCTCTGTCTCATTGCACCTTGCCTTCAGCAACTGCCATAACCCTGTAAGCACCAGGGAGCATGCAGGGAAGATACTGTAGCTAAGAGGAGTCATTTACAACCGCAGGAGGGGGGCACAAGTGCATGCGCACTGAGGGGTGCAAAATAGCATATTTAACAGCACTTGCACCCCCCCGGGCTGGCCTGAATCTGGAGATGGAGTCCAGCCTTGTCGTTACCTTCTGCCTATGGCAAATTACATGTGAGTTAAGGAGAGGTATGGGGAGGGAGGGGAAGACATTTACGTGCCTCTCCCCTGCCCGCCCCTTTAGAATTGTAAATATTATTCTACACTGATTCCTTTTGGTCTCTGTGCTCCAAAACAGAGTAGTGTGTGCAGGACTGGACTGGGATTTAAAATAGGCCCTGGCATTCCTAGTACTAGTAATAGGCCCTGGCATTCCTAGAGAGGCCCAAACGTCAACACAAGCCCACTTAATAGTCACTTTCTATGGCATCTTACAGTAGCCCCTCTGGCATTTGCCAGAACCCACAGATTGCCAGTCCGGGCCAGAGTGTGTGTCCTTGTTATGCACTTTGCACACTGTTTGGTGCTTTGTGAATGCTTCCTAAGAAATTGACTGCAAGCACTCACCAGCACTTTCACTAACAGGGGTAAACTATTTGCCTACCAGGCTGCTACAAGGTCTTTCTGTGGCAATTCTTGCCAGACAACTCAAGGCATGGCACAGATTAGTGGTGTAACTTCCCAGAAATGTCTTTAGGCTCCCATCCCTCATGACCTGATGGGTGACCCACAACGCATTAAAAATTGTGGGTCATCTGTGAACCCCTCTTACGGCCCCTCAGCAGCCCTGGGTTCTGCCCACTCTATAGTTAAAGGGGTTGTTCACCTTCCAACTCTTTTTCCAGTTCAGTTGTTTACAGATAATTCACCAAAAATAAAAGATTTTTCAATCACTTTCTATTATTTATTTGTGACTGTTTTTCTAATATTGAAGTTTAAGTTTTAATATGTCACCTTTTTATATTTTTCTGAAGCAGCTCTGGGAGGGGGGGCACTGAATCTGTAACTCTGTACATTTAGGGGCAGATTTATCAAGGGTCGAAAGGGAATTCGAGGGAATTTTCGAAGTAAAAAAATTCAAAATTCAAAAAAGTAATTTTTTGGATACCATGCAATAGGATACTATAACTTTGAATTTACTTCGACTTCGAATTTGAAGTAAAAATAGTTTGAATATTCAAATATTTGATAATCAAAGTACTGTCTCTTTAAAAAAACTTTGACTTCAATACTTCGCCAAATTAAACCTGCCGAAGTGCTATGTTAGCCTATGGGGACCTTCTACAATCATTTTCGAAGTCTTTACACATCGAAGTAAAATCATTCGATCGTTACTTTGAAATTCTACCCTTGATAAATCTGCCCCTAATTTTTTATTTTTTTATTTTAAATTGCCCCCCGCCAGTGCTGGGACACTCGCACGGGGAGGGAGCTTCCAGTGCGAGTGACCATGTCATACATTGCGCATGCGCATAATGCGCATAATGCGCTACTGACATCACATGCATGCGCATATAGAGCAAGGTGTGGCATTCGCTCATTATGCACATTTGTATGGCCCCTACATGGCAGCTTGTCACAAAATTTTAAGTCACTGTAAAGCTGCATGGCGATTGGATGAGGGGAAGTTCAAACCTCAGCTATCCAATCCCTGAGCAGCTCAACCGGGACTTAAAGTCTGTGACCAATAAGGGAAAGGAATGGGCAGAAGATACCTCCCCCTGTGCTCCTGCCCTGGCCGAAGTTGACAGCTCTCAGAAAGCAGGTACAACTCTCCCCCCTGCCCCCCCTGATGGTGGCCCTACTAGTGGGTCCAGGGTAAATATCTCTGTAAGGGGCTGCCATAGCCTCCAGAAAATTGTAATAAAGCTTCCATCAAACAGATGAATTTGAATATAATCAGGAAGGCACTAAAAAAACAAATAGACATGGAAATGCTATGTTGCAGAGTTTTTATACTATGTTGCTGATACCTTGATTCTTTTATTTTTAGTGATGTAAATTTTATGTTTCCTGGCAAATAAAAGGTTTAATATCAATGATTCTGGCTGGAACTACACGTCAGATGCACCGAATATAATATAGGTAATACAAATGTCGCATCTACAAACTGATTGCATCCGGCACGACTGTCGGATGCGAACGCTCCACGTTGCGTCTTCATCCGACAGTCATGTTGTGTTGGATGCAGTCAGTTTGTAGAGGCGACATTTGCATTACTTACTGTACATTCGATTCTGCGCATTCGACGTGACGGAAGGACGCACAACGTATAGTTCCAGCTTTAAACTAGTGATGGGCGAATAAATTCACCATGTCAAATTCATGGTGAATTTCCACGTTTCACCGCCCGCGAATAAATTCACGAAACTCCCATGCAGATTTGCCGGGGGAATTAAAAATTTTGGACACTATTTGAATGCCCATTGACTTTAATGCCATCTTCAAAAATTGACGCAGGCGTCAATTTTCGAGTTTCGCTAATTTTTCGGGAGAAATTCGCCCATCGCTACTTTAAACATACTGATCAAAGGCACAAAATCGATCCCCTTTCATGTAATCGTAATATCTTTAAACAGGATTATCTAACCTGATCATTTATGTGCTGTTTCGTTCACGTAGATCTTGTATAAAAGCCCGGTGACAGCGTGTGTGTGTTCAGCTGGGATGGTGCTGGCAGACTACTAAGCACTTTCCTTTACACCATTTATTCCATGACCAATAGTTTTTTTTATCTTTGAGCTGATGCTGAGAGCTTTTAAGGTTGTATTTTATACGCTTTAAACCAGAGCACTAAGTAAACTGTCAACACTATATAAAACAAATGACTACTGCAAATAAGAATATACACTTGCGCTTCCTCTCTGTCGGTGTCCTAATGCTAAATGTTATGTCTCGTCTGTGAGTTATTGAATATTACCCTTGGGCAGATGCATGATATATCGCACAAAGCTGCACATTGAATCTATCTGATAAAGCAATCTGAAATCATCTACAACTGGATGTCGGCTGGTTTTAAAGGGGACCCGTCACCCAAATAAATTATTCAAAATCCTATTTTATCACATTAGTCAAGTAAAATGAACTTTAATTACACTGTATAAATTATTTGAATCTTGCTTCCTTCAGTCTGGTTTTTCAAAATTATAGCAAGCAGGCAGCAGCCATTTTGTGGACACTGTTATTAAGAAAAGCCTTGCATCATCTCAGAATTTTGTTTGTGCACCAGAATGGGGACCTGATGTCCATCCCCATGCCCTGGTTACACAATTAAATTGTAAAGAGAATGGGGGAATATGTAGAGAGCAGTGACATCTAGGAAGTGCTGAATGGAAAGTGAAAGTAATGGTCTGCCCCGCCTCTATGCCCGGGGCATAGAGGAGTGGCAGACAATATTTGATTGACAGCTGAGATTTTTAAATGAGCTTACAACAGCTATGTATGCTTTAATAATAAATATAAATTGGAGTTCATGTTTAATTTGAAAAGGACTTTTTATTATACAGATTTGTGTGTCTGGGTGACAGGTCCCCTTTAACAGATCTACAACTTTTTTTTCTCATACAATATTATATGGATACGATATCACTTGTGATGGGTGAATTTATTCGCCAGGTGCGAATTCAAGGCGAATTCCCGCGATTCGCTGCCGGTGAATAAATTCGCAAAACCACATTGAAAATTCGCCGGCGTCAAAAAAATGGTGATGCTGGCGCCGTTTCGCGAATTTTTCAACGTTTCGCGAATTTCAAGGGAAATTCACAAATTCTTCGGCGAACCGGAACGCCCCAAATTCGTCCATCACTAGATATCACATGTTACATGACTTCTGTACTATGACATCTCTGGGCTTTAGAAAAATGAACGTTAGCACTGCATGCCTTGGGTCAAGCCAATATATTGAATAAGATTACCCCTGTTAGATAAGCCCACCTTATTTAACAATGAAGGACTCTAGTATTGAATTTTCCTCTGATGTCCTCTGTAATATTATATTTTGTCTATCTTGTTTTGTTTTCCTATATGGGATAAGTATTGCAATCAATTAATTTTTAATTCTGACCTCAGTTTACACAGAGTAACACGAGTAGGTTCAATAGCATTAGATCAGATCACTGTAATAGGGAATGACAGCCCCACTGCCTCTTCAGTCATTGGCAGAGACATTTATGACTAAGCCAATCGGAAGCAATGGTTTGGCTAAATATATTTAAACAGCTTGTTGTAATATATTCTGTAACATTGAGAAGGGGGAGTTACTATAAAAACAACTATTAAACAAATTATAATGATTATGGGGCAGATTTATCAAGGGTCGAAGTGAATTTGAGGGAATTTTTCGAAGTAAAAAAATTTGAAATTCAAAGTAATTTTTTGGATACTTTGACCATCCAATAGGATACTATGACTTCGAATTTACTTTGACTTCGTTCCGAAGTAAAAGTCGTTCGAATATTCGACCATTCGACCTTTCAATAATCGAAGTACTGTCTCTTTTAAAAAAACTTCGACTTCAATACTTCGCCAAATTAAACCTGCCGAAGTGCTATGTTAGCCTATGGGGACCTTCTACAACATTTTTCTAAGTCTTTACAAATCTAATAAAAATCCTTCGATCGTATGCTAAATTTTTAATCGTTCGATCGAACGATTTTTATTCGACCACAGGATTGCAAAATTTGCTGAAAAAACTTCAAATTTGATATTCAAATTCGAAGTTTTTAATTCGATGGTCGAATTTCGAAGTTTTTTGTACTTCGAAATTCGACCCTTGATAAATCTGCCCCTAGATGTGCTAGTGTATACTTTGCCCCTATTTTGCACATTTTAATATGTTTTGGCAAAGAAAAAATTCTAGACAAAAATGGGATAAAAATAGGGGATAGGAAATGTTTGCATTTAAGATATAAGTAATATAAACAATCCTATTGTGTTTCTTTAATTGGGTCTATTTAAACTAGGGATGCACCGAATCCACTATTGGCATTTGGCCGAATCCCCGAATCCTTCCTGAAAGATTCGGCAGAATACTGAACCAAATTTGAATCCTAATTTGCAAAGGAAAATTAGGGGAGGGAAAAGAAAAAGTGGGGAAAAAATATTTTGACTTCCATGTGATACATATGCAAATTAGGATTCAAATTTGGTTCGGCCAGGCACAAGGATTCGACGAATACTTAACCGGATCTGAATCCTAATTTGCATATGCAAATTAGTTGGGGGAATGGGAAAACTTGGGAAAAAACATTTCACTACCTTCTTTTGTGATGAAAATTCATGTGATATCCCTTCTTGACCCTAATATACATATGCAAATTAGGATTCAGATTTGGTTTGGCCAGGCACAAGGATTCGGCCGAATCCTGAACTGAATCCTGGATTCAGTGCATTCCTAATTTAAAACTCATTCTGTTAAAGCAAACTTAAGGTATGAAGTTCCAAAATGATAAATGTGCTGTTAAAGACTTTGCTGAATGTCCTGAACATTTTCATATGAATAAAACGTATATGTGTATGTAGGTGGTTTTATGTGAGATCACAAAATTAAGTGTGCAGTTTTACAATTCATTTTGACATTACAAAATGATTTCTGTAAATACAAAAAAATGAAGACAACAACACACATTTTGTAAGAATATTGGTAGATAACAGTAGGAGGCAGACTCTGCACACAAGAGCTTACAATCTAAAAGACAGAGCGAGTGAGACATAAACTGAGAATGGTTACAGAGGTTATGTTGATGAAGCAGTATTATGCAAAGTATTTGTAAATAGCGATGATCGCATTTGGGGCGTTCGCGAAACTGCGTCCAGTTTTTTGGACGCTGGCGAATACGAAAATGTGCCAGCATCCAAAAAAAGGACGCCGGCATTTGTTTTGTTTTTTTGACACCAGCGAATTTTTGCTGCGATTTCGCAAATTTATTCGCCTGCGGCAAATTGGCTGCAAATTTGCGCCTGGCCAATAAATTCGCCCATCACTTTTTGTAACATCAAAAAGATAATTGTGTTAATTGGTCTGCATTTTGTAATTGTACAATATACTTTTAAGAATGTATTTCATATATACAAAATATTTGTTTCTCTTTAGAATCCATTATGCTGGAAAAATTAATGTTGTGACTATCTTGAAATTACAAAATGAATCACAGTGAACAAAAAACATCTCTTTGTAGCTCCAAATAAGTTTAGTGCTTGCAAATGCGGTTTTATACCGACATCTTTTGTTTTGCAACTACAAATAATTGTCTGTGTCCACAGAATTCATTTTGTGATGCTATGCCTCTTTTTTTGTGACATTTTGCATTTTGGCCTCATAAAATTCATGTCCTAGTCTGAAATATAGACATCGGGAGGCCTATTTATCAAATTTTGTATGTGTGTAATTTTTAAACTTTAAATAAACTTGCAATTTAAAAAAATGAATATTGCCTTATTTATTAAAAAAAATCTGAATAAAAAGCACAACCAAATAAAACCATGAAAAATATGAATACTGTACCTCAATTTTGTGCCTATTTTATAATTTCTAATGTGATAACGAGCTCCAAAAATATTTGACAACTTGAAAAACTCGAATTGAATAAATAATTACATTTTTCCTAGGACAGTTCTCTTAGATTTATTCATGACTTCGTAAGCTTTCAAATGCTGAATATTTTACATTAGAGGGTTTTTTTGATCTCTTTGCTTAATAAGTATCGAAAATTCATGTTTTTTTTAAAACCATAATTGAAATTTCAGTGCAAAAAATTATAATCACTCAGAAAAATACAAACGTTGATAAAAACACTCCTAGGAAATGCCTGTATTTTTCTCTATCTTTATTTATTTCCTAGCACAGGTATGGGATCCGTTATCCGTTATGGAAAGGCCATCTTCTATAGACTCCATTTTATCCAAATAATCCAAATTTTTAAGAATGATTCTGTTTTTCTCTGTAATAATAAATCAGTACCTTGTATTTGATTTGAAAGGATATAATTACTCCTTATTGAAAGCAGCCCATTGGGTTTATTTAATGTTTACACGATTTTCTAGTAGACTTAAGGTATGAAGATCCAAATTACGGAATGATCCATTATCCAGAAACCCCCAGGTCCCGAGCATTCTGGATAACAGGTTCTGTATCTGTATTAATATAGCACAGTCACATCTAAATGTTATTATACTTTTAATTATCAAGCTATCATTTTATGCTTTTGAACTGATTATGCGGAGGCATTGTGTGTGTACATAAGCTTCCAGGTCTCTCCTACTACTACTTTTTACATAGGGAAATAAAACTAAACAAAAGTTGGAAAACAAATCAATTTATAACTTTCCCAACTTTTCCCTGAAACTAAAATTTAACTGCACATTTTTGGGAAGAATTATGAAGGGGACACTCTTTTATCTTCTACTGGGTCCCTTTTCTGTACAAATTACAGACTTGGCTAATGAATGTCTATTTGTAAGAGGAGAATTATTTATCCATTTGTCCAATATGCACTTTCTAGCTAGTAAAAAAAAATGTCCCTTAATAATAGGTCTCCTGAAGGTTTGCTCCGCCAGGCACACATTACTTCAAATACCAGAGACCCGATTTCACACGTGAATCTCTATCTAATGATTTTATATCTAAAATTACAGTAGTTGACCTATTGTTAGTATGATGGAATATTATAGTTTGAGGGTTAAAAGTTTCCATTCCCACCAAGTATTTTTTCCCTTGAAGACAAATGAGGCATGGGGGGAAACATCACAAAATAGTTGCTCTTTTATATCTTTTGAATTCTGTGGATGTATAGAACAGGTGACTTTTCGCTCTGGTGAATGGACGTTACTCCGCAAATTCACTAAAATTCGGATTTTGCTGAACGTTACTTTCACCAGAGTTCGCCACCTCAGACCAGATGAAGTGCTATAAAGCAGCTAGATCTTCCTCAATCTTCTGTCATTTACATCATATCCTGTGTCCCGAAAATGCATCAAAGTTCGAAAAAACACTGGCGACTTTTCCTTTTTTCAGGCGGAATTGTCTGCAAAACTTACTTTTTTGGGCAAGCGGTTTTCTCCACACATTTTATAACATATGGAACATTCATTTTACAGTGGGCTCATGTGTAGGGCATTATATTAACTCTCTTGTCTTTTCCCTGGACATTTGTAATATAAACTGGTAACTTAAACCATTTGCAGCAACATTTATAATAAAGACGTACATACAACTTTAAATTTCACTCCCTATGCAAATTCACCTAAGCGCAAGTAGGGTTGCCACCCGGCCGGTATTTTACCAGCCTAGCCGGTAAAATACCTGCCAAGGCCGGGGCCGGTATTACAAATTTACCGGCAATGTAGCCCTAGTTTATAAAAAAAGTTATTTGTATTTTGCAATATTTGACTCAGCTGTATGCAGGAGGCGATCCTTGCCCCATTGCTGTCTGAGAAGGCTAGCTAAATTTGAAAAAACAGAAATTTGGCACTTAAAGTTACCATGAGCTGCATTTTTGCCATCCCTGGTTTACACCGGGCTCTCAACTGGCCTCACTGGTGCAGCACCCCTGACTATATGTACAGGTGAGAGCAGTTTCAGTCGTTCATTTTTACTGCCAACAGAAATGCAAAGGCAGCAGGTCCATCATTTACCAACACAGATGCTTTTTGTGTCCGCATTGGTTAATTGTGTTAAAGCTGTGGCGTGGGGGGCGTGGCTAGCCAAGCAATGGCTTGGTCGCATTTTGGGGAGCTCCTGGGGCTCCAAGCAGAATCTCCCTCTTATTCTTCCACCCCACTTTAATAAACAGTCACAGGGGTCACCTAGACGGCAGAGAGGCAGACCACCAATGGATTTGGGCAGGATCCGGTCTCCCAGCGCCGTGCGGAACACAGTGCGGCCTAGCTGCACGAGGGAAGCCTCGGGCTAGAGTGAGTGTGGTCCCCCCAAGCTTTGTGGCAGAAGGAATTAGAGCAGTATCCGGGGGTGAGTGGCTTTGGAGTCCTTGGGGCTCTTAAGTTGGCCATGGACGCAAAGATCGGATCGTACGAATCGAGGATTTTCGGACCGTGTGTGGAGAGTCCCAACATTTTCGTCCGGCAGAGATTGGTCGTTTGGTCGATCGGACAGGTTAGAAAATTTCTGTCGGCTGCCGATAATATCTCTGCGTGTATTGCCGATCGTCTAATTTTCAGTGGGAGACTGTCACTAGCTTTGTCAGACATAGATATTGTACGATTGCTGTCAGGGGCAGAACATTGCTGATCTGTTCTTTAAAAGAAACTTTCACCAGATGAAAGACAATTTCTTGATAACCCACTAACAAAAACAGATATCGCTTCAGCGATCTCAGAACTCCCAGTAAATAAATACCAGGCCCAGATGGCCTACCAGTAACTTGGTACGGACTACTAAACAACCAAATATTCCCCCGGCTATTAGATACATTCACCCATGCAACTCTGAAAGGGGAACTTCCCTCCTCTTGTTACAGGGCAAGAATAGCTCTGATACTTAAGGAGGGAAAGGACCCACACTCCTGCGAATCCTACAGGCCAATATAGTTGATTAATACCGACGCCAAAATACTGGCAAAAATACTGGCAGATGATGTACTACTTTTCTTGTAAGATGCAGCTCCATCACTCCGTGCCGCATTAGATATACTAGAGAGATTTGGAAGGCTAAGCGGCCTCCTGATCAATAAAACAAAATCGTATTATTTCCTTTAGGAAATACAAACCTAGCAGAAAAGACCCTTACTCTCACTCCGGTGACTAGATTCCAGATTTATAGCTGAGAATCTGGACCCAATCCTAGTAAAGTTTAAAAAGGCAACCCCACATTGGATTAAAGTTCCTCTGACACTATGGGGCAGAGTCAACCTCTTTAAAATGCTATATCTCCCAAGGTTTCTTTACCCACTCTGGAACTCGCCGGTTTACATAACCGTCCCATTCTTTAAGAAAGTAAACAGTGAGTTGCTCTCATTTATTTGGGCCAACAAAGCACCTAGACTATCATGGGTCACACTTACTGCATCTAGGGATTAGGGGGAACTTGCCTTCCCTCATCTACAAAATTATTATGCGTCCCAGCTATCTTATATACATAATTGGTTTAACCCAGAGGATAGCAACTCACTAACCCAATCATGGGTTCTCTGGAAGCTATACGAAATGCCCCTTATAGAAGGAGGGGGGACCTTCCTTCGTTGCCAGGGGTAATCACCACTCCCATTAAAGTGTGGGCAAAACTACAAGGTAAAGGTACCACCTCTTATCCTAAGTTATCAGGGAAAACACCTCTGTGGAGAAACTCGAATCTGCCACACCTGGTACAACTAGCAGATATTCATTATTGGCCACTTCTAGGGATCAGACATTTGGAAAACCTGTTAGTTGACGGATCCTTCCCCTATCTGGAACAGCTAAAAACCAAACTTAATCGGCAAGACATACAACTGTTCCGATACTTTCAATTGACAGTGAGACATGCATTCTATTCCCAATTCCAATCATACCAGCTTTCACCAACACAGCAGGCGTGGGAGGCCAGACTTTGGGATCCAGCCCCAGCTAAATTACTATCACAACTATATTGCATAATCCAGACTTTGCAGCCTGTGCCATTTGAAAAAGCCAAAAGGAAATGGTTGGTAACACTCCCCTCACCAGATGAAGAGCATTGGGAGGAGGCTATAGATAACCTATATGCCTTTCTAATCTCCTTAAAGGATAAAATGGTCCAATTTAAGATGATTCATCAAATATACATCACGCCCCAGAGGCTCAAGGTTATGGGTAGACTAGAGGGAGCTAAATGTGCAAAATGTGGTACAGAAGAGGCAGGTTTCCTACACTTAATCTGGGACTGTCCCAAGCTAATATCATATTGGAGGGAGGTAACTCGATGAATAGCAATGAATATCTGTCTCTCCCTGGAATTTGTACTCCTGAAGTCTGTTTACTAGGTATAATAGACAAAGTGGTGCCCCTACAAAAAACTAGAACATTATTACGCTCTATAGTGTTTTATGCAAAAAAACTGATCATTGTAAAAAGGATGAGTCCTAATGCTCCCACACTCCAGCAGTGGATTGACCTAATAAATGCCACCCTTCCCCTAATTAAGACGACCTTTAATGCTTGGGGAACTCCCGACAAGTTTGAGGGAATATGGAACAATGACTGGATGTCAACCCCCAGGTATTGTTATCAGATAACTAAACTCTAAATAAGTTGAGATATAATGAGTTTGTTTGAGGCCCTGTGCCTTCTGATGTGACATGACAACCACTGTTTTTATGCAAACAATTGTACCCAGTTTATTCTGCAAATGTCAAGTACGATTGTCTATTAATAATTTGTTGTTAATTTTTTTATTGATTTTCTTTTCTGTTTAAAATGGAAAATAAAAACCTATAAGAAAAAAAAGCTGTGGCGCAATTTATTTAGCGGCTGTCTGCCTCGCCCTAACTTTCATGTAGGGGTTCAGGTAGGGGTTGGCAGAAACAGGTCACATTCCCCCATGTCTTAAATGACCTCTATGGACTCTTTTCAGAATCATTTGGAAAATATTAGATACTTTTATGATCTATATAAAATCCGCATTATATTTTTGAGCATGTATAGCCTTAAAGGAGAACTAAAGCCTAACTAAAGAAGTAGGTAGAAATGTTGTACATTATGTTTTGTGCTTCTGTACCAGTCCAAGGCAACCACAGCTCTTTAGCAGTAAAGATCTGTGTCTCCAAAGATGCCCCAGTAGCTCCCCATCTTCTTTTCTGCTGATTCACTGCACATGCTCTGTGCTGCTGTCACTTACTGAGCTTAGGGACCCACTCACAATATACAGTACACATAGAATAGAAATGTCACAATATAAGGCTGATTAGTAATTAATACAGATAATTACTACATGGCAGCACAGAAACCAGTGCAATTAGCATCAGAATTTAATAATCAGCCCTGTAGCATCATCTTATATTACAGACCAACCTCATTTTCTGCTGGATAATTAGTGACGACCCCTAAGCTTAGCTTCTCAACAGCTGCTCAGAGCCCACTGAGCATGTGAGTGTCACAGACACTTTCCAAGATGGTGACCCCCTGTTACAAGTTTGAAGTCCTGGATCATTGCTGCTATTGAAAAGCTGAAACTTTAAGCTGGTACAATAAGTTCAGTGTATAAAATATGCAATTTTTAGCCACTTTCACTTTTAGGGTTTAATTCTCCTTTAAGGGTGAGTTAACCCCAAAAATAAATTAAAATGAAAAAAAAAATTAGCATAATTCTTAAATCTACACTGGTGTGACTCTTTTTCCTCAGCTGAGGACAGGGAAAGTCCTAAGCAAAAGAAACTAATCATACGTAACAAAGAGATATTGATTTTTTTGACAGTTATGTGTTGAGTAACAAGGACACCTTGTGAAGGGAAGAAAATCATTCACTGAAGTGCTTAAAACAGAACAATCCGAGTGTGCAGCTCATTAGAAGGCAGCTCAGATATATCTAGGAGGTACTATAATATAATGTGCAAAGTTTTTTTTACAGTTATTGTAAGCTATAGGGACCAATAAGCATTACTGGTCTACTGATTAAACCCCAATTATGTACAGATCCGTTATCCAGAACCCATTATCTAGAAAGCTCTATATTATGGAATGGCTGTCTCCCATAGACCAAATAAACCACTTTTTTTTTTAATGATTTCCTTTTTCTCTGTAATAATAAAACAGTAGCTCGTACTTGATCCCTTATTGGAAGCAAAACCAGCCTATTTGGTTTATTTAATTTAAATTTTGTTTTCAAGCATACTTTTGGTATGGAGATCCAAATTGCGGAAAGATCGGTTAACTGAAAAAACCCAGGTCCCAAGCATTCTGTTTAACAGGTCCCATACCTGTACTAATTGATTGTATTGCTGTACAGTGTTGCGTTCTCAAGTAGAGCTGTATAAATAAAAATATATACCGTACATATATGTGCATATATTGTGTGTGTGTATTTATAGACTGTATCTGTATGTAATATCTGCAAATAAAAACACGTTGTAGAGCTACACCCCTGTTTTGTATTGGAAAATTTTTCAACCTATATGTACATACAGAGCTATCATTGACATTTGACCCCTGCCTATTAGCACTTAAGTCCGAAACCCATTGTATTCGAAATAGCTTATCTGTTATCTTCTAAGCAAAATGGGCCCTAGGGTCTATGGCTCATGACTCAATTATACTGCCAATGGCAATCAAAACACCTACTACTCCCTGTGGGTAGCTTTCCATTGACATGAAGGATAAGTACTACAAGTCACCCAACTACAGCATTTATTTACTTTTTGTAAGATTTTCATTATTAGCTTTTTCCATTTATTTCGAGTGAAAGATGAAGACGAGAAAGAAGAAGTATAGACAGGAGAGAAGAGTGATAGGTATTCCCCTGTACGATTTTCCATCTACCAAGAGTCTGTTGCAGTGAACCAGTGTCTCTATCCTTGATTTGCAGAGTCAAGGTGGCCATACACGGGCCGATAAAAGCTGCCGACAGACCGTGTCGGCAGCTTATTGGCCCGTGTATGGGGCCCCCCAACGGGCTTCACCGATCGAGATCTGGCCGAAAGTCGGCCAGATCTCTATCGGATGGGACAGAAAATCCCGTCGGATCGCGGCCGCATCTATTCGTTGATGCGTTCCCGCGATCCGACCACCCGTTTGGGCATCGTTAGGATCCGATTGTTGGGCCCTAGGGCCCACGATCGGATCAACCCGATATTGCCCACCTCAAGGTGGGCATATCGGAGGGAGATCCGCTCGTATGGCGACATCGCCAAACGAGCGGATCTCTCCATGTATGGCCACCTTCAGTTTGTGTATCAGCCAACCAATATTCCCAAACTTTTCCAAACTTTGACGGACAACCCCTGAGCCAGATATGTTAGTTTCTGTCTTGGTAGGATGTCATCTATTATTTTTTCCAGTAGCCCAGTGTAGCTGTTTCTGTAGCTTTCCATGTCAGGAGTATTGCCTTTTTGGCATAATAGAGTAACTGACGGAGGCATAGTCTTTCACTGGAGGGGAGACTTAAGTCTCCAACGTACCCCAGTAAACAAAAAATTGGGCAGGCCCAAGGAAGAGTCTAGAAAGGGAAGTATTGAAGTCCAGCGTTGTATTTCTGAGCACTCCAAGAACATGTGTAGATAGTTGCCTTGTTCTATATTACACTTTACACATACATCTGGATAGCCTTGATATATCTGTGCCAGCCTGTGTGGAGTACCTATTTTGTGTGAATATATCTGTCTTTTATTTATTAAAATGTTTATTTTGGGTATTTGTTTGAGTATATCTTTCCAAGAGCCCTCTACCAACACGGGTATATCCTGGGCCCACTTACAACAGATGGGCTTTATTGGGTCAAAGGCTCCTTGTAGGAGGATGGCGTAAAACCCACTGACATGTTTAGAACTACAGCATTTATGACCCAACAATTGTACCTCCATGCATTGGAGCAAAATAGGCAAAAAGTTAAGCTAGCCTTACATGTTGAGATCTTTGTGCTTGGTGAGGTTTGCAAACAAGTAGGTCTCTACCCAATTTGGCTGATCTGATTGTTGGCCCAAGGACCAGTGATTGAATCATACAGTGGGTTTACAGTGACCCATCAATGCGCTGATGAGCACCTTATCCATCAGGATTTTAAAACCTGCTGGGTCTGGCTGTTGGACAGATATGGGACAGATGTTGGACTTCATCCTAACGTTCCCATACATCAGCTTTTATCTGCCTGTGTATGGCCACCTTGCAGGGCATGATGTCCATCAGAATTAGAAGTGATTGTTGCATGTCAAGCTCCAGTGAGACAATGGGATTACTTTTAAGGGGGCTCCATTCATGCCACAGAATATAGCAGTACATATTGGTTTAACAAACCTCAAAATGCTTTTTTAAAGCCCATTATAAATGTCAATAACAATTTTCATGTGGAACACCAGTTTGTCATTGGTGGCTTTTTGAAGGATACATTCAGCCATTTCATTCTTTCGGCGATACTGGCCCTTTCAAAATCTGCAGCACCTATTTGATCTATAGCTTCGGACCATGTTAACATCTTGAATGAGGCTGGGTGATATCAATGTAAAACTCTTTGGATTTGTCATAATTAATTTGGCCAACTGATTGTGTCGCCTGCAGCGAAAGCAGCGCTACTATGGAGAGTCAGAAGGAACGGGGGTCCCTGCAGCAATTAGTATGCAAAACGGCCTAATAAGCCAGGCAATGTTATAAATGGCCATACTTTATCATCCCCCAAACCATTGTCACCAGTAAAATAACAAAGCCATTTCCTCCAAGGTGCGATTGTTTCTCCTACGGAGCAGACAAAGCCCACGCTCAATTCATATTTGTGTAATGCCCTGGAAGAAATTAGGTTGCAATAAAGTCCATTTTAGCCAGTGCTGCGCTGAGCAATGAATATCACACACAGCAGGAAGCACTGGCACCTGGCTGTCCGGACTCAGCGCAACATAAAGCCATCTGGGGGTAATTACAACAAGGTATTCTTTAAAGACCAGATGGGACCTATGAACAGAAGCCCCTTCCCCTCCCAGTCATTTACAACATAATTCCTTTCAATGATATACTTAATCCTCCCACCAGCTACGCTTTTCACATTGCTGTTGTCAGAGTTCCTTTATGTTAATTCAGCTGAAGGGCAGAGAGAAAGGAGGATAAATGGGGAGAGAAGGGATGCGGTTATACAGAGAGCAGCCCACCGAAAAAAAAAAATAGATTCATCCTCCGAGTGTTTCCCTGCCCCAAATTCAGTAACATATTCTTTATATATGATTTTCTAAAAGGAGGTTAGTGTTACAGGCAAGTGCCGCACCAGCTGAGATTTTTTTTGGAGCCACCTGTTAGATAGGAGGGTTTTGGCACACGCTTGCGTCGCATTTAACCAGTTCAAAGGGTCTTCTTTTTTTATTATTGTTAGGCAGCCTGTCTGTATTCAGAGACCTCAAGTCCCAGCCTCACTTTGCGATTGGGGGCGCCGCACAGGATTTAATTGAATTATGTTTTAAGCCTATCCATTTTGAATCACTATCCCCTTGTACTTTTTGAATCATTTGTCTTCCATGTTGTAAAGACCTTTTTTTTTTTTTATCTGCGGAGAGATGGAAGGACGGCACACTTAATGAGACACACGTTTATTTTAGAGCTCAAGGTTTACTTTGCAGGTGTGCAGGTTGAATTAGCGAAGAGACTTCCATGGATAATATTGATAAATAGCCAGATATTATGTGAGTGGCAGACTAGGAGCAGAGTCACGCAAAGAAAAGAGAATTAAAAAAAAAAACAACAACAATAATAATGACAGTTTCAAGGAAAGAACAAAATAGGGAAAATTTATGAATTCTGTGCAGAAGTCAAACATGTTAAAAAACATATATTATATAAGGTCTGTTCTCCGTGATTTTATTAAGTCATCCAGCTGCGAGCCATTCATTTGTTTATTTACTTTCTGGTTTAGATGCCTGTAAGCATTTGCATGTAAATTGAATGGGGGGGTGACGTTGAATGGGCTGACGTGTAAAGACGGTGATTAGTCCAACTGAGAAAACAGCAAACAACTTAAATGCAAAACAAATGCCTAAATAATTAGCTCACGAGTGTGTTCATTTAATAAGATTTCCCCAGTGAAATAGGTTGGGCTTTTAGTTACTGGTTGAATCAGTGCAGGAAGCTCATATGTTATAGACACTAAAATTCACAGCAACTGCAGTGGTTATGGTGATGGCAATTGGGATAGAATACTGGGAGTTGTAGTTGATGTCAGCTGGTAGATATCCCTGCTATATATATATGCTTAACATCAACCCAATACAGATCTGGATATCTGCAGACTTCTTATTAGTTTAATGAAATCGAAGCCTTTTTTAGCTGGTGGTATTTGCTATGTAGTACTTATACCCCAAATGCATCTTATCCAAATGAACAGAAGATATGCAACCAATGAACATCCAGGGCACATCAAAACTAAAGCTGGCCATAGACGCAAAGATCCGATCATACGAATCCTCGAACAATCGGACTTCCCCTCTCCCGACCTGCCACTGACCATTCAGATCAAATAAAGTAGTAAAAGAACAGATCAGCCGATGTTCTGCCCCTGACAGTAATCGTACGAAAGTTATGTCCGACTAAAGCTAGTGACAGTCTCCCTCTGAAAATCGTACGATCGGCAATACATGCAGAGAAGTTATCAGCAGCCGACAGAAATCTTTCAACCTGTCCGATCGACCAAACGTCCGATCTCCGCCGGACGAAAAATGTCAGGCCTTCCACACAGAGAATTGTCCTAGGCTGGGGCCCTGGTTACAACTGGCTGTTTCTCCACAGTCTGTGCTACCATTGTGTTTAATAGCAATCACTGATCAACACTGATAGAAACAATTTTTGGCCCCTACCAGTGGTGAAAGGAAGTTGCTATAAACTCAAAAATTCTAAAGGTGGTTTTGGGTGTTTCTGTCATATTTGGCAGTTCACATTTTGATCGGTGTACTATAAAAATACTGGCTATTCACCATAGGTTGGGTCCAAGACTCCAAAAGGAAACATATGAGTCACCATAAAGCTATTATTATTGCCTAAACGGCAACTTGTATCCCTTCCCCTCTATGGGGGATTTTTTTTTATCAAAGAGTGAAGTTAGAGATCACCACTAGTGATGGGGGAATTTTGTTCCTGCAAAATTTGCAAAATAGGGAAAAATTCACTATAAATTCGTAAAACTCAAAAATTGACTCCCACCTCAATTTTGGATGCACGTCGAAAAAGTTGTTCACGTAAATTTTGATGCGTTAAAGTCAGTGGGCGCGTGGCCCCAATTTTTTGACGCCGACTAATTTTCGGCGGAAAATTGGCAGCGAATTCCCATCAAGGGGAATTTATTCACCCATCACTAATCACCACAGTCCACTAGAGTGAAATCCCGCCTCTCTCCATTCTTTTCTATGGGATTTTTAAAATGCGTGTTTATCTAAGGGTGAAAGTGAAAGTTCACCATTTGATAAATACACCTTTAAAAATCCCATAGAAATGAATGGAGAGAGGTGGGATTTCACTCTAGTGGACTGTGGTGATCTCTAACTTCACTCTTTGATAAATATACCCCTATGTTGAAAGAAAGCAAGCAGGTGCTCAGGATTTGAGCACCCAACTTCTAGCAGCACCAATATCAACACCCATGTGAAGCAGGGCCAATTTGGGCTGAATTGATTGTTTGACCACTGGTTTTAAAGTAAGATCTTAATGTGACCCTATGCAGTCCCATAGGGTGTAGACCACATCAGTGTTGAGAAGCAGTCCTCATCTGGAAGAATTTTGTAACCTGTCCAAGAAATATCTGATGGTGGTTGGAATGATTTCATGCACAGGCCAGTGTCTGACCAGGTTATGAGCAGCTTATATTAGCCTGTGTATTGGCAGATTTAGTTTTTTGTAACAAATTGTAGAGGTCCAATATTATTCATGTCCATTTACACACATACAGGATTATGTACATTTTTATACCAATAGAACTGTTGGGTTGAAGTCATGAAATATATGACTTACATGTGTCAATCAAGTCCTGCAGCAAGGCAGGTACCTGCAGTGCAATATGGGTCCTGGATGAGGGTCATTAAATGCAGGTGCAGTCAAGGGTGTAGAGTTTAATTGGCTTTTAGGATGACACAGAAGAAGCCTGCTTCTCTTTCTCTAATCCAGAATCAGCTCTTTCCCCACTATCCCTCCAACCCTTGTTTAACATCACTTACAAATGTATAATGGAGTTGCTGCTATTAGTGATGGGCGAGTAAATTTGCCAGGAATGAATTTGAGGTGAGTTTCTGTGTTTCGCTGCCAGCAAATAAATTCAAGAAAATTTGTCTATGAAATTTCACAGTTAATTTGCCCATCGCTAGCTGCTATATATCAGGGTGCATGGAGGGTAGTAGTTATGGTTGTGGCTGGCGATGTTAGGTGGCTGGCCTGTGCTGGTCAAAAATGTCATGTTGTGGGTGGGAAAGTCCAGCAAATTAGACCTGTACAGTATGCAATTCAGACACAAAAGATCTATAAAAACATATATAAAAAGGCTTTAATTTTTTTCATCTCAGTGGCCCTGTAATAACTATAAATTTACAGTATATATTTTTTCTCAGATCTGCCAAATAATATTTGTTCTTTTCGGTATCTTGTCAATCAATTTATATTGTATTCACCTTCCATATAAATATACCTCTTTTATAAATTGTAATTACCTTTTGTCTCCTATGTTTCCTATCTCAATTAAGTGGCAGGATCTAACTATAGGGACCCCTTGGATAGCTATTATTTTCATTCCTGCCAGCAGACTCATTATTCCCTCATTATTCACCATATCACCGGCAATGTGAGTAAATACACTGACAATATTCTACTTTCTGCTTGATTGCCTTCACAGGTTTGTCTTTTTTGGTCTTTCCAGCAGGTGGCCAGAGAAAGTGTAAAGTGGCATTTTTTTTATGAGAAAACAAAGGAAGGAGAAGGTTATTTTAGCATCTAGTACCCTGGTAAAGATGAACTGGAGATTTGGAAACTTTTAATTCAAAGAGGATGAGAAGAATTGGTTTTATATCATGAAGACAAGTTGGTATTCCTTTTGGGGTTTTCATCAAATGTGCTGTATGCAGCCAGGAAAATTATGATTCTGATCTTTTTCATCCACATCTTTTTTTCTAATAAATCAGTAGTAGAGATGAGCTTGCTGCGTTTGCCGTAAAAAAGCATAGGGGCACATTTACTAAAGAGCAAACTGTGTTTTTCTGATGAATTTTCACTAAAAAGACAATTTGCAGCAACACCACCTATTCACTAAAAGTCGAGCAACACAATTCACTAGCGTATTACCTTGTTGCTGGCGAACTTTCGGTGGGGTTTGCCAGGTGCATTTTCGCTCAAGTGAACGATCATAATCATGCTCATAATTCGCACATAGACTTTAATGACTAGCTAAAATAATGTTGTGAGGTTTGAAATAAAGTTGCGCAAAAACAGGCCCATTGACTTAATTGACTAACCTGTTTTTTTTTTCGCTTTGCTGAAAACTAGGGATGTCGCGGACTGTTCGGCGGCGAACTTGTTCGCGCGAACATCGGCTGTTCGCGTCCGGCGCAAGTTCGCGAACGTCGCGCGACGTTCGCCAATAGGCGTTCGCGTCAAAATCGTTCGACCATTCGACCATTCGATCGCTAAAATCGAACGATTTTCGTTCGATTCGAACGAAAATCGTTCGATCGAACGATTAAAATCCTTCGATCGTTCGAATCGAACGATTTTCGGATGTTCAAAGTTCGCAAACTGTTCGCGAACTGTTCGCATTTTTTGCCGGTGTTCGCGAACGGCGTTCGCGAACACATTATCGGCGGTTCGCTACATCCCTACTGAAAACATTTCACTTCGCTGGAAATTCACAAAGCGGGTCAGATTCGACCATCATCAGCAGTGCATGCCAGGATAATTCCAATGAGATATTTAATTTATATTTAATTTAAAAGGCAACTGAAGCTCCAGTAAAGGGAGTGTTTATTCCAAGGGACCCAACAATGCGCTGCATTTAGATTTCACCCAAGTGCAGTTATATTGGCTCAATGACCCTTGGGCTGTTTAAAAACAAGCACAATTCATGCTCCTTGTGCACCTCCACCACTTTACCCATTGCTGTATGAATAACTTCACAATTTACAGTGTTTTAAGGCATTTCCGCTGATTCCAAAATTGACAAAAATGTGCTCAGTTTCTGGTTTTCTTGCCCTTATATGGGACATCTGATTTTTATCTAGTCAATGGAAGAATCATGTAAAACCAAACATGTCCTTGTGAAAAGTTTTCAAGGAACATCATTTCAATCTCTCTTTTCTTGTGGCCCTGCAGCTTCTCATTTGCCAAGATTCATTATCTCATTTGTATTTGAAGTAAACCATTTGCTTTCTGCAAACAAAAATCTGAGTTGAAAACCAATTTCAAGATATCTGTCAGACAAATAAAAGTAAAGTTATGCAATTGGCATTTTAATATAGGCAGGCTATTTGCACTCTTAAAAAGAAATGTGGGTCATTAGGGAAGAAGGACCATGTAGTACTTGTGGATAAAAACATAACTGTCTGATAGTTCTGGTAGGTGGGTCTTGTAGTATCTTTGGAGCTTTGGAGTCTGGTTGTACCTTTGGAGTCAATAGATACAATACGGTATTATTTGTGACATGAAAGTTACATCAAGCAAATCCTGCAAATTGCTGCCATTAAGACTGTTCGCAATAAACCTATTCTATTGGGGATCTGTGTTTATTAAAATGCGTATTTGCTTGGCCATTTCTGTTGGAAACAGGAACCAAGTCTTGTCTTCTTCATTTAAATGAGGGGTTCTGTAGGATATTCCTATAATTAACAAACTGGTTGCCTTACAGTCTGTAAAATTCTCCTTATACTTCTTTATAGCAACCATTTGAACTGTTATTATTCTCTTTTACTGCACTTGAATGACAGATTTGAATCCCTATATGGTCAAAGACACTTTATTTTGTAGATCTAACATGGGACCTTCCATAATGGTGCTCCTTTTAACACAGTACTAAGAGTAGTAATGTTTGGGGATACCTATAAATCCAAAAGTTATTTAATTTCAAGTTGTTGAGATCTGGCCATTGTCCATGACAGAGGTGTATAACTTTGTATGTGATTATTTCTCATGATTTATGGTCAAGACCAAATTATATTTTAAGATAATAATGTTGTCCAAATAAGTCTATGACCTTGGTGATGGCATACAATTCTGCTTGAGAGCCATAACAAGCCATGTGAACCTCAAGTTGGAAAGGCCTTGGCCAACGAGATGGTGGAGCCCTTAGGAAAAACAACAGAAAACAATCCCTATACCCCAAATATCCAGCACGAAGTCACTCATTTTATCAACAGAGGTCGTTTTTATAATAGCACTAAAAGATATTTTAGAAATCTGTTAAGATCAACGCATATATATTGCCTGTAGGTTTCTTTGCAGAGGTATCGCATCTTTAGGGTTAACTAGTCCACATTTTCTGTAGAGCTGAGACTGAAGTTAAGACTTTCTTCACCTAAAATGACTACCTATAAAGCTAGAGATACTATATAGCCCACCAATCACATACAAACACTATTTGAATGAAATAACAGGGTTAAAGTAAATTAAAAAGGCTGATGGATTAAAGACAAAATACTGACTGGATGTGGCAAGGTGACATCACTGATATGATGGTGTATGGATGTACCATATCCTCAGCTAATTTTACTTATAGCTTCTCCGAATGCTCCCTAGTAAGGTCAGGTCTGCAGTGTTATGTTTAAGAGCTTTACTTTAATGAGTGAAGGCTTTTGAGGTCAGCACCCTGTTTGTGTGATCAGGTAAATGACAGCCAAAGAGGTGAAAGGTTTCTAAACAATTTATTGTGTTTTCGTGTTAAAGTTTCATGTGCATTTCCTAGCTAGCTTTCGATCAATATAATCCAACTGGTGTTCTTTAACCCTTCTAGTTTTGCTTTGAGCTAAATGAAACTGAAGATACCCATGAAAAACCCAAACCATTAGGAATCTTGTTCCATCTACTAAAATGAATTAACAAAAACAATAGTGCCAAGAGGCAAGTCGGGTTGCCACCTTTTCTGCAAAAAAAATTACCGGCCTTCCTAAATGCTTGCCATTTTTTCCTATTAAAAACATTGGCATCAAGCATCATTTTTACAGGCCAGGTGGCAACCCTAGAGGCAAGAAGTCCTTAAGTCTCACTGAATGAACAGCTTAAAGGGATACTGTCATGGGAAAAACGTATCAGCTAATAGTGCTGCTCCAACAGAATTCTGCACTGAATTCCGTTTCTCAAAAGAGCAAACTACTTTTTTTATAGTTAGTTTTAAAATTTGACATGGGGCTAGACATATTGTCAGTTTCCCAGCTGCCCCAAGTCATGTGACTTGTGCTCTGATAAGTGATAAACTTCAATCACTCTTTACTGCTGTACTGCAAGTTGGAGTGATATCACCCCCCCCCCAGCAGAACAATGGGAAGGTAACCAGATAACAGCTACCTAACACAAGATAACAGCTGCCTGGTACATCTAAGAACAGCATTCAATAGAAAAAGCCAGGTCCCATTGAGACACATTCAGTTACATTGAGAAGTGCTGGCTCTTTCTGAAAGCACATGACCAGGCAAAATGAGCTGAAATGGTGCTTACACACCAATAAAATACACTTGCTGGTTCAGGAAGGAAATTTTATATTGTATTGAATTATTTTGAGTATAAACAGTGTAATTTAGAAATAAAAAATACATTGTAAAAATCATGACATAATCCCTTTAACATTGGAATGACCAGTTAGCCTAGCAGTGGGAGAGTCCCAGAAATCATCAAAAAGGTGCACCAAATCCTTCCCTTAATAAATCTACCTCTTACTGTTCAAAGAATGTATTTTAAATGGAAAAACAGTCTGCAGCCAAGATAGGAAGATATATCTGTTATATACAAAGCTAGTTCATTCTACATTAAAATACATAAAGATGAAGATAAAACCTAATATAACATTAAAAATAAATATATAAAGATGATTAATATTCTCATTTTAGATGGAGCTTACTAAGTGATTACATGGGGATGTCTGATATTCCCAATACACATTCTGTTTTCATTGTTTGTTAATGGGACATTAGACTCAGGGGTAATGACGACAACTGAACACGCACACGTTGCAATGAAAGCACCTGTATTCAAGGACAACCCCTATTATCACAGCCTAGAATTGCTTCTATTTCCTGTTAGAAAGGTGATTTACTTATGTGTTGTTAAAAATAGTTATGTTCACATCTTTAATTAAACATAATGATAATGAAGTAAAAAAACATAATTATATGTAAATGTTGATGCAATTATATTCATTTGTAAAATTGTTTTATTTGGGCATATAAACATAAGCTATGTTACCCACTTATAAAGTCATTTGAAAATATTACTAAATTATAAATGTGCTCCATCTTTATTATCCCAGTGTGAAACTTGGGCGCTTAATGTCTTGCAGTTAGTAGTTAGGTGGCCCTCTTAGAGAAACTTGGGCTGTGCAGTCGAAAACAGGAGTGTGCATCCGGCTGATTTATTTATACAGGTATGGGATCCATTATCCTGAAACCCATTATCCAGAAAGCTCAGAATTATGGAAAGGCCATCTCCCGTAGATTACATTTAATCCAAATAATCAACATTTTTAAAAATAATTTTCTTTTTCTCTGTAATAATAATAAAATACCTTGTACTTGAACCATATAATAATGATTATTATATAATAATAATGATTATTATAGTAGTAATAAAACAATAGCTTTTACTTGATCCCAACTGATACAATTAATCCTTATTGGAAGCAAAACCAGCCTATTGGGTTAATTTAATGGAAAGATCCATTATCCGGAAAACCCCAGGCCCCGAGCATTTTGGATAACAAGTACCTTACCTATATATATATATATATGTATGTTTGAGCCCTACAGGTGACTTAAGTAGGGCTCAATAATGAGTCCCCATACCATGCCCTCCAGCCCCCCTTAATACACACAAACAACCAACTTTGGTGGAAAGGCAGGAACTTCATTTATTATCACTGAAACACAATCAACATAAGCAGTAACTTTATAAATCCCAAATTATGGTGGTATGTGTATAACCATTAGGCACTGAAGATTGCAATACAAGCTTATTATAAGGTACCTTAAATTACTTTTATCACTTGGACAAAACTAGTCTCAACCCTTTGATTTAGTTCTGTCTACTACTGCACCTTCTACCGCCCAAGCTTAGTCCCAGTCTACTGTTCATGCACTATAAGGTTCCACCCATTTTGACTACCCAGTAGGGCAACCCCCCCCATGTCTCAAACTGCAACTTGTTTCAATACTTTCCTTTTAACCCCCCCCCCACCTTCTCCACCCCAATCTTGTAAGCAGGTTGAGGGGATGCCTGTTCTCCTGCTGTACCAATGATAATTGACTCCTCCATTTTCTGTCCCCGTAAATTTGATTCCTACACCTATATTCATTTGGTGGCCTCTCAAAAATACAGCTCCAAAAATTCATCCACTCCATCACTTCTTAGGGGGTTATTTACTAAACTATGAATCCAAAAATCACCAAAAATGTGTGTTTTTTTTTATAAAATCGGACTTTTAAAAAATCATTTATTAAACCCTGAGGATGGAAAAGTCAATATCAGAAAATCCGGGATCTCAGATCTGTTGAGGTTGCATATAAGTCGATGGGAGAAGTCCCAATGATTTTTTGATGTGCGTTTGGTTTTGTGCAATACCCAGACGTTTTCTGAGTTTTCGGGTGAAAAATCCGAAAAAATCAAGCAAATCTGATAAGAAGTCCAAAAAGATCATGAAAAACTGATTTTTTTTTTCCTGCAAAGCAAATTTTCAGGAAAATGTAATAATAAATAAGCGTGAAAAACCCAAGTGGATTTGATCAGAGTTTGTAGCAGAAAATATTGAGATAAATTCTGACTTTGATAAATAACCCCCTAAGTGTCCATATTTGTTTGTCAGTCATGCCCTTCCACTCCATATGTTCCATCCAGTGGCATAACTAGATATTACGGAGCCCCCCGGCAAATTATTTTTCAGGCCCCCAAAATGCCTAAAGGTTTACCTGTTTAACCAATATTTATTGAAATTGTATATTAATTAGGGCCTTGTGGGGCCCCTTTCCATCCTGGGTCCCCCTGCAGCCACAGGGTCTGCTTCCTCTGTAGTAACGCCACTGGTCCCATCCTCGTTTGTCCCAAATTTCAGAGCAAAAGAGTAAAACCCATCAGTGGATTCTCAATTCAGATTTAAATACCAAAGTAACTTAGAAGAAAAAAATCCATGGCACTTTAAAAATTTCTGTATTTTTTAATGTACTTATTTCACCACCAATAAGTGCATCACAATGAAAGTGCTGGATTCTAAATTCAGAATTAATTTCAAAAGTAATTTAGAAATAAAAATTCACAGCACTTTAAAAATCTATAATTGATTTATTTAGCAAACAATAAGTGCATAAAGGGAAATATTGATAAAATGGAAATTTAGGAATAACAATGCCTACTAGATCAATAGCTTCAATAAATATTCTATATTATCATTTCAAATTAAAATAATATTTAAATTATTTAAAACATAAAAATTTTGTGCTGTATTGTGTGTTAATGATGACAAAAGAAGGCTTGGGCACTTTTTTTTTTAGTTAAAATAAGGCTTATTATACAGAAGTGACAAAAAAATCCAAATATCAGCCTTTTTTTTTTTTTAGCAATGCATGTACAGATAATTGCCTGTAAACTAATTAAAAATGAAAATAGATTTTGTTTCTTATTAAAGAGTGAAATACTCATTGTATTCAATATTCTATTGCCATTGTAAATAAACCTTTTTTTTTAAATGTGGTAAATGCTTGGGGAAAATGGGTTGACAGCACTAACAAGAGTTATATTTAATAGCCTCCACTTCAACCCAGTAAGGTTTTAAAAAAAGATTTACAACGACAGATCTTTATAGAAAATCCAACTGCTCCAAACTCTCAATGGAGAGAAAACATCCACTGATACAATGGTCATACAAGTCTGGATATCACAGACACCGTTGAAAATAAATGGTCCTTGACAAATTCCAGGTCATTTTATGCCGTAACAGAAAAAGATTTGAGGCGGTGACATTTAATGGGAGAAAGCGTAGGTTGTATCTGTTTAATTTTTGTTTCCTATAGTCATTATTTTTAAGGACAAAGGAATCACTTTAAATATTTGTTTAGTGGTCTCAGCGAAGAACCTTGAAATTTCAATAGTGAAATTAAATTAAAGTAGGAAAATATAGATAGTAAGATGCTAAGGAATAATACATTTTAAACTGGCTCCGTGAAGGCGGAATAAAACAAGAATTTTATTACACTGAAGGTATTAAGGACTCTTATCCTACAAATGAAGCCTCTCACAAAGAATGCTAGAAGATGATGAATTGATAATAATGTACTTATTCAAAAGAAACAGTTCATTTGTTGGCAATTATACAGTTAAAGGAACATCGAGCTTAAGCACAAATTGCAGCTGCTGTATATGAAGAGCCCTGTTTTCAAACGCAACTTGTAGACTTGATTTGTTGAGTGGAACAATAGTTAGCAGTGCTGTCTGAGATATTAATAATAATCTCCTGTTAAAATGGTTGTGCTTGTATTTGGGAAATTGTAAGCTCCACTAGGGCATGGACTGGTGTGTATGTTCAACCCTGAGGGGCCGATTTACTAATATTCGGATTTCTAATATTTTCACAAATCAGTTTTTTTTTCTCTAAATTTGTTTTTTTAATTTCTCTAAAACGAAAAGCTCTAATAAAAGCACTTGAGGCCCCATAGAAGTCCATAGGAGCTGTGCTGTTCCTGTTGGACTTTCCATATTCAGATCTTTTAATAAATGACATGGCATTCAGGGTTTCAGAAAAAATGAGTTTATTCATGGTTTCAAAAACATCTAAAGCCACGGAAATGAGAATGTTTACGAATGGGTCTCTAAGGGGGTTATTTACTGAACTCTGAATTCAAAAATCCCAAAAAATAGATTTTTCGATTTTTATTTTTTTTTAAAAAATCATGATTTTTTCGGAATTTATTATACCCCGAGGATGAAAATGTCTGTATCAGAATATCCGGCATCTCAGACTTGTCGAGGTTGCATATAAGTCAATAGGAGAGTTTTGATGTGTGCTGTGTTTCATGCAATACCCAAAAGATTTCAAAGTTTTCGGGGAAAAACCCCGAAAAAAATCACTTTAAACCTAACTGAGGTGTACCAATATGTTGCTCTATTCAGCCTGGGGTGTACCAATATGGCCACCAAAGCAAGAGGCAAGGCTATTACCCTTTGACCTTTATTCACACCCACTGAGACTGTGTAGAGATTGGTGCACCTTAAAAAGGTTTTTTATTGGGTGGATAGTTAATTGGTGCAGTGGATTGATTTGTCCACTTGTGTTTAAATATTTGAGGCATGGCTCTTTAAGTTTAGCCTATGATTAAGTGTTTATGACACGAAACGCGTAAGGCTGGACACAATAAACTTTCTTCACTTTTGGCCTGGTGGAAGTTTGCCTTCATTGAGTGCCTGCTCCCAATTGGTTTTTCAGTTTGTCCATTCCCCGTGCTGAGGGCTCAAGGCGGTGCACCTGGGCCACTTCCCCTTTGTGGTGAGTAATCGCTTTACTCTTGGAGACCCTAATACCATAGATGTTTCATTATGTATCCATTTACTACTATCTTATGTCTTGCCAATGAAACAACTATTTAATCTGTGGTACCTCCACTGAGCCATTGCTAAGGATAAGCATATTTTTTCACCTTATACAGATTTGCATTGAAGTTTGAGTTTATCATGAGTGGTAAAAATTTTGCAAATATTGAACAAAAAAATCTTATCAGGAAAACCCAGTTTGATTTCATTAATCTGATTACATAGTTAACAGTGGGTTATGTCCATCATAGACCTTGGGGATACATGTATTTCACTGCTACATGTCTCTCATGTGGTGTTTATACAAATGGCCTGTAGATGTCACTGTGCTCAAGACTTTCTGTGCATACTTTCTATACAGCTTGTGGTGTTAGAGTTGTTTACTGTAATGGCTGCATGAGCCTGCTAATAAAGCACTATTATACTCTACTCATCCTCGGCTACCAAAACATAACAAATTGGCAACAAGATGTCTCTTCTACCTCTGCAGCAACCTGCACCTTTTCTCCCAAACCCTGGTGAGTGTAGCATACAGTTTAATGCTTGGATCCGTATGTTTGAAAATTACATTGCTGCTGACCAAGGGGAGATTTCTGCTGCTAGAAAGCGTGCTTTACTTATTCACTGCCTGGGAGCAGAGGGACAGCGTATATTCTATACATTACCATTACCTGATGATACTTATCAAATTGCTCTTACTGCTATAAAGAACTTTTTCGTGCCAAGAGTAAATGTGGTTGCTGAAAGATATAAATTCCACCAACGTGGACAACGTAATGGTGAATCCACAGAACAATTTGTAGTAGCTTTGAGAGAGCTGGTTGTTACCTGTGAGTTTGGGAATCTAACAGATGAAATGCTAAGAGACCAAATAGTGGAAAAAACAAACTCACCTCGCATTAGAGAGAGACTGCTCCTAGAGCAGGATACCAAAACATAACATCTCATAATTAACATTATCACATGGTAGTTTGAAAGTGATCAGTCAGAACTTGGTAGATGCGGGGTACATGTTTTGTTAAGTTTTCATCCTGACTCGCGAAAAGCATTGAAATCAATAGGCTTTTTTTTGTGTGACAATTGTGCGACATTTTTAAACCGTGCAACTTTTTTATACTACCCACTAGAGTCTTTGTGCATTAGCCAAGAAACTCTGCAAAACGCTGCAAAATATTTCAGTCATCCCTATTAAGTGGATGTGTGCCTAGATGGGACCAAAATTAAATTTGAAGAGATTGGAAACTTTCAGTTCATTTGCCACTTATTCGAAGGAACAAGACAGATCCAGCTAACATCTTTGAGTTCCACTGTTCCACAAACTTTCCTCCCAGTCTTAAATTAATTTTTTTAGGTAATACATCTTTAACGTCTACTTTGCTTACCATACAGCAGTGATCCCCCAACCAGAGGCACATGAGTAACATGTTGCTTACCGACCCTTTGGATGTTTCTCCCAGTGGCCTCAAAGCAGCTGCTTATTTTTGAATTCCAGGTTTGTAGGCCAGTTTTGGCAGCATAAAATCCAGGTGTATTGCTTAACAGGGTCCCCTGCCAGTCCACATAGGGGCTAAGAGACCATTTTTGACCCCCCCCCCCTTAGGATTTTTACTTTCATGCTTGTGTTGCTCTACAACCCTGTTAACTTTGAAAATGGCACACGGGTAAAAATTCCTCTGCTATAGAGGAAGCTGTGCAAGATCTTAATGTCATCTCATTGGGTAAGCAAACATTGGGGACAACTAACACTTGAAGACTGAGTTGAAATTGAGACCTATGACACTGTAATAGTCCCTTTAGATTACACAAATCATTTTTTTTAATTCGGTGCATCTCTAAAAGTTCATTTAAATGCAGCAACTTTTCATTTCTCCCCAATATTTATATCATATTTTCCCTTAGCTAGGCTACAACGTATATATAGTATAGATGCATGCACCAAGACAATTCCACATACATGCATACATAAACATAAGTGAAAAGCAGGCTGCCATATTGCTATTCACCCAAGTCATGAATAAAATAGCACGGTGTAACGACTTACCCTGGTGATCTAGTGGGCCAGCAGGGACGCCTGCCGCGCCTCCAGCGGGGATGCCCCGCCTGCCGCGCCTCTATGTGGTGCTTCCTCCTCAGGTGCCAGTTTCTCCTAGGATGCACAGCACACACTTCCGGGCTTTACACGCCATGCGTGTGCTGGCATCACGCCATTGGCGTGAAATGCAAACTATTTAAAGGGGCTTTGGGCTATAAATCATTGCCCGTTGTTATGTCTAACTTGCTTAGCTCCTGGGAAGTGGTTTGTCTGTTTGTATTCCGGTTTTGATCCCTGCCTGTCTGACTCTTTGAAATTCTGCCAAAACTGACCTTTGCCTGCCTGACCATTCTGTCTGACTATCCTTGAACTATGCCTATACCATCCCCGGCCTACCTGACTACGCTTTATCGTTTAATCCGTGAGAACCTGGTGTTGCCTTCCAACCTAAACCTTGGAAACGAATGTGCCCCTTTGCTCCTTTCAAACGCTTGCTTTGCTCCTCTCAAAATCAAAACCTGGCAGCATCTGAATAGCTGAGGGCTCCTCCCGAGGCCAAAGGCAACTGCTACAGGCAGAAGATTGAGCCGTGACCAAGGAGCCTAGCACTTGTTCTGAATTTAGGGAGCCATACATGACACACGGTTTAGGAGTGCAGGAGGGTTTTGTATTATAGAAAACCATTCTACTGACAGCTCCTGCTCATTTTCATGTGTAGAAAGGCAACAGGAATCTGGTATACTCCCAATAATCCATGCCCTCCTGCTGTACATGTCTATTTGAGCTCTACATTGTAGCTCTACTTAGAACCCAACCACACACACCTCAGACATACACCAATTAGCGGTTGCTTTATGCTAGCAATGGGCAGTCATCCATTTCACTCTGTCACTTAAAGTAGCCAGAGGGAGCCTTTAAGTAAACAAGTCATATCTGTGTTTGTTATTTCTATCTACCATTTTTCTATAAGGAGTCAGCTGTGCTGGTTAGTTTCTTCTCAATGCTTGGATTCAGTCGGGTTATCTGCTAAAATAATACCATAAAGATTCTCAACATATACCAGTAGTTTCAAGTTTATTGTTTTTCCCTAAATGTTTATTGGATCCCTGGAAGCGGGTAAATTATGCTCCTCCATTAGCAATGAGGTCATTCTATCATTATTAAAACAAACTGCGATCATAAATACCTGCAATGTATTTCATTATCCTGTGTTACCATGATCAAGTGCAAAATGTAATATTCTCCTCTAAGAATTGATTTGGGCTTCACCCAAGCAAAAATTGCATTTCTGCCCATTTCCATAAACATCGTGTTTTTCAATTGGATTATTTAGCAAGACAGCTTATTAATAACAAAGGGACAAGGGAACACAAGTGGGAAGCACGGGCATCTGTATGCTAACATGGCTACAAAAGAGCCATAAATTACTGGCGTAATGACACGCTAATTAAAATTTTGCTTTTTTACTCATGTAAGCGGTTGAAGCTCCGTAGATCTCTATTTTTTTTTTCATTTATGGAGTGTGAAGGTAAATTGCTCCTTGACGTTAGGACGTCGATTACAAGTACAAATTCAATAACCTGTTATCTGGGAATATTGGTCTGCATTAGATGTTCAATACACTTGCTATTGTAGGCCTGATTGATAAATGCTGCAGAGAATCGGTCAAAACAACTGGGATACACCCAGTGTCACATCAGTGTACTCTATTCAGTAGCCCAAATAGCACTTCCTACCTAGAATTGTCACATACAATTAAGACTGGCCACTAACCAGCCATCAATATTGCAGCAGGCGTTCGGCAGTCTGTGTTGTATATGTATATTTGTCATACGCTTACCAATTTTGGCTGTCACGACTGAAGCCTGCAGTGACCTTTAGAGCAGAGGTTGAAATCTCCAACTCGGCTGAGACATTCTGTTCAGCTGTTCAGGCTTTTAGGCCATTGCCTGCCAGATCTATGCACAGATGTACTGCCCTAAGCTATAATCTGTGGTCAGGCCCGAGTGACAAATGGCACAGCATAGATTATTGCATTATATATTAAGTACTGCAAGTCTGTAAATTATAAGTAAGCTACTGTCCTGCCCAACTGTTCCGAGCGGGTTGAAGGCAGTTATTCTCAACCAAATAAATACATTCAAGACAATCCTCTTGAAGTCTCTTTCAAATAAATATGTGCGAAACCAGTAATCAAACAGCTGAAACTTCTTATAAAAGAAATGGGTTGTAGGTAATGTTATAGTGCAAAGAGTATGGAATCAGTTATACATATTTTTTTGTTCGGTTTTTTCAGTTGTTAAAAAAATAACTGATTACTTGTTAAATATTACAACTACAAATGAACAAACTTTGCACCATTCAACCTAATAGCACAGTTAAGGTTATAGAATGGTTGTCATAATCTATTTTTGTTTACAGTTTTTTTTTATTATTTGCCTTCTTCTGACTTTCAAATGGCGGTCACTGGCCCCATATAAACAAACAAATGCTCTGTAAGGCTACACAATTATTGTTATTGCTACTGAGAGGGTGTGACATTATTTAAAAAAAATAAGGTTACACCTCCAAAACTGAAGTACACTAATGGGTTGATTTACTTAAAGGGAACCTGTCATGGGAAAAAAATGTTTTTTTCAAAACGCATCAGTTAATAGTGCTGCTCCTGCAGAATTCTGCACTGCAATCAATTTTTCGCAAGAGCAAACATGTTTTTT
The DNA here is from genome assembly GCF_017654675.1 of Xenopus laevis. NCBI lineage: Eukaryota > Metazoa > Chordata > Amphibia > Anura > Pipidae > Xenopus > Xenopus laevis. The sequence goes on along the minus strand of NC_054371.1, from coordinate 210,856,719 downwards.
TATATTCAATTTTGAAATCTGACATGGGGCTAGACATATTGTCAGTTTCCCAATTTCCCCCAGTCATGTGACTTTAGTCACTCTTTACTGCTGTACTGCAAGTTGGAGTGATATCACCCCCTCCCTCCCCCCCCCAGCAGCCTAACCAAAGAACGATGGGAAGGTAACCAGATAGCAGCTCCCTAACACAAGATAACAGCTCCCTGGTAGATCTAAAAACAACACTCAATAGTAAAAGCCAAGTCCCACTGAGACTGATTCAGTTACATTAGTAGGAGAAATAACAGCCTGCTCCATCCTAAAGTGCAGGCACAAGTCACATGACTGGGGCAGCTGGAAAACTGACAATATGTCTAGCCATGTCAGATTTCAAAATTGAATATAAAAAAATCAGTTTGCTCCTTTGAGAATTGGATATCAGTGCAGGATTCTGTTGGAGCAGCAATATTAACTGATGCATTTTGAAAAAAACATGTTTTCCCATGATAGTATCCCTTTAAATTCAGATTTTTTTCTCTAAAAATTTTTTCATTTTGAAAAAATGTCACTAAAAACCATGTGTCACTCTAAAGATTCAAGATTTATCAAGTGTAAAAACCATGACTCTAATGCAAAACATCACCAAGTAAAAGCAGTCCAGGTCACATAGAAGTCAATGGGAGCTGCACTGATCCTATTGGACCTTTTTTTAGCCATTCAAACTTTTCTCGAATTGTCCAAAAAACATTGTTCATCAATTTTTTCCATTCCTACTTTTTATATTCAATCTTTTAATTACTTTCATGGCGTGTCGTGGATTTAGAGAAAATTAGTTTAATCGTGGTTTCAAAATCCTATTAGACCACTAAAATTCGACCCTTAATAAATGGGCCTCCCACCTACTATATAGGGGCAAATTCACTAACAATCGTAGTTTCGCCAGGCGCAACTTCGCCGCGCTTTCGCCGCACTTCTCCACACTTCGCCAGGCGTAGTTTCGCCAGCACTTTGCAAATTCACTAAAATCCGAAGTTGCGCTCAGGGGTAGCGTAAGGTTGCGAAGTTGCGCTAGCGTTGATTCGCTAAGTAAAGCGAAGTTACGCTAGCGAAGGCTAATTTGCATAGGGCGCCAAATTCAAATTTCAGTGGAGGAATACGTATCAGCACTACAAATGCCTAGAAAACCTTCAATTCATCAAATAAAAATTTTATTTTGCCCTACACATGTGCCCACTGTCTAGGTAAGTTGCCATGAGTCAGGAAATGTAGGGGGGAAGGAGGGGAGCCCCAAAAATTTTTTCGATCTTTTTCAGCCTATCACCCATAATGTAGAAAACACGCCAGCCTTTTTTTGAAACAATCCCTATCTACTCTATTGCGCTTCGCCATGTCTGAAGTGGCGAAGGAAGTCTAGCGTAAAAGGTAGCGTTCAGTACACTGCGCGCGTTAGTGAATTTGCGTAGTTACGTCGCTAGCGAAAATTCACCAGGCGTAAGGGTGCAAAGTAACACTAGCGAAACTACGCCAGCGTTCGTTAGTGAATTTGCACAGTAACGAAAATGCCAAACGCTAGCGAATTAACGCTAGTGTTCGGCGCTTCGGCGCTTAGTGAATTTTTATGTCTGTTGCCAACTAGATTTGTTAAGGGGGAAAGAGGGGTCTGAAACAACTGTCCTGGCAGCAAGTTATCCTTGATATGCTGCCTATTGACCAATTCACATTTTTATTTCAGCACCATATTCCCAAAATGTTTTGTGTAAGTTCTAGAACTGCGACATTATAAAATTTAAAAAAATATTTCATGTATCTCTATAATCTACTGTCCAGCACCTATTGATACTTCCACCTATACCAACACCTAATTGGTGTTATTCTTATTTCCAGGTGGACTTTAATTGCCTTGCTGGTAACTGGGATGACCAATAACTCTAGTAAGAGGGAGGTGGGGTTGAGTTTTACTTCATCATTTTTTTTCAACTTAATTCTTGAATTTCGCTTATATGTAATCGTGCTTATTACTACACTGCATTTCATAATTATCATATTTTTATACGTTGTATATGGGAATTATATTTATGCTCATCCTCTTTTGTCAATATTCTTATATACTATAAATTTAAGTCGTTAAAAAAGTGTTCAGTCAATAAAGATATGAGTCTTCGATTTAAGATTTATACCCCATTAAGCGTGAGCCCCAACTTGAGGGTTTTTTCCTCCTTTTGGGTGCTTTATATCTGAAGATATGAAGCACCCTTTGGGGCAGATTTACTAAAGTGCGAAGTGACTAACTCTGGCGATGTTCACCAGCGTTACCGCTCACAGGGACTTCGCTGATTTACGGGCGCAGGTGTCAATTTGCTATCAAATGAGATAGACTCTAGCTGTGATTCGCACTGTATTGCCAGGCAACTTTTCGCTCTGGCGAATGGACATTACCCCGCAAATTCACTAAAATGCGGATTTTACTGAACGTTACCTCTTTCGCCAGACTTGCCTTCACCAGCTCAGACCTGGCGAAGTGCAATGGAGTGCATAGAATTTCCTCAATCTTCAGTTATTTACATCATGTTTTATGAGTGGAAAAACATCTAAGTTCCAAAAACGCTGGCGTCTTTTCCTGTTTTTCAGGGTGATAGGCTGCAAAAGTCCTAAAAAAATATTTTTGTGTAACCGGTTTTCCTCATACATTTTCTAACATATGGAACATTATTTTACAGTGGGCTCATGTGTAGGACATTATAACAACTCTAATGACTTTATTAAGGTTCCCTGGACATGTCTAGTTATCAGTGTCAATGTAATGTATTAGATGCAACATATAGACGTCCGTTTAACTTTGAATTTGCCGCCGTATACAAATTAGCCTGAGCACAAGACCTCTAACGAATTTGTGCTAGGCAGAATTGAATGCGAGCACATCTTCGTTTGATTTGCTTGCATTGCCGAAATACCGCTAGTGAAAAGTCGCCAACGTCCGTCGTTGGCAAATTTTCGCCGCTTAGTAAATATACCCCATAAAGTTTAGTAGGAATTCATAATATTATAGGTACCATTTTTTTTTAAGGAGGAACTCTTAATAAAACAGTTTTCTCCTTTTAGTAGCTTCCAAAGCAGACTTACTTGGCCAAGTGGTGGGTCAAAGTGAGCAAATAAGTAGTGGCTTGGTCAAAACAATTTAATATAACGAAATAACCAGCAGGTACATGATGGGATAACATAGTAATAGTGTATGTATTTATTATCAAGAGTTTGGATGAAACATGTCACCCCCTTTGACTTTACCCACCTGAGCCTTAAAGCTGAGTACTATGTGGGTTATTTTAACATTATGATGAAAGAGTGTTTGCCCCAGAATATCTAGCATGATAGACAACCCCCTTTTAGTGCTAACTTGAATCCTTGAAGATGCGAGGGCTGTGCATTCATTTGCATTTCTTCAGATTCAGATAAACAAGTCCATTGATTTTTCTTGCAAGTTGAATACCACAGATCCAAGTCGTACTCAGCTTGGAAAGAAATCCCAGTATATAAAAGCTTGTAAAAAAAATCTACTGTATTTCATTATGTTCCACAAAATCTCAGCTTATTATTCTCTGTTAATAAAGTTTCAGCTTCTACTTCTTGCACCACTTCATGTTATAATAATAACTATTTGAGAGCTCACTAACATTAATATCCTTCATATATTCCCGCTACTGGTTCTGCTGCTTACTGCTCAAGTGCAAAAATGCTGTGCTTGCTGTTAACAATGCTGCCATGTGTGATACTCCCACAATAATGCATTGACATTTATCCCTTTTGTGTCACGCACATTAGACCCAAATCACAGCGGTTGCCCTGCTTTGGTGTGAGTACAAATGTTGACAGAAGTAGTTATTTAACAAAACACCATGTAATTTGGAGTTAACTGCTCCTCAGCTTTTTAAAACTTGCATAGGGCATATGAATATTACTGGCAGCATACTATTAGGAGTTATTATAAGTTTCCCTTCTGCCATTGAAGGAGATGTGTTTGATGGGGAAAGGCATGCATGATCATACATTGCCAACAATGTACTTTCTGATGTGCGTTATTAAGAAAGAAAATAAAAATGAGATGGAAATGAGCTTCTTTAGAATAAAGACCAACATACAGTATCTAGACCAACTTTTCATAAATGCGTGAATTTACAGCTGCTATTAGGGATCATTTTGAGTTTTATGGGAGAATACCCCATCCATGGAAGGCCTATAGCAATACAGATGCAACTTGTACACTAAAAGATATAACTTGGTTCAAGCAGTGCATGCAGAAAAAAAAAGCTTGCATTGTGAGGACATAGCTGATTGTGATCATTTATGGCACTTGCTGGAATTCTATTTTGGGCAACGTTGCTAACTACTGTCCCACCATCCTGGGTTTGGAGTATAAAGAGTAGTGACGGGCGAATCTCTCCCATTTGCCCGCAAAATTTGCGAAACGGCGAAAAATTCACGAAAATAGTGAAATCGGAAAGTTCACGAAAAAAACGAGAAATTCTAACATTTTCACGAAAAAATCGTGAAATTAAAATGTTTTCACAAAAAAATAGCAATTCGAACATTTTCACAAAAAAATCGAGCTATTCGAACCTTTTCACGGAAAAATAGTGAAAATCGGAAATTGATGCCGGCTAATTTTCACTGGTGAATTTTCACTGGAGATTCGTGAATTTATTCGCCAGCGGCGAAACACGGGAATTCGTGCCAGTCAAATTTATTGGCCCATCACTTATAAAGAGGGGGCTTCATTTATAAGCACCTTGACCTGCATAAAAACATACTTCCGATTGAGTGTTTAGTTCTCAGAACTAAATAAAATATTGGTTTACATTCTGACTATAAACTATGACTTTTCCAGTATTCTTATTTTATCATTTCTTTTCCAGGTCTTTCTTATTCTTGAGGGGGAAGGAGTAGTCTTTAGGGATCTTACACTGGATATCAATCTGCTGACCGCTGTGTTAGCCCCATGTGACCATGGACAAGTCACTTCTGATATCCCAGGCTTTATCAGTGCACCCAATGTAAGCTGCTTTGATTGCTCTAAAGTGCCTTGAGTGCAGAAAGCCTGAAAGCCCAGAGGGAGAAGAGTGCAATATAGATACTTCCTTTTCTTTCTTTTTTTTTTGATCTTCAAATTGAGTTGACCTCCTTGTAAAGAAATAGTGCTGAAAGTATTAGCCTACAAACCAGAAAAGGCTGTTGTGAACTGCATTGTTACTCAGATGGACTCCTAAAGACGTACCCCACTATGGAAAAGTAAAGTAATGATATGTAACATTAAGTTATGCTGTTAAAATATTTTAAGAACTTTTGCCATTAAATACTGTAGAATCTGGAGAGGCTACCAGAGGTATATTTACCAAGGGTTCAAGTGAAAATTCTAAATTTTAAATTTGAATTTCGAGGTAATTTTAATGTACTTCGACTAGGGAATAGTCCAAATTTGAATCAAATTTGAAAAAAATTAGAAAATTCGAATATTGAAATTTATCATGTACTCTCTCTTTTAAAAATTCGACTTTGACTATTCGCCATCTAAAACCCGCCGAATTGCTGTTTTAGCCTATGGGGGACCTCCTAGGACTCAAAGGATGCCCATCGAGCAATATCTGGGCCCAAAGACAATTGCCTGGGACAGTCTGGACCTTGAAGAGAGTGGAAATCACCTTGACAGAGGCCCTGGCCCCAGCTGGAAGAATGGTATATGGACTGGTAAACTCATGAGTGAACATTCCCATCATAGACTTAATCAAAGGCCTTCTCACAAAAAAAGTTCCATTGTCAGATCCTTAAAGTTGTTGCATGAGTAACTTGAATAGTTATACAGAACTAATTCTGACTGACAGTTTCCGCTTGAGTAAATAGATTATGTGAGGGATTGTGATCTTTCAATGAAAGATACAAAACAAAGTTTTACATTTCAAAATTAACTTTCTTTAATGAGGGGCTAAGGTGAATTGTGTGTTTTTACTATAATAGAATTTATGGAAATTCATGGTCAAAATGTCTGTCTGTAGACACTTTCCAGTGGTAAGTCATGAGCCCCTTCAAGTTGTGCCACTTCTTCTCCTACTTCCTGGACTCCAAGTGCACTCCATGCTCCACCCCTTTGTTACAGATAATTATTAATGAATTCAAATGCCTGTACCAATGCTCCCTCAAATTCCTTCTTAACTATATGTGCCAAAAAAATTAATTTGTTTGCACATTTTAAATGTATCTATGCATTCCATACAAATTGCCTGCCCTATGCAAAATAACCTAAGCGCGAGATCACTCGCCAATTTTCGGCTAGGCACAAATGAACGCTAGCGCTTCTTCGCTAAGAAACGCTCGCCCTACCAAAGTAATGCTAGCGAAAAGTCATCAGCGTTCAGTGCCCAATACGAAACTCCGCATATTAGTGAACTGGGGTAGTCACAGCGCATTTGCACCGGGCGAACTAGTTCAAGCTGTGCAAAGCTGACGCTGGCGAATATTTGCCCGTTAGTTAATAAACCCATTTGTCTAATAAGCGGTAATATAGGAGCCGATCTGCTAATTTTTTAGTGCAAAAACAGCTCATAATTCTGCAACTTATTGTCCCACAGACCCCACCAAGACCACCGCCATGTCTCTCTGTTAACATGATCTTGTTTTAAACCAACACTATAACGGCAGATCCACGTGTTAGAAGAGGTCAGCAAATTAAACCATTTTATTCCTGATTTTGGCTAAAACAGTGGAAAATCTGTTTGTACCCCAAACATCCAAAGTCTTATTACTTTGATATCTGACTAAAGTCATTATCAGTTGTTGGTGGCCATCAATTCTTCAAGAAATATTATCAGTCCATGTATGACTAACTTGACTTGAATGAAAATGCTTGTCATTCAAATAAATCTACCAAAACAGCAATACATACACATATGTCTTCCTAATCACTATCTAATTCCTGTAATATCAGCATCTGTAGTTGTTTAACTTCTACATCATTATTTCTGGGGTTTTTTAGTCAGTCCCAGCTACAATAATTAATATGCTTAAGAAGCCTAGAAAAAATGAAAGTAAATCTCCCTTTCTCCCGTGGGTTAGCTAATCCTCTTGCTGTTGTGGCCTCATGGCATATGGAATCTCCTCTATCCTAGTGTGTAGCATCTTGTACTCCTGGACTTCTGAAATTTGGGTTAAGAGCCACCTAACCCTACAGCCATATTTATAAAGTTCATATGCCTCCGCTAAATTCAAGATGAAAATAGTTAATGCAGGATTTGTGTTTCTGATTAAGGCCAAACCATTCTTCACTACATCTGCTAGGTACCGTAAATATGGAATATCGAAATGAAAAGACTGGACATATGGCATTCTATGTATTAGAATCATTTGCAGAGGAGGACTCTGGGGGAACATTCTGCATTTAATGATCAGACGGCTGTGTTTTGTAGGCTACGTAATCGCTAGTCATTTTGCTGAGTAAATTCACGTCCGACAAAAATAATGTTCTATTTCTTCTCGTTTGACATTCAGCCGCGTAGAGAACTAAATAGATACGAATGCAAATGAATTTCCATAAATGTAAATGAAGGCCTGTTTAACATCTCAGAGATTTCACTGAGGTTTTAGAGATATGAAGGCCCATGCTAAGTCACTGCAAATGAGAAGAGAAATGCCAACAGAAATGCCCACACCCCATTCCCATTTGGCCCCAACCATGTCCTTGGTCTGTCCAAGCCTGGATCTTCCTCTTCGGTGCCCTTAGGCCGCCTTGTCTTAGCACCCGTCTGCCTACCTTCACACACAGGGTGCTGCGGCACCCCAGTGCTCTTATAATGCGGATGGGCAGCATGCCTCCCCTGAAATTTTGAGGTCTAGGCCTGTGTCTGTCCAGGACATGCCCCCCTCCCCCAATTGCACTCCCCATTCAAGAGCAAACTTACTGAGATTGGTGGGTGCAAGCCCTGTCCTTGTCAGAGGGTCAACAGAAAGTACAGGCCCCTATTACAGCCTGAGCCCATTGGTGTTTACTAACATTTAATGATTGGTAGGGGATGGGGACAGGAAGCGGGTGGGAGAGTGTGTATAACTTTAAGGGGCAGATTTATCAATGGTCGCTTTTGAAAAAAAAATTGAAATTCGATTAAAAAAATGTTATTATAAAAATAATTTTTATTTTTTTTGGGTGAATAGGCCGTTTTCCTTCTAATTCGAATAGTACGAATCGAAGTAACATCGTATTTGATCGAATTCGATTCCAAGTTTTTTCCCAAGTCCACCAATTGACTCCAAATAGGTTCTAGGAGATCCCCATAGGCTAAGTGCTCTTACACACGGGCATTTGTTTGTGCGCTCCCCTGCGTTACGCTTTCCTCGGTTCAGCCACAGGGGAGCGCAGGAGTACACAATTGTCAATGGAGCTGTACTCACACAGACGCATGTAAGCACCGAGCGCAGGTAAAATGCTGCGTCCCAACCATTTTTTTCACGACTGCGGTTGATCCTGAGCTGTGAGTATTTTGTATATGGTGGACGCTGTTGCCGAGTGGGAGTGGCTGGGAACCTGCGTGTGATACACAGGAGATTTGTGTGGTAAGCTCTTCTGTTGCATATTAGTGAGGATTTGGGGGAGTACCCCTACCAACCATCCCTTCATTAACATAGAGCCTAAGAACACAGGCAGGGAACTCAGGTCAGGTTTGCACTCTAGTTGGAGCTTAGAGACCTTCCTCATATCTTCAAACATGCTGGATACTTTGCTCCAAGTCATCCATAGTAAATAACCCCCTTTCAGTCTCTTTATATAAAAGTCTGCATTATCCTATAATTTTGTTTTCTGTGGCTGTAGAGGCCGGTTTACCCCCATTTGATTTAGGTGTAAATTGCGAGTGACAAGCCAGTGTACGCACCTCAGATGTTATAAATTAAGTATTTATATCTGAACTATATCGTTTTTTCTTGTGATGTTTGTTCCCCTTGAATTTTACTGTCTGAAATTCTTTTCTGACCAGTTTTTATATTTTAACTGACTAGGCTGTTAGGCTATAGAGATATTAAAAGCCATGGCTCTAGTAGAAACAGCTGCCTGTCATAATACTTATCCAAGGGACTCAATCTTAGACTGACATATGCGGCTATGCTTTAAATCAAGTTACTCAGCTGACACTGTTTCGTTTGCCCAGTCGGGGATAATGTAGATGAGGATTGGTGGTGAAGCATCTCTGAAAAGTAATTGGCTACAAACAGAAATTCTACTTACGAGCAGGTTTCCTAAACATTTTATACTTATATTAGTGGAAGAGGGGCAGATAATACAGTTGCTGAATCACATCTAAACCAATGGATTCAGTTTAGCGATTTGCAGGATTTCCTCCTAGTTTTAAATGAGTAAAGCTCCCCATAGACGCAACGATTCTTCTTGCCGAACTACCAATTTTAGGGAAGTCCGACCAATCTTTCGAAATTATCGTGCGGTTAGTGGGATTCGAACGATCGTACATCTTACGATTTTTCGGCCGACATCTGTCAGGAAATTGATCGGCCAGGTCAAAAAAATCTTTGTCGGTCCCAGTGCAATCTATCTATGTTTGCAGGGCCAAGCAGGCAGCTTCCCTTTGTTTTCCTGGCAAATTGGTCTTTTTAGTTGATGGTCAATTCGTACGATCGTTCTGAGAAAATCGTGGTCTCACGATGAGGATCGGATCTTTTAAAAATCTCAACATCTATGGCGAGCTTTACACCAAGCTACTACTGGTCAGCAGCAAGAGAAACCATTCAGATCAGAACATCACTGATATCATTAGTTAGGGGCAGTTTTATCAAGGGTCGAATTTCGAGGTGATGGGAGTTTTTTTAAACTCCCATTAACTCGAAATTAAAATATAAAAAGACCATCTGAAATATATTTAAAAAATCAAATTTTTCTAACTTTAAGTGAATAGGCTGTATTCGATCGTTCGATTAAAATTCGGAATGTATTCGATCGAATTCGATTTGAAGTTTTTTAAAAAAGACACTAAAATTAGCTCGAAATTCGAATTTAAAAATTCAATTTTTCAACTTGACCCTGGATAAATCTGCCCCTTAGGGGCAGATTTATCAAGGGTCGAATTTCAAAGTATTGGGAGTTTTTTTGAACTCCCATAACTGTGAAATTTGAATAAAAAAAGATCAACCGAAATTTATTTTAAAAAATCTACGTTTTTTCTGCGGGAGAAAACACTGTATTCGATTGTTCAAATCAAAGTATGATTGTATTTGATCAATTTAGATTCAAAATATTTTCCAAAAAAACCTTTGATTTCTCAAAGTCCAACAAACGACTCCAAATAGGTTCTAGGAGGTCCCCCATAGGCTAAAACAGCAATTCTGCAGGTTTAAGATGGTGGATAGTCAAAGTTGGATTTTTAAAGAGACAGTAAATGATAAATTTCGATATTTGAATTTTTGAATTTTTTTCAAATTCGAATCGAATTTGGACTATTCCCTAGTTGAAGTACACTAAAATCAGCTCAAACTTCTCATTTAAAAATTACCAAGTGGAAACCCACACAAGCATGGAAGATGTAATACATTTTTTGCCAGTTTTACTTTGGTGAAAATTTCACAAAACTGCAGAAGAATTTCGAGAAAAACTTCTACCCTAAAATTTTGCTAAATGCATTGGAGTCAATGAGAGGGTTTTTTTTGCATTTTTTCCTAGTTGTGGTGAAGCTAAATATTTGGAGAAGTTTTTGGTGAAATCTTAAAGGGAACCTATCATCTGAAAAAATTATTCAGAATCCTATTTTATCATGTTAGTTAAGCAAAATAAACTTTAATTACTCTATATACATTATTTGAATCTAGTTTGCTTCAGTCTGGGAATTCATAATTATAGCAAGCAGGCAGGAGCCATTTTGTCTTCACTGTTATTATGACAAGCCTTGTATCATCTCAGAATCGTGTTTGTGCATCAGAATGAGGGACCCAATGTTCATCCCCATGTCCTGGATACACAATTAAAGGAAAATGAAATCCTAAAAATGAATATGGCTAAAAATGTCATATATTACATACTGAACTTATTATACCAGCCTAAAGTTTCAGCTTGTCAATAGCAGCAATGATCCAGGACTTCAAACTTGTCACAGGGGGTCACCATCTTGGAAAGTGTCTGTGACACTCACATGCTCAGTGGGCTCTGAGCAGCTGTTGAGAAGCTAAGCTTAGGGCTCGTCACTAATTATCCAGCAGAAAATGAGGTTGGTCTGTAATATAAGCTGATACTACAGGGCTGATTATTAAATTCTGATGCTAGTTCCACTGGTTTCTGTGCTGCCATGTAGTAATTATCTGTATTAATTACTAATCAGCCTTATATTGTGACATTTCTATTTTATATGTACTGTATATTGTGAGTGGGTCCCTAAGCCCAGTAAGTGACAGCAGCACAGAGCATGTGCAGTGAATCAGCAGAAAAGAAGATGGGGAGCTACTGGGGCATCTTTGGAGACCCAGATCTTTACTGCTAAAGGGCTGTGGTTGCCTTGGGCTCAAAACATAATGTACAACATTTCTAGCTACTTCTTTATTTAGGCTTTAGTTCTCCTTTAACTGGTAAACACAGAGGGGGAATGTGGTGAGTGCAGTGACATCTAGTAAGTGCCGTGTGGAATATTTGATTGACAGCTGAGATTTTGGTGTGAGTTTACAACAGCTATGAATGCTTTAATAAAAAAAAGAATTTGGATTTCATGTTTAATTTGAAAATGACTTTTTATTATACAGCTTTTTATGTCTGGGTCACAGGTCCACTTTAAGGCGGATTCTCAAAAATATTGGCTACTGGCACAAAACTTTGCCAGACGCAAAAGTCCACACATCGTTAGTATTAGATGGGCATTGGTCTTTTTGTAGCCAGGGCGCTCAGACACAGGTTTTCAATAGGTTTAGTAGTCACTGGTCTTAGTCCCAATCCAAAACTCAGCAAGACAGAGACAAGCCGAACTAAAGACAGTGCAGATTAATGAGCTACTTCTTCTCCCAGTGCTCGCTGGTGATTTATAAGGCATCTGTCTATTCTGATCAATGCAACTAACTGGATTAGGGGAGTGAGTCAAGCCAACCCCTTTGGTGGCTAAGGAAAGAAAAAGAACAGCCACGTATCCTAGCGTTATCTCGTTTATTGACAGAATACTAATTCAGACAAAGGGTGCACGTCCCAACTAATTATCTGTGGAAGACTTAGTACCTGTATCTAGTCAGGAGTTAAACCTTTCAATAAATCAGGAGATCTGGACAGTATTAGGGCAACAACCCAAGAAGAAAGTAACAGTCGGTGGCATTCTGCAAACCCTGCAGCTGTTCTGTAGAGAAAAGCAATGGACATGGTACAGGGGCTGAATCCAGATGTCACTTATCATCAATAACGACACTTTTATCTTCACTGAGAGCAGCAGTTATAGCTTGTCATGGTTTAAAACTGATGGCCTTATACCTTATTTTGACATTGGCCATTTTTTTGCACTTTGCTATGTTCAGCTCATTACAAATTGAGGTATCTAAGCTCCACTTCTGAATTGCAGAGACATACTGCTTTCCCCACCAATGCAGTAGCAACTGTATAAGTCAGCCATGTATTAGTAAGGGGTAGGTAGGGAGGCACATAGGAATCCCCCAACTCCAGTGGCGGAACTACCAGGGCTGGCCTGCACCCCCTAACACTGATCTCTGCACCTAGATCCTCCCTCAAGTCCTTGTTTAATAAACACCAAGGCGCATGCTCTTGTGCCATGAGGATAAATAAATGACCCTTTATAAGTGCTAACAGTGTTTCTAAGAGCAAACTTTTTCTTTAATAGTGATGGCAAAATTGCGCGATTCGCTGCCGGCGAACACATTCGCAAAACAGCCACGAATTAGCTGGTGAAAATTTCGCCAGTGTCAAAAAAAATGACACCGGCGTCCAAAAACGGACGCCGGCATAAAAAACAAGACGCCACCGCCGTTTCACAAATTTCGCGGGAAACGGCGCAAATCCGCCCATCATTATTCTTTATAAGAGCAACATTGTGGTTGCATAAAAAACATGACTGTGACTAATATCCACTGTGACTTTTCCCAAGATTTTGTGAAAGGCCGGCTAGCAAACACTGGGGGGCGGCAGGCACATACTTCCTCTGACGCCTACCCCATGTCCATGTCTCCGACTGTCTGTTATATTTGCGCGTCTGTTTGCGCGTGTTGATTCGCTCATGCATGCAACAATTGTGAACATTATTAACATTTATTTATAAAGCGCCAGCATGTATAGCACTGCTAATGCCAGCATTTCGCACACGCACACCGCAACCAGGTTGCCTATGGCGCCTTGCCGGCCTGGTCCGGCTCTGATTTTGTGCATATTTATGAAAAATCTCAGATAAGTAAATCACTCATCAAGTAAAGTGACTGAAAAAAATCGTTTTCACAGAAACGTAACTAAAGGGGGGCAGGCCCTGGCGCAGGACGCGCAGCTGGGCCCCCCGCCCCCTCCATTTGCCCGGAACTGGCCGGGAATAAGCGGCGCGTGAACTGCCGGGGGGCCCTGAGGGGGTGCGGGCCCTGGCTCGCTCGCACCCCCTGCTCCCCCGGTAGTTCCGCCACTGCGTGGTCATAATCCGAAATAACAGTTACACATTTTACATTTGTTTTGAAGGTATTTGCATACATAACTGCCACTAGTGAGGTTTCTGTCTGTCCCTTTCTATTGCCTGCACTGGTGCTTTTGACTTATGAAACAAAGTAGCAGAAGCCAGCTGTTTAGCAGACCTGTGAAGAAGCACACAAATCTAACTTCTATTACATTTGTTTCAAAAGACAGACCCAGCCGAAAGCAGAAACAAATACTGTTTGCACTTGTGTACAAATTTAAAACCCATTCAAATAATTTAATGCATTGTATCTGGAAAAGCTGATTAGAATGACGTTTCCTCAAGTTCGACAACATTTTACACCCTATTGTATCCTGTTAAAGGGGTGGCTCCCCCTTTAACACTATGTTATAGAATGGTTAATTCTAAGCAACTTTTCAATTGGCCTTATTTAATAGGCTTTAATTATTTGCCTTTTTCTTCTGACTATTTCCAGCTTTCAAATGAGGGTCACTGACCCCATCTAAAAAAACAAATGCTCTGTAAGGCTACAAAAGATTCTGAGCAAATGACTAAATGTGTCTATTTAGGTCACATGACTGTGTTTAAGTCTCCTTGATGCTGGTTCGGTGGCTCGGCGTGCAAAGAAAACACTGTGATAAAGGGAACATTATTAGATAACAGTATTTACAGAGTAACACTCAATCACTGAACATGTCACTGGAAATCACCGCTGATGCTCAAAAGTCTTGTTTGCCAATTTTTTGACATGTTTGAACACTGTAAAACAAACTTCCTAACTCTCATAGCACAGCGCATTGTATATAGAGCTCAGAGCTGTTACAGAAGACTTAGAGGGGTTGTTTGTCTTCGAAACATTTTTTTCAGTTCAGCTGTTTTCAATTTGTTCACCACGTAAAGACTTTTTTTCTCGGTAGCTTTCCAATTTTTATTTTGGACCATTTTTCCAAAATTAAATATTAATAATGTTCGTGTCTTTTGTGTTTCAGTCTGCCAGCTCGGTGTTCCAGGTCCAGATTCTGTTACAATTTGATCCATTAGTTGATCCATTTCTCAGCAGCATCTGTGGGAATATTAGCAACTATTGTATCAATTCTAACAGCTGCCTTTAATGAAACTCAGGACCAAAGATAAAAAACATATCAACTAAATGTATCAATTTAGTTACAGAGTTTATGACCCCCCCCCCCCCCAGAACTACATAAGAAGGTGAAACATTTAACTTTAAAGGAGACATATCGGATAAATAGTGGAAAATGAATTTTGGAGGCAATAATGTATGCAATATGGTGCTGGTTTCACTTTGGGCTAAAAATGTATATTATTGTTAAAAATTGCCCCTTTATTTAAGCTCCCCATAGATGCTCCCTGGTACCTGTCTGAGTTTCAAATGAGGGGTGGGTGTGTACTAACGGTCCCTGCCAGAAGCACAGTACGAGGGGGACAGCCAATCACATCCCTACAGTCACTCAAGCAAAGATTTTTTCCCTATCAGGTCACTCTAGCTTCTGGCTCCTCTGCACAGCCTGGGAAAGGAGGCAACAGGGAGTGGTACACATGGGCGGGACTAGTAGGGTTTTTGCAGATAATTTTCAATAAAAAAAACAGAAACAAAACTTTTTCAAGCACATTCCTTTCATGCGCTGGTACATTCTTGTTTTTGTTTTTTTACATAAAATGTCTCCTTTAAACTGTCACAAATTGAAAATAGAAAGTAATTGGAAAAAGTCTTCATTTCTGGTGAACTATTTGAAACCAACTCAACTGAAAAAAAGTGTTGGAAGGTGAACAACTCCTTTAAAAGGACTATGCTCCAACTTTCTTGCTAAATATGATTACATAGAGGGGGGTTATACCTGGGTGGGCTTAATGTCTATGGTGTCTGTACAGGGTAGGAATAATGCCTAGATATATTCTTCTGCTATGGAGAGTTGTCATACCCAGCGTTGTCATACCATGCCCCTTGGACTGCGAGGCACACCCCTACTGACATCATGTAAGGCTGAAATAGAATTCACCAGTACCTGGAGCAAGTACTGTCCATGCTATTTGGTGCAAAATTGGACACATTAGCATGCAACACAGAATGCTTGACTCTAGACTCAAATCAGAGCTGCTTCTCTTGTCCTGTTGGAACCTTTAATGGTGAATCTGGTGCAGCACAGTATGGCCCTGTATTTAACACTTGCTGGACTCCTATAGGCATATTAGGTAGCAAAAATTCTGGTTTCCGTGCTTGTTTGTAAGTCTTTTGTATCCAGTTTCTGATCAACCAGTCATCATTCTGATTGTTTCCACCACCAGCCATTACCAGAATATGATGTAGTTGTTATGTCGTATTTTGGTTTAAACTGTGATTTTGCCTGTTCTCCAGTGTCCCCAAAGTCCTAACTTTCAACCAAATAGGCTGTGTGACCCAGATCGTTTTTGCACTTTGTACCATGGCCCCCTTTAGAAAACGAGCCCTCATATCTTATATTAGTCATGCAAAGATGCACCCAGTCCATCTGATTCTCCATACTATCAATTGCAATATACATGTACCCATATATCTCTCATAGCAAATAAGTAATAAACCCACCAAGACAACACAGTGAGTAAAGAGGGTTTGACCACACATCCCAACCAATCCTATAGTATCAGCTGCATGCTGCCCACAATTATATTACCCATAGGCCCTCTGGTTTGTATATGGACACTTCAGCACCTTCCCCATAGATATGTAATAAAATGATCCACCTTTCTGAAATAGCCAAACACACCAAAATCTGAACCCATGCTAACAAAGCCAAAGGTATTGTACATGATAGACACACTTCTACCTAAACGTAAACCTTTAGACTGTTGTTCTTGTCACTCCATTAATAATGGCCACATCTCATATAAAGACTTTGCTTGCAGGTATAATGTTACCACCACCTTTTAATATAGATTAACATGCATTTTAGAGGTCTCTAAAGTTGAGGCAAGCTTGCTCCTTGCTCCATTACATACTGAGTGCAAATATATTTATTAAATTCCACTACATCATTCAATAACTATAAATGTGGGTGGCACAGAAGAAGACATGAGATGTAATTTTACAGATCCTCGGGAAGCAAGTTCTAGAGCACTACACAGCAAAAGAACATGCCCCTCATTGCACTCTGCTCCTCACATCAAATTAAAAATGAAGATGAGCTCTGTCCACAGGTCTCTGTGCTCCATTTTCAACTGCAGCATATTTTTCAAAGCCTGTGGCCCTTCTACAGTGCAGTGTGTGAACACAAGTGGAAAAAATGCCAAGTAGCATTTTTTGCAATTCTGCACATTACCTCGTCCTCATCCTAAAGTGGGAATATATAATGTCCCTTGCTTAGCTAAACACAATGGAAATGACATTAGAGATGTTGCATTCATTCATGGTTGTTGCTTAGAGTGGTCTCAATGGGCTGTAAATTGTATTTAAATTGAGACAGAGCAGCATTTGTAAGAGTAGGATTGGCATTAAATCTTCTCTCTTTTTAAATGTTGCCCTGCTTGTTATAGGACCAGGGGCCCCAACCTATTTTTATCCGTGAACCACTTTCAAATGTAAAAAGAGTTGGGGAGCAAAACAAGCTTGAAAAAAGTTCCTGGGGATGCCAAATATGGACTGTAATGGCTATTTGGTTGTTTCTTTGCAGATTGGCAGGCTACAGGAGGCTCTACTTGGCAGTACATCTAGTTTTTAATGCAATTAAAACTTGCCTCCAAGCCAGGAATTCAAAAATAAGCACCTGCTTTGAGGCCACTGGAAGCAACATCCAAGGGGTTGGAGAGCAACATTTTGCTGGTAATCCACTGGTTGAGATCACTGTTCTAGAAGAGTGTGGTATCTGCTAGACATGTGCTTTTCAACATCATCTTAGATCTGTAGCTATCTATAGACATGCTTATTTCCAAGAGCCTTGCATAATTAGCTTTAGATGTTACTTCCATATACCTAAAAAAAATAGGATTCTAAATCAAGTAAGAAAGATAATGGTAATTTAAGTGATAGAAGAGTTTTTAAGAAATTGGTTGATAATCCCTTATTACAATGCAGTAGGCAGATAAGGATGGATTTGTGGCAGTGATGGATGTAGACCGGTATAAAAAAGAAGCTTTGAGTCAATTATCAGATATCAAGTTTTCTAAATGACCACATAGCCACTCCACTATGTTAGAGGGATTTTGAAAAAGGCAGTTCATATATGGGTAAATATAGGCATTTTTAGAGACTGAAAATAAATATCTCTTCATTGAAGATCATATAATATTTTCCTCCTTTTGGCCAGGATTGTATCCCTAAATGAATCCCACTTATAAACTTCACACATTTCAGGCAGGTTCCACAACTGTAGCAAGGCTGCTGTCACATTCCTATCTGTACATGCAACCTTTGACATATCTAATGAATGGATATCAAGCCCCCACCTTAGGATAAGATTGATAGGATAAAAGTCTCCTAGGAATAGTGGCACATTTGGACACTAAAAGCTGTAGGAAATATTTATGCTAAAAGAGTGCTGAAATGAATTCTATCAAAAGAACAGTATAATATGGATGATATTATTTAAATATAGCTGGAAGAGTCTCATAACTGGTCAGTAGATCTGGAAGACTATGCGCAGGGATAATAGGACAAATGGAAAGGGCTGCTTGGATTTGCTTAAAGTGGACCTGTCACCCAGAAACAAAAATCTGAATAATAAAAGTCCTTTTCAAATTAAACAGGAAATCGATTTCCTATGTTTTATTAAAGCATTCATAGCTGCTGTAAGCTCATTAAAAACCTAGGAAAAGAGGTGGAGCAGACAATTACTTTCACTTTCCATTCCATTTCACTTTACTTCTAGATGTCACTGCACTCTCCACATTCCCCCGTTCTCTTTACCATTTAATTGTGTAGCCAGGGCATGGGGATGGACATCAGGTCCCCCATTCTGGTGCACAAACAAGATTCTGAGATGATACAAGCCTTGTCTTAATAACAGTGTCCACAAAATGGCTCCTGCCCGCTTGCTATAATTATGAATTCCCAGACTGAAGGAAGCAATCATTCAAATAATTTATATTGTGTAATTAAAGTTCATTTTGCTTGACTAATGTGATAAAATAGGATTTTTAATATTTTTTTGGGTGACGGGTCCCCTTTAAGTAAAGGAGTTTTAAAGCCAACTTTAGAAGATGATGGCAGTTACAATGTGGACAATTTATGGGCAGCAATACACGCTGCTGGGTATGAACCAGGTACCTTATATATTGCAGTCAGCCGCCTTACCGTTTCACTATTCAGGCAGGTTAGAGGTATAGGCTTACCCTGTTCTGAGGTTCCTATGACTATCCCTAGTATCCCTAGTGTAGTCAATTATACTCAGCTGCTCTGCATTAACTGGCAGGTGCAGCTTAACCCTAATGCGCTCCCAGCAGAGAGCCCTGATTTAAATCCTGACCTGGCTTCACTCCTTGTCAGTTCCTAGGTCTTCATACCTGCTCCTTGTTCCTGATTGCCGAGCATCCTGTCCTTGTTCCTGATTGCCAGGTAGGCACCCTAACCCTGTACCTGATTTTGATCCTGATTCCCGACCCTTTTCCTTGATGGTATCTTGTACTCTGCTAGTATTTGTGCCTGTCCCAGGATTTTTGTTGCACTTGAGCTATTCCTCCTGAGCCAGTAAGTTGATAATTTTATTATCCTGCCTGTTTCAGTACAACGGTAGTTGTTCACTTTATGTTGGCTTAATAAACCGTTTTGTATGCAAGCATCTGTCTATTCTCCTTGACAGTCTTCTCCCTCCTAATTTTTACTTAAAACATTAGCCCTGTGACCCTGGTGTTCATGTGGGGTTTTGGCTACTGGGCTTGACAACTTCAAGGAAGAGATCCAGAATTCACAGGAACACTAAGGGAGTTATTTATCAAAGGTCGAATTTCAGAATTTTATATACTTCGAATGAACTTTAAAGAACTCACAACTTAAATGGTTTCTAATAGAAAAAAACTCAAAGCAGGAAGTTCACGGTAAACAACCCGAATTGATCGAGTTTTTGGCGGGAAAAAAACGTCGGAAAAAACTGGAACATCATGAAGGCTATTAACATCTTCAAATGGTTCAAGGAACCTCTGCCATTGACTCCTACATGACCTCGACAGGTTGGTGTATTTTCGGATTCAAGCTATTTCCAGGGTCAATATAATAAATTTAATAAATCTCGAAAAATTCAAATGTGAATTTTGACCAAAAATATTCAACTCTACAATGCAAATTTTCATGGAAAACACAACTGACTGAGGAACTTACAAGGTATGATGCTCTGTTGCGCTCCGCAGGTAATGTTTAATTTCTAAAGGCTTACAGTATTTATCAAAATTCTAATTTGTGTAATGTTAGATGTTTTTTTCTACTTCAAATAAACTCAAAGTTTCAACAAACTTGGACGTTTGCTTATTTATTAAAAAATCTGAATATAAAAATTAGGTTGAATAAAATTGTGAAAAATTTGAAAAACTTAAAATGAAAAAAGAAAATAGACTTCCATTGATTTTTACATGAACTCAGCAACTTTTAGATTCCAATAGTTTAACATTCTGCAGCTGCAATAGGGGTCATGCAAAAATGGACAAATCCCTAATGCATTGTATGCAATTGTACCGAGCACAAATCTGCACCCAGCTGCAATAACACTGAAAGTTTGGAGACAATGCTGCATTATGGGTAAAAAAACATGGTGCCAAAAATGTCACATTGCACAGTGTATTCGGAAATTATCCCTATAGATGTTTGGTATAGAAAATGTTTAATCTAGCTATGACATTAATTTACAATTTTTTATGTTATACAGGTATGGGACCCGGTATCCATAATGCTTGGAATATGCTGTTTTCTGGATGATGGGTCTTTCCTTGATTTCGATCTCCATACCTTAAGTCTACTAGAAAATCATTTAAATATGAACCAAACCCAATAGGATTGGTTTGTTTTCAATAACGATTATTTATGTCTTAGTTTAGACAATGTATAATGTACTACTTTATTATTACAGTAAAAATTACATAATTTTTTTAAATTATTTACTTAAAATTTAGTCTATGGGAGTTGGCCTTCCCATAATTCCCATACCTGTATTTAGTCTGATTTTCCTAATAGTTCCTATAGTATTGAATGTAGTTCTTTCAATACATTTATCGATCTGTCTATCCATGTCACAAATGGTATTCCAAAACCCAGAACTAACCTTAAGGTCCCAGTCTCGACTCACATTTCTGCCTCTAATATCTACCTTTTGCTTTCGGGAGGAGCTCTCCGTTACTCGGATGCAGCCAGGACTTAATGTGAGAGGACCAAGGGGGGAGTTCTGGGCACGCAAGGGAGTCGTAACGTGTACAGGAAGGACAGGGAACAAGAAGAATGGTCAAGGGACAGATCGGGTTAATGCCAAACAGACAATGCAGTACAGGAACAGGAAACAGGAGTGAAATCAGGATAAACAGGCTGGATCAGTACCAGTCACACAGTGCAGTACAGGATCAGGAACCAGGAGCAAAGTGAGGATAACAGGCCGGGGTCAAAACCAATCTGTAATACAGTACAAAGTCAGGATGCAAAAGAGTGGTCAAACAGGCAAGGGTTGTTTCAGGCAGCGATACAGCAAGGTCAAAAACAGGCTAAGGTCAGGAACAGATAATCAGACTCGAATTACACCCAGGAACTATGAAAATAGACCTACATTGGGCACTTAGTCATTGCAGTGAAGGGTTTTTTACAGGGTTCACACTGATCACCAGTGGGCAGATTGGCAAAAGGGGAAACAAGCCAAGCTGACTGCAATTACATGAAAAGCAATTGGAGTGAACCAGGGCCATACCTGTAAGCTCACATAGTGCAGCGGCAATGTAGACAACACAGAAATACCAGGTCCCTGTTTCAACTCCAAGCAGGTTGCCACAATCAATCCATCATCTATCTATCTTTTTGTATTTATGTTACTATTGATCTATTCTACATATTTATTCATTGTTTGTCTACAGTATAAAATTCATCATAAGTCTCATGAAAGTTTGTACATCTGCATTAAATATCTAGCAGCCTTTAATAACCCTCATATTTCATTAGAACTGCAACCAGACAAAAATGACTGTGAAGTGATTGGTTAAATATTCCCAGTGGTTAGGAGTTGCTTGTCTAATCTCTATAATCTCCTTGTAAGTATGGAACAAAATGATTTTATTAATTTGGGCTTGCTCAGCTTTTCTTATCTTAGAGTTGTCATATTATTATCAATGAGATTTACAAATTCCAGGCCAGATGCACCGCACTCTTTATAGAAAGTATTATATTTGCAGAAGTGCAACGGCTGGAAATAAATGAGATTGTCTTCTGGCATTGATGTGATATTTACCAGTTGGAATTTACTATGAATTTATCTCTCTAAGAGAGAGATAAGGAAAGAGATATGCAGAGTAGGACAGAGAAAGAATAAGGATAGGGAAAACAACTATGGCCATTATGGAACAGAAAAGGAGAACAGAAGATCTAATGGTAAAATGGTAACAATAAGTGGGAATGGGGACATGGAAAATGTGGGCCTATTTAGGGCTGAAATAAAGAGGAACTGAGTTGGAGGATTATCAAATACTTTTTCTTATTCCTATTGATATTCTTATTGATATTACAGGAGACATGAATGTGAGTCAGCTCAGGATGGATGCATCACACACCAGAAGACATATAACACACATGACAAATACATGAGAACACACATGTACTTTGGACCCTAATAACCATGCATTGATTTGAATAAGAGACTGGAATATGAATAGGAGAGAGCCTAAGCTGAATAATAGATGGGATCAGTGACCCACATTTGAAAGCTAGAAAGAGTGAGAAGACGAAGGCAAATAATTAAAAAACTATAACAAATATAAAATGAAGGCCAACTGAAATGTTGCTTAGAATTCTATAACATATTAAAAGTTAACATTAAGGTGAGTCACCCTTTTGGCAAATGGCAGGATTTCAAACCATATTTTGATCCCAGAGAAATGTGAACAGATCATTAAAGATGAAGGAATATATAAAATAAATTAATATAAAAGATGTCACAAATAGGAGTGAGTACATTTTTTCACCAGGTACACATATGTTACGAAATTCACAATTTTGCCAATGGGCAACATTTTTTTTTTTTACAAATTTGCACTCCAATTTTGCAATGCATTCTGGATCTTTGTGCCAGAAAAAATACAGACATTATTATGTCCGTTTTATTATTGTGCACCCATTGACCCATATCAATCAATGGGATGGGTGCTCTCCCCAGCCTTATGCTGTCTATTGAAGGATCTGTCTGGGTTTCATGTTCAGAAGAAACACGCAACATTGAAGCATTTTTTTCTATGAGGAACATAATGGAAATGAGCTTTCCTAACAAGTTAGGACAATGCATATGCTATTGTAGAGCTAAAAGTGCCTGCAGTGTATTTTCAACTTCCCATTGTCCCATTGTCTTCAATGCAAAATTTAAAAAAAAACTTGTATATGAGACTTCGGCATCTAAAAACTGGCAATTTCATGTAGAAGTCAATGAAAGCTGTCCTAGGCAAATTTTAAACTAAATTTTTATTTCAAGTTTTTCACATTTTCTGGACAGTTTGTAGACCCATTAAAAATTGAATTTTGAGAAATAGGTCTTAAATATTTAAATGTTAGAAAATAGAAGGAATTAGAAGGAAAATAGAAGGAATTAGACAGCAAAATCCGGTGAGCTTCTGGAGATGTAACTGATATGACGTGTTTTTTTCAGGTTTGTTTAACCAAGCTGAACATTGCGATTTTCATTATTTGTTTTATGCTTTAAATTAGTTATTTAATTTCAAGTTATTCCAAACATATGCTAGAAATCAAGAAAATATTATGATCATGAAAAGAACCAGATCAATTTAACTGTTGTTATTTTTTCAAAAACATTTTTGAAAAAACTTAGGGGCAGATTTATCAAGGGTCGAAGTGAATTCGAGGGGATTTTCGAAGTAAAAAAATTCGAAATTCGAAGCAATTTTTTGGATACTTCGACCATCGAATAGGATACCGCGACTTCGAATTTACTTCAAATTCGATTCGAAGTAAAATAGTTTGAATATTCGATAATTGAAGTACTGTCTCTTTAAAAAAAACTTTGACTTCAATACTTCGCCAAATTAAACCTGCCGAAGTGCTATGTTAGCCTATGGGGACCTTCAACACCATTTTTCTAAGTCTTCACACTTTGAAGTAAAATCGTTAGATCATACGCTAAAATCGTTAGAATCATTATCGTTAATCGTTAGATCGAACGAATTTTACTTCGATTGCAGGATGTCCGAATTCGCTGAGAAAACGTTGAATTCGATATTCGATGGTCGAATTTCGAAGTATATTTCACTTCAAAATTCGACCTTTGATAAATCTGCCCTTTAAAGTCAGAAATTAAAAATTATAGGACACTGAAATTAACAGGACAATTTATATATATATTAATATGTATTAATGTCCTGACTTTCCATTAGTCAATAAGCATTAATTATAAATTAATTGTGATGTCTGGGCGAAATTAAATTTCGATTTAATTAAATTACGTTTTAAATTTTTTTTTGCATATATGTGTTTAAATGTGTGTGTATGTGAACACTGATGAAACTAGTTTAAAAAAACTTCCAAAAAACTTAAATTTTTCTTACTACCCACACTAGGGATATTTTATGTGCCAAACAAGAAATCTTTACTTTCTATTCATGTCCCTTTCTCTTGGCCCCACTCTCAGCTTCTCCAAATAAACATTTTGTAGATAAAATGACAACATCACTCTTGTCTTTGATATAGTTGTCATAATTGCTATGGTAACCTGAAGAGAGAAATATTTCTAATGACAATGTTTTATGACATTAGGTCCTGAGAGGTGGCACACTTGACCTCTCTGTGCCTTATGGTGGAGGACGATTTGTTTAACTGGAAATTCTCAAACAAATTTAAACTCACACTATACAGTATTTAAGCCTAACATTTGTGTAACATTGTTGTAACTCAAGAAAACAAAGCAGTTAAATACGATAGATTCATAATTTTGCCATTTTATGAAGAACATATTTAATAACCCACATGAGGAAAAGTTCCCTAGAGCAGACTTTTTACTGGAATTTTGTTCTTATCATATGATGGGGCGCTAATGTAAATTCACTGCTGACTTATATGTCTTGAGCAAACACTGATTAAGAGTGTTTGACTGATTCAATTGTAAACATTTTTCAAAACAAAATTCTTGATAGAAAACCTTTAACCAACCCATTGTACTTTCCCATCTGGGAAAAGGAAGCCTGAGGATTTCTAATTCAGTCAAACCCAAGCATTTTTTTTCCTTCCTGGACCTTTACTTTAAATATTTACAAAACTAAATTATGCTTACATATGATAACATATTCAGAAAACTGACCAAATCAAGGGGGAAAAAGATATAGGAAGCCTTAACCCAGATATCAAATATAAAATTGTAACTGAAGTAAAATGTTCTGAGGGAGTTGGTCCTTAGGGGACAAATTATAGTGATATATAGTAACAATCAGCACATATTTCTTGACCATATATTGTTTGATAATAATAAAATTTGCATCTTTGTACCATGTGAGCCAGTGTCCTAGTTGTGAAACCTAGGGCCAAAGAAAATAACAAAAACCCAACTGTTTTAATTTAACTGTTAGCGGCAGATTTATCAACGGTCGAAGTGAATTCAAGGGAATTTTTAAAGTAAAAAAATTCAAAATTCAAAGTAATTTTTTGGATACTTCGACCATCGAATAAGATACTACGACTTCGAATTTACTTTGACTTCGATATGATTCGTTTGAATATTCGACCATTTGATAATCGAAGTGCTGTCTCTTTGAAAAACCTTCGACTTCAATACTTCGCCAAATTAAACCTGCCGAAGTGCTATGTTATCCTATGGGGACCTTCTACAACCATTTTCTAAGTCTTTACACATCGAAGTAAAATCGTTGGATCGATCGCTAAAATCATTCGAAACGTTCGGTCGAACGATTTTACTTTGATCGTACTATTGCCAAATTCCGTGACAAATACTTCGATATTCGAAGTTGAAGTATTTCAATTCGATGGCTGAATTTTGAAGTATTTTACACTTCGAAATTCGACCCTTGATAAATCTGCCCGTTTATCAAAATTTGCATTTTTTTTACGATTTGAGAAAAATGAAACGTGATTGTGTATATAATACATAATATACTCAAGAATATTCTTCAGAGCCTCGAATAGTCAGTATTTATTAATGGAAAAAAAGCTGCTAGAAAAATCTTGGCAAGTAAAGGCTGGCAAGATTCAATAGAAGTCAATGTCAATTGTCTCTAGAAAATGATTTATTTATCTTCCCAGTTTATTAAAACGTATGAAAATGAATGGAACATTCTTGCTGGCATGCAACTTATTCTGTTGGGTTTTTTCATTAAAAACACTTGCTTCAAAGGGAAAAAATGTCAACGTTTTCCCCAACAAACTCATATTTTGATAAATCAGTTCCGTGGTGGCACATTTATTAAAATTCAAATTTTAGTTGTATTAAAGCTTTTTGAAACCACAAATAAACTAATTTCCACCAATTTTAGTCATTTATTAAAGGATCCAAACCAAAAATGGCACGAACAGGAAATGTCGCCGAAAAGTCGAACGTGACTTTTTCAACTTGTCACACAATAACTATGACTTTTTCATATTGCTGCACAAAAGCCAGCATAAAAAACCACAAGCAAAGAATGATTTTTCTTGTTGTAAAAGGAAAATCTGCCACTGACTTCTACATGATTTTCATAATTGTGTATAAGTTTGGCACACCATGCTTATGACTAGTGATGGGCGCATTTATTAGCCAGACTCGAATTTGCGGCAAATTTGAGTGATTCGCTGCCAGCGAATAAATTCGTCAAAAAAAAGTTTCACCGGCGTTGGAAAAAACGGACGCCGGCGTCAAAAGCAGCCGTCGGCGTCAAAAAAACGGGCGCCGGCGTTGTTTCGCAAATTTTTTGGTGAAGTGAAATTCGCCCATCACTACTTAGGACTATAAAGATCAGGTAGAGTGAACAGGGCACACAGGTCTATTAAAAAATTTATTCTTTCTTACTCATAACATGAAAAAAACCATCGCCAATACATGTTATGAATAAAGAATACATTTTTTAATAGACCGGTGTGCCCTGTTCACTCTACCTGATTTATTCTACATGATTGTGACAGGCTTTAACTGGAATATTTTCAGTTTTGGAGTTATGGCAGTTTTGTCCCATAATAAATCCCAGAAAAGTTGTCCCTTTTTTCTGCAACTTTTTAATTTTTTTGGTGACAAGAAGCCCAATGCAAAAATCAGCCCCTTAGGGGCAGATTTATCAAGGGTCGAATTTTGAGGATAAAAATACTTTGAAATTCGACCAATCGAATTAAAATACTTCGAATTCGAATATCAAATTTGAACTTTTTACAGCGAATTTGGTTATCCTGCGGTCGAGGTAAAATCGTTCGATCAAACGATTAAATCCTTCGAATAGAACGATTTCCAAAAACGTAGAAAACTGCTCTAGAAGGTCCCCATAGGCTAATATAGCACTTCGGCAGGTTTAATTTGCCCAAGTATTGAAATCGAAGTTTTTTTAAAGAGACAGTACTTTGATTATCGAATGGTCGAATATTCAAACTATATTCCTTCGAATTGAATTCGAAGTCCTAGTATCCTATTCGATGGTCGAAGTATCCAAAAAATTACTTTGAATTTTGAATTTTTTTACTTCGAAAATTCCCTCGAATTCACTTCGACCCTTGATAAATCTGCCCCATAGAGTCATACTGCAAATCTTTATTAGTCCAGCGATTCCAAAATGATATATGTTTAATTCTTTACTTACATCATTTCCATTTAACACAGATCAGGCTCTGGAATGATTCATGAAATATTGCCTAATAATGGTAACATCAAAACCTGTTTAATCCCCTATGACTAGAGGTAGTGAATCCCATAACTTTACATCTTTCTTTGAAACTGAGAGTAGGGGCCACAGTCAGGCCTTTCTTCAGTTTAACGGAAATTGTGTAGTGGTTTTAGTGCTGACTAAAAGACATTTAAGTATGTTAACACACAGTCAGAAGGAGCCCCAGCACATATTCTGTGTCATCCAGCATATTTAACACATCTCCAGTCATCCCCAACCATGCCTTTTTTTCTTTTTAAAAAAAGTCTGATCTACAGCTTCCAAAACTGCCTTTATTTCTAGTGATGGGCGAATTTATTCGCCAGGCACAAATTCGCAACAAATTTCCGCATTTCGCCGCTGGCGAATAAATTCACGAAATTGCTGCAAAAATTCGCTGGCGTCAATTCTGATGCCGGCGACAATTCTAGGTGCCCATTGACTTTAATGAGCATCATAATTGTCGCTGGAGTCGGAATTGTCACCGGCCTTGGAATTTTAATAAAAATTTCTAAATGTTCTAAAAGTTTTCATTCTAACGTTTCTTTCTAAGTTTTCTCTTCATTGAGAATCCAGTAGCAACCAATCATCATGTAGAATTATCGGTCTCCTGTTTGAAGGAAACATCTGGTTGGTATGAACTCATAGACATCACACTCCATGTCATGCCCTCAGTGTGGTCTTCACTTTGCAGTAACTGACTTGCTTTGACACCTGGGTCTTGTCTTTTGCTCCCACTCATTTTCTTTCTTGTCTATATGTGTGTGTGTGTGTATATTTATATTATATATTTGTATATACATGAACAAACATGGTGTGTGGGTACATCAACTATTTTTAATGTACATGTTATGTGTTGACTGATAGCTACTGAAAGTGAGCTTATGTTGAACTCCTGAATGTAACAATAAGGGCATTCTTTGTTTCAAGTGTTTGAGACAGGGTAACCTGTTCCGTGCATTATGTTTTTTTATTGTACAAGCTCAGTGATGAGTGTAACTGAGCCAAGTGCTGCAGAAGTCTAGATTAATGAAGCATGTCTTGTTTCTTTAGAATGGAATTAAACCTTTGACCCACTGGTCATACCTGCTGATCCTCCACCACCTCTTCCTTTAGAAAGTGTGCTCCATGTGTGAAAAGATCAGTAAGCAGAAACTGAGAACTCTATATTTTGCAATAATACCAGATATTGATTAACCATACATAATTATCTCATAAAACTGGTTTAACGCTGCACGGAAGAAGTCAGAGAATGAATTCCTGGTTTTAACTATGGGAATTTATATATAGAAAAAAATGAAAGCCGACGTTTAGTAAGTTTTCAGGTTATATCTGGGAAAATTGGACTTCTATGTCTGAACTATAATATATTGAGTATGTACTAAAAAAATGTTTAAGTTAAACAGTACCTATTTAATTACTTTTATAATTGCTTATTTTTACTTACAAATGTATATTTTAAAAATAAATGTATTTATTCTTATGCTTATGATGTTTTCCAGAGGGTTACAAAATGGCCAATTTTTCATTGCTTATTTTTTTGTAGTTTCTATTCAGGCCTCTCCTATTTATCTTCCAGTCTCTCATTTAATCCACTGCCTGGTTGCTAGGATAAACTGGACTCTAGCTACCAGATACCTGCTGAAATTTAACACCGGAAAGCTGATAAACAAAATAAATCAAAAAACACCAAAAAATTTAAATCAACTGCAATAGGAAAGTATATATCTAAATTGGTTTTTTTTCCCAATTCAATAAAAAAAATGCTACAAAAATATAACACTGGCAAGTTTCTATAGAAGTGAATAGGAATTGTCTCACAACACAACAACTTTTAATTATTTCCCCAGTTTATTAAAACATTGCATTTTTCAGGCTTATTAAAATGAAGGGAACAACATTATTCTCACTTGTGTACAAGTTTTGTCTGCAAAATATCCTTTTTGTCCTAAAATACGGTAGAGAAAAAATTGTAAGCTTTTTTTTCTCAACCCTGAAAGTGTAAGCTTTTAAACATAATTGTGATATATTCTGTTACATTTTGATACATTTGTTGATAAAAAATATTTTTTTATTTTAAAAAAAAAAAGGAAATACGTGTCAGTAATAAATTTTGTTAAGATAATGTATTAATGTTTAAATGTATTAAAAATAGTTTACAATAGTAATTTGTTTTAATACATTAGTTTAGGTGTACATTTAGTGAAGATCTGTTGACCTACATTTTATTTCTCTTAAACTTATCAACAATGTTCTTTTATTTTCATTATTAATGAACAAAAAAACAACAAACCCATGATCTTTGGCTTATAAAGATATTTATATGCCAAAGACACTTTAGAAACCTAGTAGTTGAAGGAGGACTTATTTACAAAAATGCTTCAGCACTTAGTAATTAGTGATGGGCGAATTTGCGTCGTTTCAACGAATTTCCAGCGAAATTCGCAAATGGCAAAAAATTCACGAAACGGCGCCGGTGTCTCGTTTTTGACGCCGGTGCCCGTTTTTTGACGCCCGGCGTCCAAAAAACTGACGGATTTTTCGCCAGCAAATTTTCATGGTGAATAAATTTGCTCATCACTATTAGTAATGACATTCTTTTTCTGCACAGCCTACCAAAATGCAATGTTTAATTACAAAAGCTAAAGCATTTGAAGGCAAATATTTTTTGCTAAATAGATTTGTTACTTTTTTCATGGATTTTGAAAATTACATAACTGTCTTACAGGATCTTCAATCCTAACCTACAATTGAACATTTCCAAAAGGGTAGAGAAAAAGGAAACCAGAAAAGAAATGAGTAACCTATGATGGTCCTCAAGGTACTTAGAATTTAGAATTAGTTCATAGTTAGGAAACAAATTGTTACAATATCAAGGAATTTTAGAGGAACCTTCATAGTCCTGAACCAGACACATTCCCTGCAATCATGGCGGTGAAACACTGGCTTTGGGTCAATGGATAAACTGTTGTAAGAATTGTACGACTTGAGCAGACTGTTCTTAGAAGGTTCCTCATTTTAAGTTTAGGCATATGGCATCTAACAGTCTTTTGTTCTTTGCCACTTCATTTGCAATTGTGAACACTATTTGTGGGTTGCAAGTGATACTAGATTCATCTCACTTATACACCATGTTTTGGCCAAGAAGGGACATGCCAATAGCTTTTTTCCTGTGTTACTGTAGCATAAAGAAAGATAGAAAAGGAGTTCCATGTATGCTTCTTATGGAGGTAATAGGGCTTTGCAAGACCAACTTCACACTTTGCTCGTCTGTCAAGGGGATTCCTTGTTCACAACAATAACCTAATGTTTTGGTAGGCTGGCTCCAGCCCACTTAGCAAGTGAGGAGGCATGGGTGGAATGCCAGGTATGTCTGCTAAGCAAAGCACTCTAGGCAGGCTGACGCCAAGAGAGAATAGGCAGGTACCTATTGAGTTACAGGATTTCTACAAATCTAATCCATGTGAAATGTGAGACTTATTAAAGAGTCGACTTGTGCCAGTGCCTGAAAAATCAAGATTTGTGAAACTTGGAAAACCTATTCCCCTTAAAACATAATGCATCTGGTGATCAAATTTGATTCATTGCATCCATACTTTTTGCATCATTGAGCCTGCATGTTTGAATAGTTTCAAACAATAAATTGAGTTTATAAAATGTTATTGTACCTCATTCGCTGATTGAGGAGAATACGAGAAGCACGTATTATTTTGTGATACACCAAAACACTGTAAATATTGTTTTGTTTACAAAATATTTATGTGAATGGCATAGCTAACGGTCCAATGCTCATAATGGCTGGCTTTATAACATAAGTATGTCCTTGCTTTTATCTGTCGCTATACCTGTTGCTCACCATTTTGGATTTGTTCGGCTACATGAAAGTAACATGCAAGGAAACTTTGCCTTTAGCATTCACCAGCAAGACTTGCACAGATCTATACAGGCATTCCGGCACCCCATGATAAAAATGGAAGTGCATATATTGGGACATAATTATAAAAATACTATAAAATTGTACAGCACTGTGTATGCAGTGTATGTTGGGAACGTGGGAATCTTCAGGCGCGATGCTTTGCAAAGGGATAATCTGCATATCTATAAGAAGGAATAGTTCATTTTACACCAGGCAAACACCAAAAACAATGCCATTATAGTAAAATAAAGGATGGATTTTTAATTAACAAAAAGCAAGCAGAAAACAATTTCAGTATTATCTTTATTTATTTGGTAAATGTGAAACATAAGAGAGTATTGGCCCTTTTAACACAGAAATTCTGATAAGGCTTAATTCAAAAGCACCTCACTAGTAAGGGGTTAAATCTGCAGCTTAAAGAGAAGTAGTATTGTATTTTATAAATAACCTATTTTGGTGTTGATTGAGAAGTCACTAGTTATGGAGAAGTCTCTGCTTTTTTAGTCTAACACTCTTGGTGGCTAGATCGTGACCTTCAGCTAATTAACTCCCATTTTAGACTTCTTTTTGACTACTGCTTTGACTAGTGTAGTTTTATTTACTTTGCTATTGTTTACTTTTTTATTCTCTTGCATGGATAATTATACCTCTTAAGGTCTTTTTTTGCCCCACTTTTTATAGCAACATATCTAAACTTTTTAGGCTTGAGGACAGTCAAGGTCAACGTATTTCAAAACATTACCTAATTCATACTATAGCAAATATAGCAAGTTAATCCCTGTGAGACCAGTCCTGTGGTCAGGAGACACTTGTCCCAAGAAATGATACCATGCAGAAAAGTGTGAAACCATGAAAAATGACCAGAGGTATATGGTTAGGACCACCTCACCATATACTGTAGTACTTACCTCAATTTTATGATCATAACTTTTTAACTTAAAACCCCCATCTTTGGAAATATACAGTGTGCACTTTCACGGTTACTGAATTACTAGTAAACCAGGAAATGTGCATTCGTCAACACCGTTTTGTTGATGTTTGTAGCTATCTTGGCTACATCAGTTGCACTTCAATTGTACTGCTGTATTTTATGTAGCCTTGGAGTGTTCCCACAACTCCTATTTTTTTGTATTTTTGAACTTTAACAGGTAGCATAACATTTAGGGGCAGAGGCATCAAGGGTCGAATATCGAGGGTTAATTAACCCTCGATATTCGACTGGGAATGAAAATCCTTCGACTTCGAATATCGAAGTCGAAGGATTTTGCGCAAATACTTTGATCGAACGATCAAAGGAATAATTAAATCCTTCAAATTAAATCGAACGATTCAAAGGATTTTAATCCAACGATCAAAGGATTATCCTTCGACCAAAAAAACTTAGCCAAGCCTATGGGGACCTTCCCCATAGGTTAACATTGGGTTCGGTAGCTTTTAGGTGGCAAACTAAAGAGACAGTACTTCGACTATCGAATGGTCGAATAGTCCTTCGATTCAAGTCGAAGGTCGAAGTAGCCCATTCGATGGTCGAAGTAGCCAAAAAAACACTTCGAAATTCGAAGTTTTTTTTCTTCTATTCCTTCACTCGAAGTTAATGAATTGGCCCCTTAAGATTGATTTTATTACCTTTCATGGGTTGCCAAATAAAATCCCCTTTAATTACAGGAACAACACGCACACCCCAAACAGAGAAACGTGCCTGTTTTAGAAAATCCGTGGAACAAACTACTTTGTCTGCTTTTCTTTTTTGGTTCTGCTGCACATAGATAGTCTCTAAGGCAGGGGTCCCCAACCTTTTTTTATCCATGAGTGACATTCAAAAATTAAAACAGTTGGGGAGCAACACAGGCTTGCAATAAGTTCCTGGGGTGCCAGATAAGGGCTGTGATTGGCTATTTGGTGGTCCCTATGTGGACTAGCAGCCTAACGGAGGCTCTATTTGGCAGTACACCTGGTTTTTATGCAACCAAAAATTGACTCCAAGCGTGGAATTCAAAAATAAGCACCTGCTTTGAGGCAACTGGGAGCATCTTTTAAGGGGTTGGTGAGCAACATTTTGCTCATGAGCTACAGGTTGGGGATCACTGCTCTAAGGGTACGACCTTTTTGTAAGAAAATAATGGTGTTCTGAGCATGTTTTAGAAAATGATTTATCTCCCTATAGAATGGGCCAACATCATAATCAACTTTTTCAACCTGGTCACTCTTATGATGGTACTGGCTTACGAAAGGCACCATTGAGTTGTCTGCTAATACTTTTGAAGAGGGTCTTGGAATTTCACCTACCTCTTGTGCTGTCTTATAGAGGGATGTTTTTTAATAACCTTTTTCGCAGAACCCATCTATATCTATACCCATATCGATTTCTGCTGCTTCCCAATATTTGGTGTCATCGGCGGCTATCCTGTGCGCCCGTAAGAATTGCGCTTTGGAGATACCATCGATACACTTTCGATTAAGCAAGCTAGAATGATTAAGAAGGCTATTTCTGTCCCTTTCCAAATAATCAAATGTCATCCACAAAACAGAGATAAAGAAAAATATGATTTTTATAACAATGGTTCAAAAACAACTCCTGTTCAAACTTCTGGACTACCACTTTTTGGGTTATACTAATATGATCAATATGAACCTTGTCGAACTTTCATGATACTTTTCACTTGTTGGTTTATATCATGGGTTAGGCTAATTAAGTTACTCCCCACTAGGGATGGGCGAATTTTTTCGCCTCGTTTCGCCGAAAAAATGACGCCCATAGACTTGTATGGAGACGTGCGTCAAAAAAAAGAGACGCGCAACAAAATAATTTCGCCACGCGACAAAATTTTTTGACGCCCATAGACTTTAATGGGCGTCTGCGACATTTCGCCGGCGGCGAATTTTTGGCGAAGCGAAACGGGTCAAATTCGCCCATCCCTGCTCCCCACAGCAGTGGCCCATTACTCTCATTGCACTTGTGGGTGTGTTCTTTTCTTTAAATTATATGTTTTGATGCTTTGAGGGAAACATTTGAAAAAGGGCTTTGCCCGAAATGTTGTGTGATTAAAATCCTATTAGTTTAAGCTGCGAGTGCCTGGCTCTACTCTTTTATATTAATTTATCAGCCTTATATGGACAAAGGCAGAGCTACAGGTGCGTACAAGCAGGGCTGATCCTATCAAATGTGGGGCCCAATTGGTACCATGTTGGTGGGGCCCCTAGACAAAGTGTTGCTGGCTACTGACACACCAAGTATTTAGGAAAATAAGGGCATACAGGCACAAAATAGAAAGGAAAGGGACAGACAAGGTAAGAGAGTGAGAGGGATGAAATAGGGGCACATAATAGGGGCACACAGGGTAAGAGAGAGAGGGAGGAAATAGGAGAGTGGACTGGGCCAATTAGTTTGGGGCAGGCTGGGCCGATTCAGCTTGGGAGCAGGCTTGGTTGGATTGGGGGCAGGCAGGGCCTATCAAGGTTGGAGGAAAGCTGGGCCTATGAGAGTTGGGGGATAGGCTGGTTTATCAGAGTTGGGGGTGGGCTGGACCTATGGATTTGGGGATGGGCTGGACTCTCAAAGTTGGTGGCAGGCCAGGCAGCATCATGTGCTGAGGGAAATATTATCTGTGCTGCCCTGTGGTGCGGGGCCCCCAGAGGTGCGGGGCCCCCAGAGGTGCGGGGCCCTATTGGGCCCAATTGGTCCAATAGGCCTAAGGCCGGCCCTGTGTACAAGGCATAATTGGAACCAATATTCTACACAAGACTAAGGGGGTTATTTATCAAAGTCAGAATTCATCTCAATATTTTCTGCTACAAACTCCAATCATATCCGCTCCATTTTTTTTACGCTTATTTATTATTAAATTTTCCCGAAAATTAGCTTTGCGGGAAAAAAATCTGATTTTCACAATTTTTTTCGGATTTTTTTACCCCATTTTCATGATTTTTTTGGGTTTTTCACCCGAAAACTCAGATTTTTGCCCGAAAACTCCAAAAACTTTGGGGTATTGCACGAAACCCATCGCACATCCAAAAATCATTGGGACTTCTCCCATTGACTTATATGCGACCTCGACAGGTCTGAGATGCCGGATTTTCTGATTCTGTCTTTTCCATCCTTGGGGTTTAATAAATTCCGAAAAATTTGCGATTTTTTAAAATTCCGATTTTATAAAAAAAAATCATGAATTTTTTTATGATTTTTGCATTCTGAGTTTAGTAAATAACCCCCCAAGTGTTTCTATAATGGTCATAGACTACAGTACTTAGGTGAGATACAAGGTCTGCAGTGATTATAAATCCTACTTATAAGGAAATATTTTCCAGCTTATATCTGTTTTTTATGTAGAGATATCAGGTATATTTGGGCACCTGGGAATATTGTTAAGGTAGCAGTCATTCCCTTTTTTGGGGTAATGCTGATAAAATTACAATCAGATTCTGGTGATTCCAGGCACATACTATGAACCTTTCATAACTCTTAGTAGATGCTTGGACTGTCTGCTAATGGTCATGTTGCAGATGATGAAGTGACTCCTGCTAGAAAGATTTTTTTGAATTCAGTTGTTATAACTCTTTTTATCATATTATTTGTAGGAAATACCTTTGCATTGAAAAAGATTACAGAACAATATATTCCACAAAGTACATTTTCAACTGAATAAAGCTTTGGTGTCTGGGCATTTGTAATAGTAAGCCATCGTAAACACTCTAAAATGTTACAGCATATGCTGTGCTACATAAATTGACTGTACAATAATTCACCTCAATACAATGCTAATAGCTTGCACTGCTATCTGATGCCTGAAGATTCAGAGGATAATGAAAAGCATATAAGATTGCATTGTATGTCTTAATTATTCTTTGCATATGAATGTAAGAATGGAAAGTGTTTTCTGTTGTAATATTTTATTTACAACATTGGGATTTCAGTCTTTCTGTAACATGGATCATATCTAACTTTGTTATGTTACTTGGTTATTTCTGAATATCTTTGTTTAAGTTCCTCTCAGGCATAGCAAAGCCCGGACATTTTACACACCTGCCAAAGATACTGTATCTATATATATAGACAGCAAGCATTCCAAGAAATAATAAGGTTGATTACAGTTTTTTAAGAAGAAATATTCGTGTTACATTTGGAGCTCTTATGGCAAACAAGTGCAACTTGCCTAAATTTTAGCTGATCCAATGAAAGAGGAAAACCCTGTCCAAAGACATCTCCAATATTTTCTGAAATCAAATGTGGAAATGAGGCTAGTCCCTTTATCAACTTTGTACCATGAGATATTTAATCACATCCTAAAAAGGCTTCCACCCCTTTCTTAAAGCTATATAATATAGCCGCCATTACAACTGCTTCCGAGTGAGAATTTCACAATATTCCAAATAGCTGTAAAAAAGCCATTTTTACACCTTAAAGGAGAAAGAAAGGTTAAAACTAAGTAAGCCTTTTAGAAAGATCTATATAAATACAACAGTAAACCCTCAAAGTAATGCTGCTCTTTGAGTCCTCTGTCAAAAGAAACACTGCATTTATTTCATTTTATTGTGTACACATGGACTTCTGTATCAGAATTCCTGCCTTCAGCTTAAACGTCCTTGCCCCGGGCGTGAGCATGCTCAGTTTTCTCCTCCCCCCCCCCTCCCTTCTTTGCTGTAATCTGAGCTCAGAGCTATAAGTGAGTAGGGAGAGACTCAGGCAGGAAGTGATGTCACACCAAGCTAATACTGCAGTTGTTATCCTAAACAAACAGAGAGCTTCTAGAGCTTTTTACTCAGGCATAGTAAAGCATTCTACAGAATAAATATGGCCTTCAAGCTTGCACTATTGCAGCTAATCTATTAGCAATAATCTATTAGCCTCTGTAGCTTTCCTTCTCCTATTAAGGAACAGTCACCAAAAATGTAACATAACATATAGTATACTGTTAGCACCCACTGGTAAAAGCTGTGCATTGTCTTCAGAAAGGAGAAAAGTCACAGGTTACTTAGCACATAACAGAAAAGCCCTGTCAATACAATGGTGTTTTATCTGTTATCTGCTATGTAACCTGTGCCTTTTCTCAATTTTTCCAGCTTGAATGGCTGCCCCCCATGGCTACACAGCAACTTGTTTATATAAACTATAGTAGTCTTTCTGAACCAAACACCCAGTTTCACCAGTGCAGGGCAACACTACATTATAGTTTAATTAATTTGATACACTTTCAGTTTTGGTGTTACCAAACCTCCTTTCCTCCTTATCTCATGGGATACCCTTGCGTCCTCTGTGAGGATCTACTGATGAATAAGGCATCACAGAGTGGTATGGATAGTGATCATATCCACCTAAAAGTGTCTCTTCTCCGGTGTAAACAATCCCAACCTGGTCATCTTTTCTCACAAGTGTGATATATATATATATATATATATATATATATATATATATATATATATATATATATTTATATATATCCTTTAATAGCTTAGTCCCACTTATGTAATGTCCCTTTTGAGTGCTGGAAATCAAAGCCTACATTTTTTAGCTGGTGTCACAGAGGTCATTTATGAAGACCCTGCATGCAAGTGCTGGAATACTAAGAGCCACAAAATAACACCCCTTAGTGCTCATCCCATAAGCACCTGCATTTGAGGTCTTGCTGCACATCTCAGTGGATTTCTTCCATGTCTCCAGCTTTTTCTTGCTCACATGCAGACGATTTATAGTTACAAATAGTGATGGGCGAATTTGTCTTGTTTCGATTAGCAACGAAATTGGCAGAAATTGGTGGAACGCTGAAATTCACCAGGAATTTGAGCCTGGTGAATAAATTCGCCCATCACTAGTTACAAATCATATTGGAATCAGCGTTGTACAGGTATGGGACATTTTTATCCTGAACACCCAGGACCTGACTCCATCTGAGTCAGGTCCCGAATGCTCAGAACCTGACTGCACCAAATCTTCAGGTCGCGGGCAGGTCCAGGTCGAGCTCTTCTTAAAAAACAAAATGACATAAAGAATATTATAATCTATAAGATAATATTTATAATCTATAAACTAATATTTATATTTCACTTCACCAAAGAATTAGGGAAACGTCGAAACATTTGTGTCTGTAATTCTTGATATTACCTCTGGTCTACTGGTAATGGTATCTAATACTACACTACAACTAACAACTAATATAAATCAGATCATCAACAGATCATATCGGAGTGCTTTGTATCTCATATTAAAATGAATAAACTATTCATGTTTATGTCCTCAGGGTTGGACTGGGCCGGCGCTCATGGGCCCCACCGGCTCATTTTAAGGCCCACATTTAGGCATTGGAAGCCAGAATCCAGAAGTGCTAGGTCGTGGAGCAGGAGAAGAACTCGGCGCAGACCTGCCCGCCACCCAAAGTTTTGGTGCAGGAGTCGTCCCGAACTTGCCCGACCCGCACATCACTAATAAGAAGTGTATGAGGAATACGTTGTACTTTTTGTCTTTCAAATTTTTAAAATGTGTTAGTATACAAAGAAAAAAACACAAAAAAGACAAATTAAACTTTGAAATCACTAAGTCTTTATTAAGAAACAACTTAGCGAAACTCTGCTTGCGCCATCGAGAAACGCACGATGGATCGTCACCCTGCCGACTTTTCTGAAGAGGAGCGCAAGCGGAGTTTCGGTAAGTTATTTCTTAATAAAGATTTAGTGATTTCAAAGTTTAATATGTCTTTGTGGGGGTTTTTTTTTGTTGTATACTGACGAATTAAAAAAAATTCATGTCATATACATTGTTAATGTTTTATAGTCTGTTTTTATGTTGTATCGTCCACTTAATATTTTATTTTATTTTTCTGTTGACAAGTTGGGCTGTTCTTATTTTGCAGGCTTAATATTAAAATAACCTTTTTTTGTATGGTAAAAACTAGAAAATAGTAAAGTAAAAACATTAATTATGGTATTTTAAAGCCTAGTATTCATTCTTAAATAGAGGATGATAAACATGAATGGAATAGATGTGTGCCAGATAAAATGACTCTGAGACCATATGAAATTAGAATGAAGAAGTAGCATTTACAATCTTCTTTAGAATATTTATTACCATAATTAATGCTATCTGTGTTTTGAGATAAACCAGATTTTTGAGATTTATGGTTGCTATATAGATTTTTTTTGAAGTAGGATTCTTTAACTACATTCATACGGCCAGGGTGCATTTATTCAAATTCCTGACAGGTTAATACCAGATCAGGGTGAGGCCATCTTTGTAGATAAAACTCTTGGAAACTAAATGCTATATATCTGACTAAGGAAAGCGTTACAAATTATAAAGCAGTAAAAAGGACATTTAATAGCTATGCAATAAGTAAGTCTTTCTTTTCTTATATTTGACTTTCTACAAACAAGCAGAGGACAGGTATGGGATCCATTATCCAGAAAACTGTCATCCAGAAAGATTCGAATTGTGGGAAGGCCATAGACACCCATAAATGCCATTTTAATCAAATACGGGTATGGGATCTGTTATGTGGGAACCCGTTATCCAGAAAGCTCTGAAATTAAGAAAAGTCTGTCTCCCATAGACTCTATTTTATAAAAATAATGCAAATTTACCTTTTTCACTGTAATAATAAAAAAGTACCTTATACTTGATCCAAACTCAGATACAATTCATCATGTCTCATTGGAGGCAAAATAATCCTACTGGGTTTAATTCATGTTCAAATGTTAAGACTTAAGGTATGGAAATCCAAATTATTGCAAGATCCCTTATCCGGAAACACCCAGGTCCCAAGCATTCTAGAAAACATGTCCCATACCTGTATATATATATATTATAAAACTATTTGTGCTCTAGACTTCAAATACACACATAGGGGGTTATTTACTAAATTCCGAATGCAAAAATCACGAAAAA
This sequence comes from Xenopus laevis, assembly GCF_017654675.1. Lineage (NCBI taxonomy): Eukaryota > Metazoa > Chordata > Amphibia > Anura > Pipidae > Xenopus > Xenopus laevis. The sequence goes on along the minus strand of NC_054371.1, from coordinate 210,816,317 downwards.
TTTGTGTTTTTTTTTATAAAATCAGACTTTTAAAAAATCACGCATTTTTCAGAATTTGTTAAACCCCAAGGATGGAAAAGTCCAAATCTGAAAATCTGGCATCTCAGACCTGTCGAGGTTGCGTATAAGTCAATGGGAGAAGTCCCAAAGATTTTTTGATGTGCGATGGGTTTTGTGCAATACCCCGAAATTGGAGTTTTCGGGTGAAAAAATAGTGAGAATCAGATGGAAAATCCGAAAAAATAGTGAAAATCCGATTTTTTCCCACAAAGCAAATTTTCGGGAAAATGTAATAATAAATACGAGTAAAAAACCCGAGCGGATCTGATCAGAGCTTGTAGCAGAAAATATCAAGATAAATTCGGACCCCCCAAATTTCCAGTGGATAGAACATCATGTTTTTTTATCCCCCCCAAGGTAGCAAAAGACCCAAATGCAATATGGATTTAAAGTGGTATACCTGCACTACGTAAGCTGTTTTCTCAAGGTTTAAGCCTAGTTAAAAGTCATCAAGGTTGTCTCTCAATGCCAAAATTGATACCAGTCTCTAATGAACTAGGACACCACTAATTGAATCGGGTGACATATAAGGGTAATTTACTTAGAACCTGGCCTAGATTGCTCTCTTCACTTTGAACTAGATTAAAAATATGGCATGATTTGCAGAGGGTAGTGTTGATGGGCACAAGGCAGACCAGTCTAAACCGTATGGCATAGGGCAGGTGTTGAGTACAGTGCCTCTTTGTGGCATGCTGCCGGCACTCCCTAACTTGTATATCTAAATGATGCATAAGATAGGGAGCTGGAGGCAGTGTTGAACGTGAGGGCCAATGGAGAACCTGATATCATGGATCCATGAGAAAAACAAAAACAACTTAATGTCCATGTACCTCTGCTCCTTTCCTGTTGGTTTTTGTAATGATAATTATCTCTCTTGGTGTTAAACCTTCCTCTTCTATCCTACTTCCCCCCTTTTTTCCATCTTCCAGTTTCTTCTCACCACACTGCCCCAAATGAATAATTCTCTTGATCTTTCCCAACTCACTGCATGCTATTCTCTGTTCCATCATTCCTCTCTTCAGTTTCAACACCTCTCCTCTCACTTACATCCATTCACTCCAGCTACCCCTTTCTTTTCTGTGCTTTTCTTCCCATATTTAAACCTCCTGCCCACCAATAAGCTTGATTCAACTCTAACGTCTCCCTCTCATAAGCCACTTTAACAAGTTTTCCTGTTTTCTGTTTTGAAGAGCAGAAATTCATACCTGCCAGAGCATGTTGCTCATATTACTAGAGAGTGTGAGTGATGTGTGAGTGAGCTCTACTTTGAGTGCTGGAGAGACTGGTTGATAATATTCCTACATAGGGGGAAGCCCAAGGCAGTTTTGCCACTAGAACTGATATACCAGCAGTTATCTACTTATATTAAGAGGTCTGCTTGTTTTTTTTGTTTTTTTTTGTAAATGCACAACATTTGAGTCAAATGTTTCATTGTGCTGGCCTATTTTAAGCTAACTCTTCCTCTCATTAATGAACTGACTTCCCATGATCTCATATAAGGACCAAGGGCTAAATGTATTTATGTTTTTTCAATATTGTATGAACTAGTAGGCGATACAGTAGGCTGTACAGCCTTGCAATAATTATTGAATTCATTGCTTACAATAGTGAACAGGTCATTTGCTTTTTTCTTAATTATATTATGATATTACATCGTTCTGGAGATATAGTAAATGTGATTGTGTCAACCAGGGCTGGGACTAGGGGTAGGCAGTAAAGGAATGTACCTAGGGTGCATACCTCTTGTGTAGCCTACCCCTAGCCCGAGACCTTGCTCCTACTTTGCTCTACATAGTCCCCTACTCTCCTAGGTAGCCAATAGAGGTGTTACAGGTGTGACTAGTTCACCCCACTGGCTTGGCCTGACCCTAGTCCTCCCAATAATATTACCTCTTCTGGCGTACTATAAAATAACTCTGTTTGGTGTATCACATCAGAATGTGAGTATTTGTCATGTTGAGTCATGGATCAACAAATCGTTCTCATTGATTTTTTTTTTTCTCATTGTGGCTATGTAAAGGGGAAGATTTATTTTACTGGAAGGCAGATGAAAAAGGAAAAGTGTAACAGGGAAACCATTACCCATGGACAAGTCACAGACATGGTTCTGTCTTTATGTATATGCAGTGGATAATCAAATCTGGCCATATATTTATTACTTCATTAGTCTTCCATTCCCATCAAAATGTAACCTTGGTTTACCATTGTTCAGTCCATGAATAGAATAGTTAGCATTATGTATTCATGTATCCAACATTCTATACATATTGAAGCCATTCTTTAACGGTCTACTCCATGAACGCCGCACAATAAAACCCTCATTACCCTAACAAGATTTTTTTCCTTTTCTGCCAGACAAGCATCTTTTTTTTCCAGAAGATTTTTTTAATGTCAGGTGTTAATATGTCTGTGTCCTTGTATGTAATAATGCATTTTAATTAGCTGCTAAGGGTCAGTACAAGTCAATGTATGATAATGAATCATCCATTAGCAGTTACAGGGTTACTAGCTCCTTTTCTGATACAAACAAAATAAAACAGATTATAAAACAGATTATAGTTATAGATCACCTTTGCATACTTTGACAAGTCTGTAAACTGTTGCAGTTTGGCACATTAGTTGCTGCCTTTGCTCAACAGCAGTTAAAAATATAGTTTACCAATCGAATTGGAACAGTTGCTCTGTAATTAACTCTTAGCAAAGCTTCAAACCTGAGAACATGTTCACAGAGTTGCTGCTGAGAACTGCCAGCAAATAATGTATACAATTGTAACAGACTTTAGCAAAACATCAATATGAGGAGGGCTGGGCTTTTAAAGGGCAGAGTCAGTCTTGATTGGCTGACCCAACCCAACAAATAAATAAGGCTGCTGGGGTGATGCAACACAAACCAGGGAAACAGGTGGAAAAAGAGATGAGCACATGCTAGCGGCTCTCATGGCCCAGTGGTTAAGGAGAGCAACCAGGAGGTCCTGGGTTTGAGCCCCAGCAGGGCCGGCGTCAAAAAATTTTTTTTCGAAAAAATGGACGCCGGCGTCAAAAAAAGGGCGCCGTTTCGCGAATTTTTCGCCGTTTCGCGAATTTCACACGAAATTCGCAAATTTTTCGGCGAAGCAAAACAGCGCAAATTCGCCCATCACTAGGTGGAACTGCTGCCAGTAACTAATGCATCAAATGTAACGGAATTGATGATCAAGATTACTGAACTTCTGCTGAGAAACATAAGAGATGGGCAAATTAAACGCATTCAATTTTAATATGAGTAAAAATTAGTAATTAAATAAAAAAAAAAACAGCAACATTATTGGTTTTGTACTATTTGAAAAAATAGGCTTTGTGAAGGTGAACGTATGTATGTTACTATGTCAATACAAATCTCCTTTTAGCTTCATTTATCATACACATAAATTTTTCTGAAAAAACTATGATCCCATTGGAGATAAGGGGTATAATGCTTTTTCTGTCACTATTTAGTTCACCATTGCACTAATTTTATGCACAACTATGCAAATAATGCTTGCCCGCTATTTATTAACCTTCAAAATGTGTATGACAACCATTTATTTTGTACATTATGTGGTGATATGTTTTTGTTCATTCATTAATTACCTTGACGTTGACCTTGTACTGTCTCTGTGTTTACAGATGATACTAAACTATGAAAAACAAGAGGTTCAATGCAGAGTTATACGAATATAGTAGGGCCCAGGAAAAGAAACTGGCAAAAGAAGTTCAATGCTTATAAATATATATAGTATGTATGGACACAAACATCATGAATATACACAGAATGGAATGGTGAGGTGAGCCTACGCCACTGAGAAGAATGTGGGGTTGTTGTGTATAACAGGTTTTACAGTTCTAATAGTAAATTGGAAAAAAAATGATTGAGATTCACCGAATTTTTTCAATGACTCCAGTGAATTTGGTGTGCAGTTGGAGAAACAAAACGTCCATTGATTCCAATGCATTTGGCCTAAGGCAAAAAAAATAAGAAAAAATTGCCCATCGATTCCAATGCATTTGGCGAGAGAAAAAAGGGCCATTGACTCCAATCCGTAGAGAAATTTTGAAAAATTTTACCATTTGCCTGTCGTTTGGGATCTGTTTTACAGAAACCTGTTATACTTAGAGCTCCAAATTACAGAAAGACCATCTGCCATTGATTCCATTTTATCCAAATAATCAGATTTATTTTCCTTATTGGAACCAAATCATTTAATGTTTACATGATTTTCTAGTAGACGTAAGGTATGAAGATCCAAATTACAGAAAGTCCGTTATCTGGAAACCTCCAGGTCCCAAGCATTCTGGATAATAGGCCCCAAACCTGTATTATGCGGAGATAATACACACATATCAAATCAAATATTTGGGATTTTGAAAGACTTGTACTTTGCTAAATAAATATGTAGGTATTAAGACCTTTACTTGTAATATAAAGCATCAATGTTTTAGTTTTTTTCTTTAAGTTTATGTCAATTGTGTATAGAGGTATGAGAATTACAGAACGGAAATCTCTCATAGACACCATTATCTGCAAATATAATTCATAAAAATTATTTCCTTTTTTTCTGTAATAATCAAAAGTAGCTTGTACTTGATCCAAACTAAGATATAATTAATCCTTATTGCAGGCAAAATAATCCTATTGGGTTTATTCAGTTTTTGATTGATTTTTTTGTAGACTTAGGGGGGTATTTACTAAAACTAGCATATATCCCATCCATGAATTTAACTCATTAATCAATAATTGTTCTCGAAGAGGTCGGTGCCAAAAAAGTCATGATAAAATTGTCCATCAATTCGAATCGTACGACTTTTTCTAATTGACCTTTTCGAAAACTCTACTTTATCCAATTGTTACCGCGAAAACTCGAATTTATCGGATTATCGGATGAAAACCAGAGCAGATCATGATTTTAAGAATCCTTTTAAGGTATAGCTGCCATTGACCTCGACAGGTTTGAGATGGAGTATTTTTTGGATTTGGATTTTTAGCAGCTTTGTGCTATAATACATTTCTAAAAAGTTTTTTTCTAGTTTTCCCCTTTAAAAATCGACCAGAAAAATGTTGAACTTTAATATACAGGCCTCTAAAAGTATGATCCAAATTATGAAAGATCTCTTTAGGATTGGTGGAAAACCCCAGGTCCCGAGCATTCTGGTTCCATACTTTGGTTTGACTTATTTTAATTGCCTTACTGTTTCTGTAACAAGACAGGCACTGGCATATAATAATACTGTATCTACATGTTACCTTCTTCAATTTTTAACTGGCCTTTATCAAGGTGTCATCTTGTTTTACCTGTATTTTGTTATAAAAAAAGTTTTCATTTTAATAAAATCATCTATTTCTCTCTCTCTTTCTATTTTATCATTTTAAATAATCCAGCTGTCTTGAATAAATTTTATTTGGGAATATTTGTTCCTAAATGCCATATACTAGAGATTTTACATACTATCAATAGTTATGGGCAAATAAATTCACCAGGCATGGATTAGCGGTGAATGTCCGTGTTTCGCCACCAGCAAATGTATTCACCGGAGAAAAATCCGCCAGGACAAAAAAATAAATTGTCACGCATAAAAATTGTTGTGCGTTAAAATCATTTGACTTTAATGCATTTGGACAAAATAGTCGCATGTAAAAAAAATTTGCGTGCGGCAAAAATTTGCACGCTTCAAAATTATTTTGACACCCATTGACTTCAATGCCAATTTTTGTTGTTTCGTGAATTTTATGCCGTTTCGCGAAATATTCGGCAAAGCGAAATGGGATCGATTTGCCCATCACTAACTATCAACTGTAGGTCGCTGTAAATAGAAAATATGCTTAAAATGCCTTCTCTGCACATATTTTTCCCAGCTGGCATCAGTCAAACCCCAAAGCTGTTTGGCAAACCATTTTAATGTTTTTCTTAAAAACACATTTCATCAATGTAATTATTCTCTTGGAAAGCTGCTTAATCCCCTACTAGATGTTTGGTGCATACCATTTCGGTCAGGCTTGAGACAGAGGAGGTCGGGGGGGAAAAAAAAGAGTCATGAACTGTAACATCATAAGGAACCCCTTATATTAGTCACCCCAGCTATCCTACATATATTTAGTTAGTGTATAGCTGTCGGTTTAATTAATTGTTGGTCTATTCTTCTTATTCCGTCGTCATAATTACTTTGTTCACTGACATTCTCATTAGTATAATTTTCGCCATGCAGTTTCCTATTTCTGGACCAGTTCTTAATAGCGTACACTGATTTGGTAAAACCATATTGATTATACATCTTCTTGACTAAGGTTATTATCGTGGCCCTTCATGTCTCTCGTAGAACAGGTATTACCTTGCAGATCCAGTACTTGTCATTAGTGCCGACTTAGGCTGTATATTCATATCATTTATGTTTCATTTATTAAGATAAGTCCCAGATGTTGGTTGATAGGATTGGTGCTGACCACATGGTGTACCATGCACACATACGGTAGTAGATAATAGTTAGGTGTATCCAATGTTCTGGGAACTACAGGGATTATATAATGCAAAGTTTTCTTATAGATGACAGAAATGTTAGTGTTCAAGGTAAATTAAAATTCTTAATTAAACATATGTTAATAATCTGTCTTATTTATTAATAAGTCTTAGGTTTGTTTCATAATATTGATGTTAATTTGGGTTAACTAAGCTGGAGTGAAAAGTGGATAGTCCTTAACACGGCATAATAGAATTGCGTGTAAAATCTGTTGTTTCTGAGCTCCGGAATATTGAAGAGTTTATATCATTATATTCCTTACCTATAGCTGTGAACTCATTAGGTAACTTACCGCTTTATTTCATATGCATTTGCACACATTGATGAATAAAATAAGGATTTATGAATATTTAGCTACTATAAATGGAGTATTCTTATGAGACGAATCTATTGACACATTCATGATACTATCGTCGGATAAAGTATACCATTCAATAGTGATTATGTACTATGGTATTCTGAATAATTGAAATTTCCCATACCGTGTAATAGGTGAGTTGTTAATTGATTTGGAACGGTTCTCGTGAGTAGAGCGGATTATGAAGAATTGAATTTACAATGCAAGTGCATCATTAGATAGAAAAATAGTAGTCTTGCATGATTAACATTTTGCTAATAATATGGCTACGAAAAATTCTTCTTATTACGATAGTGTGGTGGGAAAGCCAACAGGCACCTCTGCGTAAACTCGCAGAAAGCTTTGTGGAATGCATGTATTATTTTATTGAAATAACACAGAAGCATAATGTGTTTATGCGATGCTAGTTATGATGGCCCTAGACTTTTGGTATTTTTTTCAATCCGTCAGTGGGGTTCCACATTAGTTAAAAATAAAAGGGCAAAGAAACCACCACCATAGGTCCTTGTGACCTTGGGTACACACATTTGGGTGTGTTTGAATTGGCGCGTTTAATCCTCTATATATTTGATTTTACTACGGCATTTGCACCAGCCTCTTTTTACCTGCCGGTTAGTCTATGCAAAGATGCTGCGCCGTTTATCCGAGACACAAATAAACTCTATCCCGCTGCATTTTACTCAAATCACGTGCACACAATAGAGAAAAAAAAAGAAAAAGTTCAATGAAAACCGATTTGGTTGTCAAAATGACATCTAACATTCGGGAATAATCTAACTAGTCCACATGTCCGGACTGTCGTTAAACATAGACCAAAGATTAGCGGCATGATTTTAAATTTTTCCATATATTGTAAAGCGCGGGGACACGAGGAACATTACATCAATTTTAAATGGTTATGGGGGCAGGAATTATTGGGGATCTTCTATATGAGCTTGTTTAACTGCTGATAGAGAGGAGGATAGGAGCCATAACGGCCGATCGTAGCACCTGCGTACACAACTTACCTTTCCCATTGCCCGCTTGTTGATATGCCTTAGGTGCCCAGTTCCACGGGGACTAATGTTACGTGCACCGCCCACTGAGATGCTGTAGCGCAAGCGTGCGCGACGCAGATCATTCGGCGCCTCTAATGCGTGTTGAGTTATCACTCACACACAGTAGGCTGCTAGCTAGGTGCCCAAGTCCCACAGAGATTGCACAGGCTCAGCGCAATCTTTCTTTACTCTTGCTACACCCCCTAGCTTTGCCCCAAGACCTGTGCTCTTGACACATCATCTTATTTATATTCTCTTCCTAGAACGATGTTAATATCATATATAATTAAAGAAAAAAAGCATAAATTTGACCGGCCATTTTCGGTGACATTGCTGCAGGTTAAGAGAGATGAATATATTCTTCGACTCGGTACAGTTATTGGGAAGGCATGGGTGTACTACCAGCGCGACAGCTGTAATCTCGTTCGACATTAAAGTGATATGGCAATTCGGACAATATTGGGAAAAAAAAACTTATTGTGAATTTTGACATTGTCCGTACATGCGCGCCGCAAATATGGGCTCCCTTAGTATATGAGATACTGCGTAGTGCGCGCGGGATACCGAATTAGCAGGTTGTATACATTTAGATATTGCGGTGGAAGAAGGATGGCAGTAGGTTGAAGCCTTACCGTAGACTGGACCTGCGCAGAAGGCTAAGTAACAAGTTAGGGGCATTTGCCCAGTGGGACAGGTAGGCCAGGGGGGAGGAGGGAGGGGAAGCAACACAGGGGAGGGGGGGAGGGTTTTTGCGCCGACTGGGTTTCCTTCTCCTTTAAGTTTAATATATTTCCAGTGTATTTTAATTAATGGACGTTACTCCGCAAATTCACTAAAATGCGGATTTTACTGAACGTTACTTCTTTCGGCAGACTTGCCTTCGCCAACTCAGAGCAGGCGAAGTGCAATGGAGTACATAGATCTGCCTACATCATATTTTTTAGTGGAAAATGCATGAAAGTTCAAAAAACAATGGCGTCTTTTCCTTTTTTCAGAGTGATAGGCTGCAAAAGTCATCAAAAGTCATTATAACAACTCTATTGTCTTTATTAAGGTTTGGTGATGGGCGAATTAATTCGCCCAACGATAATCTGCAGCGAATTTCCCTGTTTCATAGTCAGTGAATAAATTCGTAAAACTGCACTGAAAAATGTCTGACTTGTGCAGGAAAAGTCACTCATGTCAAAAACGGTTAATGCTGGTGTCAAAATTGACGAGGGCATCTAAATTTGTGCTTCGTGAATTTTTTGCCGTTTCGCGAATTTCACAGGAATTTCATCGAAAAATTGGAAAGTTTCACAAAGAAATTGTGAAAATCTGAAATTTTTACAAAAAATTTTGAAAATCGGAAATTGATGCCGGTGTCCGAATAGTGTTAATGCCGATTTGGATGTACGTCCAAAAAAAATCTTGACGACTGCGCAACTTTGTCGGTGAATTTTTGCGGGAGAATCAGGAATTGATTTGCCGGTGAACCGCACAAATTCGCCATCACTAGTTGCTATAAACAAAAGGTAAGGACTACTATTGAAAGCCTTTGTTACTTGTAGAAGACAAGAGTTATTCCACTTTATAGTGAAGTTCCAAAGGGACATTATGTTTGGCAGGTATTTTCCTCTGTTCTACACAAAGCCTTCCTCTCTCTTGTCTTTTAATTTATGCAAAAAAGGATTGTGCCCCTAAAATCTAAGTGGGCATGACCCCATCTCAACCCAACATTCCATGAAAGCTTTCACAATTCCCCAAGAGATATTGTGCAGTCCTCATTGGATGGCTCCCATCCACATATTTGCTTTGCAGTGATGCACTCACATATTGTTAGGTGTTGTCAGCCCGTTACTGATCACCTTCAGGTATTTTGGCTCTGCCAAGTAATGTATTCGCTTTCATGCAATTATGTAGCAGTATGAATCAACTTCCAAACGCAGATATACAGTATAAAGCAATCAAGTAAAAGTTCAAGGATTAGACGCCTCTCAGATGTGTTAGCCTTTGTTAAGGATTCAGACAATCAGCAGACTTTATTAAATGACAAAGATGTGCCGGGTGGTTGCAGTTTCAATTCATACAGTTTATGGCTGAGGTGACTGTTGGCTTTCACGGAACTTGTTAAATCAAATAACTTGTAAAACATTCAGAAAGCTTCTTTTGATGTCGATTTATACAGTAAATTTTCCGATGAACAGCTTGTTTAATTCCTTTAACCCCCCCCCCTAACCTATCTCATCACAGCTTTGTAAAGGACAAGGTAAGGAATCTTCTAAGTAATTCTGTTCATCAGCAACAATGGTACGTTAAAACAGTTTGTTTAAACTTATGGCACAGCTCTCTGCTGCCCCAGACTGAACTTTCAGGGGGATATTTTCCAAATGCAGAAAATCTGAAAAATTTGTGTTTTTTTAGTATAAAATCGGAATTTTAAAAAAACACCAATCTTTCGGAATTTATTAAACCCCAAGGATGGAAAAAGTCAGAATCCGAAAATCAGGCATCTCAGACCTGCCGAGGTTACATATAAGTCAATGGGAGAAGTCCCAATTTGATCTGCGCTGGGTTTCGTGCAATATTTCGAAGTTTCCGGGGTTTTCGGGCAAAAATCAGATAAAATCTGAGTTACCGGGCGCAAATTCCGAAAAAATTCTTATTTTTCTGATTTTTTCCCGCAAACAAAATTTTCAGGAAAGTGTATTAATTAGTGATGCACCGAATCTGCTATTTTAGATTTGGCAGAACCCACCAATCCTTGAATTGACAAATTCATTTTAGGTGAGGAGGAGGACAGGACCTATTTATAGTGTATAATAGCTGGGGCACCTTTTCAGTCTCCTTTAAACAAAAAATTTTGAACAATAATGTTTTACAAAAAATCCTGCTTGAAAAGTACTCACAGAACAGAACAAATGTACTATACAGAACATTTCTCTTTGTGCCTTTAGAATAAAAAATCTGTGACCAATATAAAAGCACTGTTGGACTCGTTCAGAAGTGGCCATTATCAGCCGATGGGCACCTAGGTGCTGTAAAGAAAGCTGGAAGTAAAGCAACGCCAGGATACAACAAGGCAACTGCTATTTCCTCCACTAATTTTTGTTGCCTATTGGTGTAAATGCATGTGCTGGTGTGTGTCTCTGGGACCATAATGTTCATGGAAGGTCATATTTAATCGTCTTTGGAATGTACAATCATTTTTCTTTTTAATTTTGTCATTTTGTAACAGAAGAGTACCGAATGAAAGATTGGTCGATTGTAGATGCTAGGACCTGGGGATATATAGTGGTATTGTAATATTGACTTACATAGAGGACAAACAAACATAGAGGACAAACAAATTTGGCATCATGGGAGTCTAAATGGCCATTGGGGTCTTACTTCTATGAAAACCCTAGTCCTTCTTGGAGCCCTTAAAGGAGAACTAAAGCTTAACTAAAAAATTATCTATAAATGTTGTACATTATGTTTTGTGCTTCTGTACCAGCCCAAGGCAACCACAGCGCTTTAGCAGTAAAGATCTGTGTCTCCAAAGATGCCCCAGTAGCTCCCCATCTTCTTTTCTGCTGATTCACTGCACATGCTCTGTGCTGCTGTCACTTACTGAGCTTAGGGACCCACTCACAATATACAGTACACTTAGAATAGAAATGTCACAATATAAGGCTGATTAGTAATTAATACAGATAATTACTACATGGCAGTACAGAAACCAGTGCAATTAGCATCAGAATTTAATAATCAGCCCTGTAGCATCAGCTTATATTACAGGCCAACCTCATTTTCTGCTGGATAATTAGTGACGAGCCCTAAGCTTAGCTTCTCAACAGTTGCTCAGAGCCCACTGAGCATGTGAGTGTCACAGACACTTTCCAAGATGGTGACCCCCTGTGACAAGTTTGAAGTCCTGGATCATTGCTGCTATTGCAAAGCCACAGAGGGTTATCATTTCACATACCTGTACATTACCCTTTGAAAAGTATTGGATTACTGTATATGCATTTTTAACGGCAGGCTTTCACACTGCGGGGCTCATTTATAGGCTTTGGCAAAATTTGACCCATTTAGTTTCGTCTAAAAATTGCCGCCGGCGAAATGTCGCAAACGCACATTAAAGTCTATGATAAATGTTTTGACGTGCAGCAAATTTTTTTTTGACGCTCATCTCGTCTATGGGCGTCATTTCCGCGGCTAAACAAGATGAAAAAATTCGCCCATCCCTTCTCATTTATAAACAGTGGGCAGATTTGCACCTGGGCAGTAACCCATAGCTACCAATCATTGATAAGCTTTTTTTTGCCAGCTGCAGTTTGAGCAGTGAAAGACAACATTTGATTGGTTGCCATGGGTTACAGCCCTGGAGCAAATTTGCCCACTGTTTATAAATTACCCCTATTGTGTATTGAATATCAATGATGCCAGGGCCATGTTAAAACAATCATTTTATTCACAGAATTGTATAGAGCCACTTGGACGTCTTGAAGCCATGAAAATTGTCGGGGAAATTCAGTTATTGAAGACCACTTGAGGTGAAAGACAAAGTTTATTTGACACAAGCTCTGTGGATTCTACATTCCCAGGAATCAGAACCCCAAACAAAAAGATCATTGAGTTTTTATAGATTCATAAAAAGGGAGAGCATAGAGATATTGCTCCACGGCGCAGAAAAATAAAGAATGCTCTTATAGCCGAACAGGTGGCTCTGCCTCAAGGTAATGATCAAGGCTAGCTTGAGAACAGAATCCATTCAAGTCAGGGGGGCCCACGAGGGAAATCTGCCTACATATAATTTTATTCTCTTTTAAAATGAAAATCATTTGGATGATTGTATCTTACCCATGATCTTCTTTGCTTTTGAGCATGGATCAATGACGCTCTCCTATTTTATCCAATTGCATTAAAGTCAATGGGCATGCAGTAATTGTCGCTGGCGTCAAAATTGATGCCGGCTTCGGAATTGTCGCCAACGTCAAAAAAAAAAATTTCACGCCAATTTCGCAAAATTTCTTTGCCAACGGTGAAATCATAAATTCTCGCCTTGCGAATAAATTTGCCCATCACTATGAATGACCAATCTCACTCATTATTCCTATGATGATCAAATAGTAGTATACAGTTATCAAGCTAAATTGACCCTGGTAGCAGATTTCAAACTGTGAACCTGGTCCTGTGAAGGGGCTCGGAGCCAGGCCCGGACTGGAAATCTCTGGGTTCTGGCAAATGCCAGAGGGGCTGCTATAAGGTCCAATAGTAAGTCAGTATTTAGTGGGCTGGTGGGGGCTGATTGGGCCTCTGTGTAGCTGAAATGCCGGGGCCTAATTTAATTCTCAGTCCAGACCTGCTTGGAGCAGTGGTATGGGGGCTCAGTCTGAAAACCAGTTAGTAGGGAAGCTTAATGGTTGATCTCCTAAATACACCTGAAAGCCAAACTTGAAGGCCACTTTGGATGAGATTTGGTTGATTATGTATTTGTTGGTTGAATGACTTGTATGTCCTTATTGTTATATATAGACACCAAATTCATCACCCAAGGGGATCTCTGCCCAAAGGTTGTGCTGCCAAGGGGGGCCCTGACCAAAGAGTGGACTTTAAGGGGAGGGGGAAACTAAAAAAACGCATCCTTAAGGCAAAGGGCAACCCTACTAGATTTTGCATGGCTACAAACCTTTTGTACATCTATGCTAAATGTAAAAGAAACCCATAAACATGTTCGGGGTCATTTATAAAGTTTGCCCATGGTTTTCCTGAACGCTAAAAAAGTCAAACTGCTGTGGGCGTCTGTTTTTGCATTGCGCAAACATTTTTGCTCACAAATGAGACGGATGTTTGCGTGAGTGCGGCCACAATGTGAGGTTGTTGTGCACAAGAATAGCGTTGACAGTAGTTTAAATTCGAAATAGCGTTGACAGTAGTTTAAATTCGCAATTTGCAAAACCGTTTTGTGCCGCATCTCAAGTGTGCGCATAAATATTTGCAATTTGTTATTTTTGCCATATTTAAAAAGCTCTTATGGACATTCGCAATATGAAAAAAAAAATTGCAATTCTGTTTGCACATTAAATACCACATTCTTATCCAGCTTTATAAATATAACCATACGCAAGGCAAATATATTCACGGGGCGAACCATTCTGCCCTGCGCAAAGTTTATAACTGATCCCCATTATGTTCAAAAACTTGATTGCTGTATATATTGTAGATCCTGCCGAGTTATTGCTTACTATATTCAGGCTATGTTATATGCATTAGACGACACTTTGACTCCCTCCCTAAAGGAGGCCATTTAAATGATTCCATTAAGGACATTAAGTACAAATGTGTTTTCAGTTTCGACTCACAGACAGATATACAAATGAAGGAGAAAAGTTAAGCACTTCATTATCAAAACATTATTGCACAGCTAGGAATAACATAGCACTTCTCATTGAAAATTAAAAATGAATCTTTTAAGAAATCATTGGCGTGCCATTGGGAATATCTTGACAAGTAACGTGCGCTTGTTATTTTAATTGTACGGATTTTAAAGATATAGCATCCTGAAATATTTTCCTTGGGATGAAAATAACTGTCATACTGAAGTTTCAAAAAGTTTCCTTTGATACATTTTTTGCGGAAAACAGAAAGTTTTTAACCACTTATTTGTTTGGTAACATTTCCGTCATGCAATTCCCTTGCTTTACCTTTAGTGACTCCAGTGGATTACAATGGAAAGTTATCTTTAGACGTTCTGTCACCCATATGAGTAGTGATTTCACGTGGGTGACATTTCCAAGGTCGGAGTGGGCTGGTGGGATACCCTACACATCCCTTATGGGTCGCTGACCCAGACCCGCATTCATCCGCTGCCCTCATGAGACCACACTGCACCCTGATCTCCCTGATTAAGAGAACAGGTACACGGGAAGGCAGATAAACCTGGAGGGGGCTCCAGCGGGTTCGGGGTATCTTGTACTTGATTCCAACTAAGCTACATGATTCCATATTGGTGGCAAAAAATCCTATTGGATTTTTTTAGCAGACTTCAGGTGTGGAGATCCAAATTACCTAAAAATACCTTAACCCTGAAAACCCGAGTGTTACAAACAATAAGGTTCTGGCCTCGACTCAGACTTCCGCCTATAACAACAACTTTGGGAGCATGGTCAAGGGACAGGCCAAGTTGACAACAATCAGGCAGAGCAGTACAAATTTGGGAGTCAAGAGAGTAGTCGAGGTCACAGGCCAGGTCAAAGTACATGACAGGATCCAAGAGAATGGTCATTAAACGGGCGAAGGTCAGGACAGACAGCAGACTAGGAATGATCAGGGGCAGGAACAGATTAGATAGACTTGAGATTGCACCCAGGAACTATAAAAATAGACCTACATTGGGCAGTGAATTATTACCTATGAGCTCTTTAAATATTAGAATTTCGTGCAAAATGCGATGACGTCTGACACAGCGCTCATGTCAAAAGCGGAGAGAGTGCCATTTACAGATTGGCGGAGAAGGAGAGAAAGCAGCACACCACTGGACCACCAGGTATTCTCACACTGAGGTCCTAAGCATTGCGGATAACAGATCCTATACTTGTACATGTATCCTGCCATTGGGTCACCAAGCAAATGGGTCATGAGCATTGTTGTTTAACAATAAACAAATGCTGGTTTAAGGGCAGGACTACATGGCCGATTCCGACGCGCTGCGCAAAATCACAGGTGTGACGTCGGATGCGATGGAAACAAGGTAAGTAATGGCAGTGTCGGATTGTGTCACATTGTTGATGCAACGAGACACGACTGTCGGATGTAGACGCAGCGTGCATCGTCTGCATCAGACAGTCGTGTCGCATCACATCAATGCTGAGACACGATGCAACAATTGAATTACTTACCTTATTTCCGTCGCATCCGATGGAGACACAGAATGGATATTTGGAGCAAGAGCACATGGAAGAGAGGGAAAATGGCACATGTGTCCAGAGAAAGAGAGATACAGGTATGGAACCTGTTATCCAGAATGCTTGAGACCTGGGGTTTTCCAGATAACAGATCTTTCTGTAATTTGGATCTTAAATCTACTACATTAAACAGTAAGCGACCCAATAGGCTGGTTTTGCTTTCAATAAGGATAAATTAGATCTTAGTTTGGATCAAGCATAAGGTACTGTTTTATTATTACAGAGAAATAGGAAATCTTTTTTTTTTTTTATAAAAATTGGATAAAATGGAGTCAATGGGAGACATTCTTTGCATAATTATGAGCTTTCTGGATAACAGGTTTCCATAAAACGGATTCTATACCTGTACTCCTATTGTTATTTGTGACAGACCATACTCCATCTCTAGTTAAAGTAGGCCACCAACATGTGACATACGAACAACAACTCAGCTATTAGAATTATATATTTTTTCATTCCGGTACAGTAGAAGCGGTATAAGGAGCAGGTGTGAGCTTTTGTTAAATCATGTCCTGAGACCAGACATTGAGATCTGGAGTAAGGACCCCTGAGATTAGCAGTGATATTGCACTGACAACTAAGGGGCAGATTTCGAAGGGAACGATTCGAAGGATTTCATCGATCGATCGAACCATTTTACTTAGACTTCAAAAAAACGTAGAAAAATGCTCTAGAAGGTCCCCATAAGCTTACATGGCACTTCGGCAGCACTTTTTAAAGAGACAGTACTTCGATTATCGAATGGTCGAATATTCAAACTATTTTACTTTGAATCGAATTCGAAGTCGAAGTCGTAGTATCCTATTCGATGGTGGAAATATCCATAAAAATTACTTTGAATTTCAAATTTTTTTACTTCGAAAATTCCCTCGAATTCACTTCGACACTTGATAAATCTGCCCCTTAATGTGTTAATGTGTAAATATGAGCCACACTTGTACTGTGAATACAATATTTTCCTGAAGAATACTATTAATCCTGCATACGATATATAATTGTCTCAGATGATAGCATGAGTTTGGTGTAATTGTGCCGTTTGTTATGTAGTTTGCTCTGTTCGTGAATTCATGTTCAACAGGTATTGAATCCATTATCCGGAAACCCGTTATTTAGAAAGCTCTGAATTACAGAATGGTCAGCTCCCATAGATTCCATTTTAAGCAAACAATTCACATTTTAAAGTTATTTCTTTTTTTTTAACCAACATTTTTATTAGGTTAAGTTATTTCTCTATAAGGTACTGTTTTATTATTACAGATTGTAAAAATAAAACAGTAGCTTGGACTTGATCCCAACTAAGATATAATTAATCCTTATTGGAAGCAAAACCAGTCTATTGGGTTTATTTAATGTTTAAATAATTTTTAGCTGACTTAAGGTATGGAGATCCAAAGTACGGAAAGATTCCTTATCCAAAAACCCCAGAATCTGATCATTCTGGATAACAGGTCCCATACTGTATACTTTTGCCACATAAAATTAGAATACAGGAGAAAAACCATCTCCCCGCATCATAGACATGCACCTAAACAGACAAATTCTAACTTCTCTAACCATTTAACTCACATAGAGGTGGGTGGGCTGATTATTATGTTACGTACTTAGTACAGCTACATGGTCTTAAGTACCCTCTATTGTCCGAAATAAGCTTTCCCTAACTTAAATTGTCATTCTAGGATACGATTTTAAAAACACAGCCTTTTTTCTTCCTTTGTTACTTTTTAATGAATATGTTATGATGGTCAGTATGAAACACCTTAAAGGAAAGATCCAGGACCTTTAATCTCTGGAATACTATTCGGCGCCAGAAAGCAAACATTCCACTCCCTTACCTGTTATCTTAGACTCCTAAGCTTTCACTTCATACCTGCCTTCAAAGTACATTGATTCGCCTTTTAATTACCACCTACTGAGGACATAAGCTCTTTTAAAAGCTGCTTTGTTTTGCTCTTTTCCCTCAATTGTTATACAAGCAGGAATGTCCACATTTCCTTCCACATTAGACTTCTAAAGACCTTTCTGTTTTACATAGTACACAATTTACACATAAACATTGTACATAATAATTAACAAGTGTCTATGCATGAATAAATAATTTGTTTGATAGATTGATAGATTGGGGCAAATTTACTAACCTCTGCGCTAGCGTTACTGCGGCAAGCAAAGCGAAGTTGCGCTAGCGTTGCCTAATTTGCATATGGCGGGAAGTTAAATTTCAATGGACGTATATGTTGCAGCAAATACATTACACTACACAAGCCCAGGGAAGCTTAATAGAATAAAATAAAGTTGTTATATTGCCCTACACATGAGCCCAGTGTATAGTTTATGTGCCATATGTAAGGAAATGTAGGAGGGAAGCCGGGTACCCCAGAAAAAATTTATTTTCTTTTGCAGCCCATTACCCTGAAAAATCAAAATTCGCCAGCGTTTTTTGGGACTTAGAAAAATGTTCAACTATTTTTTGAGGAACTCCTATCTACTCTGTTGCACTTCGCCTGGTCTGAGGTGGAGAAGGCAAGTCTGGCTCAAGAGGTAACGTTCAGTAAAATCCCCATCTTAGTGAATTTGCGCAGTTACGTCCGTTCGCCAGAGCGCAAATTCGCCAGGCGTTAGGGAGCAAAGTACCACTAGAATCCATCTCCTGAATCCATAGTAAATCAGCAAAGTACAAAAATGACGTCACGCTCTTTAGTAAATTTGCCCAAGAGAGAGAGAGAGAGAGAGAGAGAGAGAGAGATAGATAGATAGATGATAAATAGAGAGAGAGAGACAGACAGACAAACAAACAGCCAGTGTTAGTCACTTCGCCCTTTTGTAAATTTGCCCCATAGAGAAAGAGAGAGAGCGAGATGATAGACAGACAGACAGACAGACAGATAGCTAGATAGATAGATAGCTAGATAGATAGATAGATAGATAGATAGATAGATAGATAGATAGATAGATAGATAGATAGATAGATAGATAGATAGAAAAAAATGTAGGTACCCTCCCTCAGCGTCAGGCTGAAGTGATAATACTGACTGCCTGGGAGGGCCGCACACCAGTTTGAAAAACCTTAAAGGAAAGATCTGGGAAAGAAACAAAAACAAAAGGGCAAAAAGAACAAACAGACAAATGTACAGAACTAGAGATTTAATCCTCCGAGCTGGAGTCCAATATTTGCACAGGCACTGTCTTTCAGTATTTGATAGATAGAGATTGTACAGGAATGGGACAAGAATGTCCTGGACCTAGGGGTTTTCTGGATAATGGATCCCATTCCTGTACAGTGAGATTATGGGTCAGATTTACTAAAGGGTGAAGTGGGCTTTTCTAGCAATATTCACCAAAATGACAATCGCAGGCACATCGCCAATGTCCACACTGATGAATTGTTGAGGTATTGAATCCATTATTAGGAAACCAGCATTACAGGAAGGCTGTCTCCCATAGACACCATTTTATCCAAATAATCCAAATTCTTTCCTTTTTCTCTGTGATAATAAAACAATACTTTATACTTAATCCTTATTGGAGGTACAACAAGCCCGTGGGGTTTATTTAACGTTTATTTTTTTTGTAGACTTAAGGATCGGAATTATGAAAAGATCCAGAAAACCCCAGGTCACCGGTATTCTGGATAACAGATCCCATGCCTGTATCAGAAGGAAAGCAGCCTATTATACAGATGCAGGAAACTCGGATTCTACTCACAGGTCTTACAGAAAGCAAATTCCCATTCATTGTGCTTAAACTGTACGACTATAAATGCACAAAGCTACAGTGCAGTAGTGCATTATGGGTAGATTTGTACCCCGGTGATATTCAGCTCATTGGCTTCCTGTCTCTCTGAAGACTAGTAACGACTATTGTTTGTTTTATACACCAGTTTTGGAAGGTATTCAAAGTTCCAGGTACTTATTAGCTTGTGGGAAGGGCATGTCAACAAACCAATAAGCTTATATAAAGGTGTGTAACAATAAAGACATCCAGCCTAGAGGCCTCTTAGTAGTAAGCAGGGTCCTATGGGTGCACTGAAAGGTCCACATTTGCACTATATGCCTGCAGAAGTCATCTTTCCAAAAATTTTTATACACATTTTGTCGTGAGCCAAAAACTTGTCGTTATGCTGCTAAGCGTTCCCTCTCTCTAGCAACCCATTCCAGACAATATTCATGGCCGTATGCAGAATTATGTTATGTTATATATAAGTAGATCTATCGATAAACAAAACAATGAGCATGAATTTTTTTTATATTTCTCAAGGCAACAGAAACTCAAGGATATTTTCTAAAATATTAGAAAACTATAATGCTTTGATCTTACCCAAATTTAGTTTCAATCATCAGCCAAGAAATATATAAATATTTGTGCCCTGCTTTACATCAACTATTAATATATAACTTTTTTATTCACTTGGCATCAAAGTGCCTTCTCTTTGCTGAGAACGATATCAGGATTCAATATTTATACAGTATGTATCGAAAGGAGCTAGTGAAGATGCAAATTGTACATTTTATAGGAGAAGCCTCTATAACAGAATGTATTGAACACTTTTGACCTTAATTACCTCTTTTTTCAAAAATGTTGTATTCCTGAATGTTTTTTTAATTCCCAGTTAGAAGGTTAATCCAGCAACAGGACCAGCAAAGTTGCTGGTAATCTAAGGAGTAACGTGGTGAAAGGAGGCTATAAACCCCCAAAATGTGTTTGCATCACTAACAAGCTGCCTTTAATATATAGGACAAGAGCAGAGATCCCCAACCTTGTATCCGCTAGCCATATTCAAATTTAAAAAAAAGTTAAAGAGCAAAAGCTGCGACCTGCTGGCCTCCATTATCACAAACTGGAAGTGACCTCATCACACCCATACCTGCATCCACAAGTTTTACCCACAAAATAGGTGACATTCTATCATTCTAATGTATATGCCAACCTATTCAGTTGAAAAAGGTAGTGATGGACGAATAAATTCGACAGACGCAATTTTGCTGCAAATTTCTGCGTTTCGCCACTGGTGAATACATTTTCAGAACTGCCGCTAAAAATCTCTGACGAAAAATCAGCCATGTCGAAAAAAACTTGGCGCGCGTCAGAATATTCTGCGCATAAACATTGTCACATGTCAAAATTATTCGGACACCCGTTGACTTTAATGCATTTGGCCAAAATGGGCGCGCGTATAACAATTGTTGCAGGCGTCGAAATTGACGCTCGTCAGAATAATTTTGATTCCCATTGACTTCCATGCATTTCACAAATTTTTCGCCGTTTCGCAAATTTCATGGGAAATTCGCACCTTTTCAGGCGAAGCAAAAAGGGACGAATTCAATCACTAGACAAAGGTCAAGACTGTGTGTAGCAGAATTATACAAGCCTACCCCATTATGAAGTATCAATTCCAGTGCATTCTGTTTCAAAATGATACATCAGTCACATAAGCAACGTGCCACACAACGACAGGGCTAGTGAAGTTCAGGATCAAGGGAAGTGAGTGCGGCGTTTTAGGAGGAGCTCACTGCTACAGGGGGGCAAGTCTGTGTAATTACATTCAATCACAATAGATTGGAAGCAATTCCTGCTTCCAAATAAACTGTCCCAGTCTAGTTCGAAAATATACTTCTTAGCCATAACTGCTAGAAAATACCAGAATATACAGGACAAGGAAAATACAATCTCTAGGGAACATTCATGAATGTACAAACGCCCCCTGAATTAGATATAAAAATGAGAATATTTAATAGTGAGCATTGTATTGTGTTAACTGCAATAGATTTTATTTGACATTTACAAATGTCATTTCAAGGAAACATGCAATTTGCTGTTTTCCCCCTCCTAAGTAAACAACACAAAGTTCAGTTGTGACTTTAGTAAAAATTTCTCATAAATTTTATATAACTCAAAATGAAAACTTCTGCACATAGGCAGGGAGGTTCGCTTTATAATACAAGGGGTAAAAGAAAAGTAAGGGTTACTGTGTGTGTGTGTGAGAGAGAGAGAGAGAGAGAGAGAGAGAGAGAGAGAGAGAGAGAGAGAGAGAGAGAGAGAGAGAGAGAGAGAGAGAGAGAGAGAGAGAGATAATATCAATATAATGGCAATGGGAAGGGCAGCAAAGAGAATGGAAGAGGAGGAGCTCCTCCCCAAATGATTCACAGCCATGGCCAAAGAGAGGCTATCATCAAAAATGGTTATGTAAAATTAAATTAGCTATGTGACTCTACCTGACAATTATCCCAACTTAATATATGAGGCACATAATTGGGCAAACGTGTACTTTTGTGTTAAACCATAGCAAACAATCAATGGTTAGCTTGTTTCAGTCAGCTGCAGGTAGAACACTGAGAGCAAAAAAAAAATGACTGGTTGCCATGGGTTACTACTCAGGTGCAAATTTGCCCAGGGTTGAAAAAATACCCTCATGGTCAGCATACTGTATAAAGTATAGCAGATTTTTTTACAACTCTTGCAAGTACCCAAGGAACCTAAAACACCCAAAACTGCCAAAAATTGCATAGGGCACAGCTCTTGCAGTACCCTCTGAACCTAAAAACACCCAAAATGCAAGAAAATGCATAGGGCATAATATCTAAAGATTTTCCAATGTGCCATTGCCTTAAATGCATAAATATCCCTGGAGTTACTAACAAACGCACCCATAAAAGCTCTAACATAGACACAATGCATATAAGTACTATTAAGGTACTTGGGTCCAAACATGCTCCTGCACTTTCACATCGTTCCCAATTAGTGATGGGCGAATTTATTCACCTGGCGCAAATTTCCAAGTTTTGCCGCCGGCAAATAAATTCTCGAAATGGCCACTAAAAATTTGCGGGGGAAAATTCATTGGCATTAAAATATTTTGATGCCGATGACAGTTCTAGGCACCCATTGTCTTTAAGGGGCTTGTTGCCGGCATCTGAATTGTCGCTGGCGGCGGTAGCGAATTCGCCCATCACTATTGTCAATGCATACATCTTACCTCTCCTGATGAATGGTGCACAACTGTGCCTATTGATAATGGTGGAGCTACAGTCACCCTGGGCTTGGCAATAGGTCCCAGGATTCCCACTGCAAGTTGTGTCAATATTCGCTCCTAACTTGAGTCCAGTGAGCTGGATGCAAATATAGTTTTAAGCATGATGTGGTAGTCTGGATGTGACTAGTCATGATCTATTTTGGTTTGCCAAAAAAATTGCCGAAAAATTCACAAGATGAAGAAGGCAAATAATGAAAAAAAAAAATATGACAAAAATGATAAAACAAAGGCCAACTGAAAAGTTGCTTTGAATTAGCCATTCTAATAACATACTAAAAATAAACATAAAGTGAACCACCCCTTTAATCAACTCTGTCCTGTTTAATTAAAAAGTAATTTTGATTGCCCAGACAAATAAAGCAGAGGTAAAAATTGATCAAGACTTAATTAGAAAACCAAAGGATCTCAATGTGTTGAAGCAGAATATATATAAAAAAGAAATATACAAGAAATAACCATATACAGTATATACTTGTTAATCTTCAAGAATATATCAGTTTTCTCACTAGATAAAATGGAGTCATTAGGTGTTTGATTCAGTTCATAAATCTGGGATTGTGTGACATTGTTTAAATCCTGGCAGTCACAGGCTATTAGGTTTAACTGCAGTGAAGTTCATTTAGAGAGAGCCATGAGATACTCTATGGAATGTGACCACTGAGTATAGACTGAAATTTATATTGTTATGTCTCTGCTTATCCTTTTTCTTCCATATTGATTTTTTTCCCCCAACAATTAAGCATCAGTTCTATACAACACATGTTGAAGTCTTACTGGTTCTTCATTTATTCCATGTTTAAAATAAAGACCTTCGGCCAACTTGCAACAAAACTTGCAAAATATTTGATATCTGGGGCCATCTTATTGAACAAATGGGCCTGTCTGGGATGTTTACCATTTGGTTCCACTCCATTGTGTGAAAGTAGAATTTCCAGTTAATATCAAGCAAATTCCAAAAGGTCTCAATGGTACTATTTTGTAATTGGGACCTGTGATCTACATAAATATTCAAATTCAAGAAAACAAAGTAATTGTTGACCTTTTATTTCACCAGAAAGACTTGCACAACAGAATTTCAAGAAGGTAAAGACTTATTTTCAACATAAATATGTTGCTTATTAGTAATGGTCGAATTTCTCCTGTTTTGAGTCGCTGAAAAGATTTCCTGCAAAATTCACGTCAATTTAGACGCCCGCGTCAATTGTAATACGCCAAAAACATTAACGTCAATGGGCGTCCAAATAATTTTGACATGCGACATGACAATGTTTATGCGGGCACGCTCCCAAATTTTACTGCAGCACCAAATTTTCGCCGGTGAGTTTATGCGGCAGTTTTGCAAATTTATTTACGGTCGGTGAAGCGTGGAAATTCACCTCAAATTTGCGTCTGGCGAATTTATTGGTCCATCACTATTGTTCATATTTTATTACTCATTATGATCTTGAATGATTGATTTGAGTGTGTAAATATGTGCTTGAAGTTGACCATAACAAGTAATCTATTTCCCAGCGAGACCAATGGTTCCCAAACGGATGGGCTGCCCCCCCCAGCAATGTTAAGATTGTTTGGGAAGGATCTTTATAACCTTGTTATAAGCTAAGGCAGGGGTCCCCAACCTTTTTTACCCATGAGCCATATTCAAATTTAAAAAAACATTGAAGAGCAACATAAGCATGCAAGAAGTTCCTGGGGGTGTCAAATATGGGCTGTGATTTATTATTGGCAGCCCATATGTGAACTGGTGGCCTAGTGGAGGCTCTGTTTTATAGATCACCTGGTATTTAAATCTTGCCTCCAATCCAGGAATTCAAAAATAAGAACCTGATTTAAGGCCACTGAGAGTAACATCCAAGGGGTTGCTCATGAGCCACTGGATGGGGACCACTGGCTTAAAGTAATGGTTCACCTTTACATTAACTTTTAGTATGTTAGAGAATGGCCAATTCTAAGTAACTTTTCAATTTGTCTTCATTACTTTTTTTTTTTATAGTTTTTTTTAATGATTTGCCTTTCTCTACTGACTATTGATGGGCGAATTTGCGCCGCGAAAAATTTGCGAAACGGCGCCGGCGTCTCGTTTTTGACGCCGGCGCCCGTTTTTTCGACGCCGGCGCCCGTTTTTCGGAAAAATTTTTTTGGACGCCGGCGATTTTTTTCGGCAAATTTTCGCGGGCGTTTCGCGAATTTATTCGCCTGCCCATCACTACTACTGACCCCATCTAAAAACAAATGCTCTGTGAGGCTACAAATGTATTATTATTGCTACTTTGTAATACTCATCTTTCTATTCAGGCCTCTCCTATTCATATTCCAGTCTCTTATTCAAATCAAGGCATTTGAACCCTAGCAACCAGATATCGGCAAATGAATACGGAGAGCTGCTGAATAAAAAGCCAAATAACTCAAAAAACCCAAATAAAAATAAAAACAAGTTGGTCTCCGAATATCATTCCCTACATCATACTAAAAGTTAATTCTAAGATGAACAACCCCTTTAAGGCTTCGGTTAAAGAAGGGACGTGATCAATGAAGAAGCTCAATAACAGATCAAATGTCACAAGTTTGACATTTATAATATGAATCCAACTGGAGGTCCTGGGGTGGGGGGAAAGAGAGACAAGGTAAGGCAAGTATATGTTATGCAAATAGTGAAAGAATGTTTTGTCCTCACTAACACAGGATGCTTTGTTTCTCAGCACTCACGCCATCCATAACTATAGCATCTAATCACACGTGCAGTGGAGAAAGGCAACTCTTGGAGGCAGAGATGAAAAAGTGAGATGAAAAAGGAGTGAGAATGAGAATCCTAAAAGGGAGAAAGGAATGTAATACTGAACAGTTGGAACAAAAAAGACCACGAAAGGTAGGAGATAAAATAAAATTGCAATAATAGGAGAGTGGCACATGGCTAGGGTTGCCTAGCCGGTAAAACACCTGCAAAGGCCGGGGCCGGTATTACAAATTTACCGGCAATGTAGCTGCCGGTAAATTTGTAATACCCTTAAAAAGACCCCCTCAGCCAGCCCCCAATCCCTTGTAAAACTTACCTTGTCCTTCGGTTCTTGTCCTGGACGCACCGTGGCCCCGCCCCTTTGTGACATAACCCCGCCCCCTTTGACATCACACCCCTTTTTGTACCCGCCCCCACCAGCCGGAATTTTTTTTAGGAAAAGGTGGCAACCCTACACATGGCTAGAGGGCCGCATGTCACATGGGCAGATGGTGAAAATTAAAAAATTGGCACATGGAGTAAAAATGAGGTAAAGGAGACAAGAATGGATATAGGGAAAGGGAGAGAAAGGCAAAAGATAAGAAGGATTCAAAGTCACGTTTAGACAGGGAACAAAATACCACCTCTGTTGTAGGTAGGTTCATTTTTATGGGCCACTTCAAAGGCATCAAACTAGGCAATGCCATGTAAGTGTGAACTGATTATTATATGTATGGGAAGGATCAGTTATCCGGAAATTATGGAAGGACATCTCCCATAGACTCCATTATAAGCAAATAATTCTAATTTTAAAAATGATGTCCTTGTACTTGATCCAAACTAAGATAAAATTCATCCTTATTTTATTGAATGTTCAAATTACTATTTAATAGATTTAAGGTATGATATCCAAATTACAGAAAGATCCCTTATCTGGAAAATCGTTAGGACCCACGCATTCTGGAAAATACAGTAGATATCCATTAGTGGCGTAACTATATAGGAACAGACCATGCAGTCGTAGGCGAGCCCAAACTGTGGGGTCTGCTTCCTCTACAGCTAATAAAAAAACCCTTCCTCCCCAGCTGCTCTCTCTTACTAGCGAGGAAGGGGGAAGCAGGTCGGGCGGGACGTTGGCGGAGTTGGGCAGGATTTGGGTGGAGTTGAGGCAGAACGTGGTCAGAGTGGAGATGGATGTGGGTGGGGCAGAGGCAGGACAGGAAGTGGACGGGGGATGGGGATCGAAGTGTGCTGGGCCCCTCTGAAAGGTGAAAATAGTGGGGTGTAATGGGGGGCCAATGCACATCTATCACAAGTGATTCAACTGTTTTAAGCCAGAAAAAAAATATTTCTTCCAGCAGTGAGTGTTTAGCGCTGCACTAAACTTTAGAACCTCATCGACTCAAGCATTGCACTCAATTTAAGTTACAAGTAATCTATGGAATCTATACAATCATATGAACCGGATGTTATTTTTTATGAGCTGTAACTGTTGTTGGGGCTCATAAAAAAAATTCAAGATATAATAAATCTGCCCCCAAGTAACACACATTTAATACCTCTTGTAGTCCATGTGTAACACAGGGCTTTCTTCTTTTTATTCATATCAAAAACAATTGCTAAATTGCTTTGTATTCTCAGCCATATCAACCAGGTGAACTTTGGCCCCGGAGTAGACAACAAACTTCAGCCAGACTCCATTACTATGACAAAACACTCAAGGACAGTTTTTGGGGACAGAAAGATAAATTCCACAGCAGATACTACTAAAGTACCATCCCAGTCTCTTGTCGTTCAGCATGAGAAACAAATGCATTTAACAAACATGTGTTACACTTCATAACTCATCTCAGTGAACCATTGAGA
Organism: Xenopus laevis; assembly: GCF_017654675.1. Classification (NCBI taxonomy): domain Eukaryota; kingdom Metazoa; phylum Chordata; class Amphibia; order Anura; family Pipidae; genus Xenopus; species Xenopus laevis. The sequence continues at coordinate 210,788,803 of NC_054371.1, read as the reverse complement.
AAACAAGTACTTCACTATTTACACAAGTCTTCCTAGTTAAATACAACATCTATTAGGGTTGACTGCAGTCAGTGAAAGAAACTTATACGAGTCATAGACAGAGAGTAAAGTGCGAGAGAAATACATTTATCTTCACATTTTGCCATTATCCTTGTTTTGCAAATGAAACATTGCGTGGCCTGTAGCTGTTAGCAGAGTACATAGAATGCAGTCTACATTTCAGAAAGTCTGATTAGACTTTGAGTGATATGTTTGCACTTCCTTATTTCGTTTCCTAAGGGCATTTTTATAAAGTTATGCAAAAAAAAAAAAAAGTGATGCAGAATTCAACAGTTTCAGTCATTGTAGCTATTTAAGAATTTATTTGCTATGGAAAGCCATTTCTGTCTGTCCTTTGCTATTCCCTTTGCTGTTTGCCAGGATACAGAAACCATGGGGATCATTTACATGAAAGTGCAAAAGCACAACCTTTAGTACTAATTCAAAGTCCAGGGTCTGACTGACCCGGGGTCCTCGCCTTGACTACTCACCCAACCAGCTCACTAACCCACTAACATGAGATGGTTTGTATAAATCATGAAAGCTTTTACTGTTTTTGTTACCACTAGAGAACACTGTTTCAAAGTATATGCAATAGCATTTATTCTCATTAGCAACAAGTATGGCAGCACTCTCCTATTTAAGTAAACACCTTAGTAAATAAGTGTCTCAGTTGGTGTGTGGATTAGGAAAAATTAACCTAAAAAACCTTACCTCTAAAGGCAGAGACACGCTCAGATTTGGGGGGATTAGTCGACCGGCGACAAATCTCCTCTTCTTCGTGCCGACTAATCTCCCAGAACTGCTTTCCCCTGCCTTCCCACCGGCTGGAATGTAAATTGCCGGCAAAATGGCACTCGGATCGCTTTGTTTTCAGAAGCTGGCTGAACTTTCCTTGTGAGGCAACTTCGAGCGACTTTGGAAAACGAAGCACTCCAAGTGCCATCCCGCCAGTGATTAACATTCTAGCCAGTGGGAAGGCAGTTTGGGTAGATTAGGCGCCCCCAAAGAAGAGGAGATTTGTCGCCGGGTGACTGATTTCCCCAAATCTGAGCGTGTGTCTCTGCCCTTACATGCAAAATGTTGCCATTGTAGGACCCGCACCCAACCTGTACTCACATCTTCTTGCTTTTTACACTATGTCTGTGTGAGCCTCTGGTTCCATGAAAGAGAATCTTCAGGAGCAGCGGAGGAGTGCACTTCTCCAGTCTGACCCAACCCTAACTATCGATGTTCAGAATTTATTCTTTGTACGACGAAAGATCGTTCATTTCAATGAAACAATCTACAATTAACCATTCAGATTAAATAAAGTAGTAAAAAGTACAAATCAGACAATTTATCGTTAGCCGACAGAAATCTTCTGACCTGTTCATTTAACTGAACAACCGAACACCACGGTACGAAAAATGTTGGAAAAACCCACACACTAAATCTTACGAACCTTTATTTTGTACACTTTATCTTTGCATCTATGGCCAGAGTAAAGGTGGCCATACATGGAGAGATCCGCTCATTTGGCGATGTCGCCAAACGAGCGGATCTCGCTCCGATATGCCCACCTTGGGGTGGGCAATATCGGGCTGATCTGATCGTGGGCCCTAGGGCCCAATGATCAGATTCTAACGATGCCTGACGGGTGGTCGGATAGATGCGGCCGCGATCCAACGGGATTTTTTGTCCCATCCGATCGAGATCTGGCTGACTTTCGGCCAGATCTCTATCGGTGAAGCCCATTGGGGGGCCCCAAACACGGGCCAATAAGCTGCCGACATGGTCTGTCGGCAGCTTTTATCGGCCCGTGTATGGCCACCTTTAGGCTATGGGCACACAGGCTGAAGGCCTCTACTCCATCCAGAAGAGCTAAAGCTGAGATCAATACAAGTACGCAAAGGAGCCATCTCCAGGCTGACCTCAGCTTCAGCTCATCTCTTTGTGTGCGTATACAGGCTGATCAGATTCAGATCAATGGAGCAGGGGAAGAGAGTGTATCTGCTTCTCTCAGCCTGCAAAAATATGGCTGGAGCCTTCAGACAGTGTGCCCATAGTCTAAGGCTAGGGCCAGGCAACTTTAAGTAATGCGGAGTCTCCGCAGACAGAGAATCCGCTGCCTGCTGCTCCCCTTGCCTTGCCCCTTTGCTCGCCAAATTAAATCTGGTCTGGAGAGGGCTTGAGCAGAACATCAGAGGTAGATCAATTTACCTCTACGCCAAAATGTAAAAAAAAAAAAAATTGTAGAGAAAAGTTGGAAGCCCAAAACTTGCCTCCAAGCCAGGAATTGAAGTATAAGAACCTGCTTTAAGGTCACTGGGAGCAACACCCAAGAGCAAAAAGAAAGACTTACACTCGCACACCCTGGCCGTCCAGACTTCAGCGACTCCCAGGTGCTCGATGCCAGAGGGAATGGGCAACCTCAAAAAACAACGTAGAAATAGGACACACCGGCACAACATGGGTAATTCCAGCAGGTAAAACCTTGCTCGTTTATTGCGGATGCAACGTTTCGGGGCGTGACCCCTTTCTCAAGCATCCGCTGCCTGCTGCTCCCCTTGCCTTGCCCCTTTGCTCGCCAAATTAAATCTGGTCTGGAGAGGGCTTGAGCAGAACATCAGAGGTAGATCAATTTACCTCTACGCCAAAATGTAAAAAAAAAAAAAAAAGATTGTAGAGAAAAGTTGGAAGCCCAAAACTTGCCTCCAAGCCAGGAATTGAAGTATAAGAACCTGCTTTAAGGTCACTGGGAGCAACACCCAAGAGGTCATAGAGCAAAATGTTGATCAGGAGCAATTGGTTGGGGATCACTGAAAACCTGCACATTGTGGAGGTTCTGAAAATTAGTGTTTGTTGGTACAAAGATTGGGGATGTTAGAAATACAAGGGTAACATGGAAGCCGTAGAGCAAGATACTGAAAGCTGGACAAAAAACAAATAGTAATATTTTAAACCAAGGTTTTCCAACCTGAACTTGTTGAAAAACAGTTCCCAGGGCCCTTAATAACAACTACTTAGTAAGTGCGTAAAAAGTCTGTTGCGTCCCTGCAAACTGCAGATTTCTTTACTTCCGTGGTGAAAAATTTAATTATTTATGTCCACGGGGCCCCTGCCAGCAGTTCTGGCAGACCCTGTGGCTATGCTTCAGGAGGAAAGAAAGATTTTCAAACAACAACAACAAAAAAATGTCCAGTTATTCTCTTTTTAGTTCATTAATTATGGCTATAGACAGTACTATACATGTGTTTCTATTAGAACACATTACTTTTATCAACAAACTAAAAGAGCCATCATTTCCCATATGCTCCAAACAATGGAACATTCAGAGGTCAGCTGTGCAGCAGTACCATAGGTCAGTGCAAATCCCATAGACTTACTGCAGGCAACGAGAAAGCAGAGATTTATCAAAGAACACTCTTCACAGTATGAATCAGAGGAACAGCAGACACACCCGTAATCTTCCCTTATACCCAGTGAGCTCAGCTCCATGTGCATGTGGTTCCGCTCCCGAGGTCACTGGAGACTTATGCAGATAAATTATTTACACAAGTATCCCCTTCGAATATCCCATCTGTCGACTTGCTGTTTCTGTGTAATCTCCCTGTTTTCAGTAACTCAGAGATGGTAAATGAGATGAGTAGCTCAGAGCAAAACGTTTTCCCAGGTCAAAGGAAGCTAAAGTGGCAGATTTGGTGAAAGAAGTATCTGAGAAGTGATGAACAGATTGCCGACAGGCAAAAAGCTGTCTGAAAAGTGCGTGCCTTCTCTTACTTATGAACCCAAATCATTAGATTCATGGTTTGAGAGGGTTTTATTTTAATAAATTATTTTTTAAGGCAAATCTGGGGTACAGAAAAGAAAGAGTTTAATAGACTTGTAGAATACAGAGGTTAGAAGCTTAATTTCTGAGTTATTTACAATGCAAACCACGGAATACATATTAATACATGGGGTAGAAAGATCATGCAACATTTACAGCAAAATCAGACAACTTAAAGGATCAGTAACATCATTTTTTTTATTACAAAATTTGTTAGTGTAGAATGAAAAAAAAAAACCACAAAGACATTATACTTTTAAATCGCTGAGTCTTTATTAAGAAATAACTTACCGAAACTCCTCTTCAGAAAAGGCGACATGGCGACAATCCATCATGCGGCGCTCGATTTCTCTTCCCTGGCTATCTCCTATAAGGAAAGCAGGGAGGAGAAATCGAGCGACGCACGGTGGATCGCCAGATTGCCTTTTCTGAAGAGGAGCGCCAGCGGAGTTTCGGTAAGTTATTTCTTAATAAAGACTTAGCCATTTAAAAGTTTAATATGTCTTTGTGGTTTTTTTCTTTCTACACTAACACATTTTTTTATAATAAAAAAATTGATGTTACTGGTCTTTTAAAGGGGAACTCCGGCTTTCAAACCAGAATTTGATAAAGAGGCCCACCTAACACAGAAACCCATCACCGTTATCGGTTTCTTCAAAAAGTATGAATAAATGCCATTTTCTATGCTGAAATTCAGCTGTTAACAGTTCTTCTCTTTCTGCATCATTTAAACTCCTGGCAGGAAAGGAGGGACTAAACACTGATGTTATTAATTGTAACAACTTCTCCACAGCTTACAGACAGCATGCAGGAACTACATAACCCACAATGCATTGCACTATGATGTTCTGTCCATTATTGATATCACTTGTGCAGGGAATTGTGGGGTTTGGAAAAGAAGGGAGTTTTAAACATGCATCTTACACTTAGGGGCCCATTTACTAACCTTTTTTTCTATTTTTTTTTAAAAAGCTCTGAAAAAATCGAGTGTAAAAGTTAAGTGTAAAAGCCATGAAAACTTCTCATACCAAACTTCGTCGGGTAAAAGATGTTGAGGTCCTATAGAAGTCAATGGGAGCTGCGCTGATCCTATTGGACCTCTTTAAATCAAATCAGACTTTTCAAATTTTAGCTAGGAAATGTCCAAAAAAGTTGAACTTTTAGAGGTTTTAGAGGTATTTGTATTGTATTGAATAAAAACTAGCTTTTTAAGATATTATAAAGTTTTGGGATATTTCTTTGATTTTGATAAGCTGCAATAGTCAGATGCAAGGCCCCCTTGTTACTGCAAAGATACTTGAATTTTGGGAAGAAACCCCTGCATTATGGGAAAAAATATGCTGACTGCAAGTTGCTCACTGTGCTTGTGGATGTAAATGACCCCTAATGTGTATTGTGTAAAAACAGAGGCGTTTTTGAGCAGATTTATATGATTTGATTTTGTCAGTGATCATGGTCATTGGCACAAAACCATAATTCAAGAAACTTTCATTTCAAGATTTATCAATGAAAAAAAATCTTGAAAATTTTATTGGAAAAAGGCAGCTGATAAAACCTTTCAAGCTGCCATAGAAGTCGATGGGAGGGTTATTTTTGATATTCAGACTTTGAGGTTTTTAAAAACAGCTTAATAAAAGTCTGTTGTTCAGGTCATAGCCCTTGCCTGAATAAAGGCTTTTTAAAGACAAGTTGTTTTTAAAACAGTGAAATGTTTTAAAGGCTTATTGAAAAAGAACAATGCAATTTTCACATGCGGCTTAAACACTTTGGGGCAAATTCACTAAGGGTCGAATATCGAGGGTTAATTAACCCTCGATATTCAACTGGGAATTAAAATCCTTCGACTTCGAATATCGAAGTCGAAGGATTTTAGCGCAAATAGTTCGATCGAACGATCAAAGGAATAATCCTTCGATCGAACGATTAAATCCTTCGAATCGAACGATTCGAAGGATTTTAATCCAACGATCGAAGTATTATCCTTCAACCAAAAAAATTTAGGCAAGCCTATGGGGACCTTCCCCATAGGCTAACATTGGATTCGGTAGGTTTTAGATGGCGAACTAGGGGGTCGAAGTTTTTTCTTAAAGAGAAAGTACTTAGACTATCGAATAGTCGAACGATTTTTAGTTAGAATCCTTCGAAGTCGAAATCGTAGTCGAAGGTCGAAGTAGCCCATTCAATGGTCGAAGTAGCCCAAAAAACACTTAGAAATTCGAAGTTTTTTTACTTCGAATCCTTCACTCGAGCTTTGTGAATTGGCCCCTAAATGTTTTTTTCTAATTTGTTTTTTTTTTTAAAAATATGGTAGTTCTCATGGTTTGGTTTCTTTTGCTGCTTTTGCAGATATAAGGTGAACATTGATATATTTTGGGCTCTCCGTGTTCCCCTATGGCTGAAGCTATACTGAAGGCAAATGGGTCTCAGCTAAGAAGGGTACAATGAGAAAAAGGTTTCCCAACTGATGCTGGTGACACTGGGTAGTTCTATGGAAAACAAAATACTTGGTAGTGAAGCAAATCACTGCCTTTCCTTGAGGGTTCACGTCCCTTGACTCCATGCCTCAGTGCCCACACTCAACACTGGTGACGTTAATTGCATCAGACAGGGCCAGGCAGGGTGACCTAGTCATCTTTGTGGCCCTTGCTTAACCGCCTTTCAGATTTCACTAAGGAGCAGTTAATTTGTGGTTAATTACTAAGATTTCAGAAATTGTAATGGAGCATTCAGACCATACTGTTAACAGGTCCTATTGCTTACAACTCTGCAGGATTCCAAACTGTTAAATGGATTAATCAAAAGGATTGAGATAAGAAACCTTTGCAAGGAAAAAGAAACACAAGGTACACAGTTAGGTGCTCTGTACATCTTCTAGGAGGCATCATTTCATTTCCAAGGAGTTTGAGATCCAAGTGCACAAGCAGTGAGGCCTCTTCACATGGGGCAGCATTCAGAATGCCTGTGATTTGCCAAAGGCATTACCTATATAGACATTAATGGGAAGCTCCTCAGATAGCTCAACACTTTTCATTGTTATTGCAATGGCGCAGTACACTAAAAATTCTAATTGTTAAATCTATACTTTAAACTTCCTTGGGAATCATGAGAATTAATATATTTTCTTCTTTTTTTTCTGTCTGTCAAGATTGTTGGTTTATAAGTTGACACTGGGTTGTACTACTGAATTTTATATAATTCTATTTATACTGAATCTATTTTACATTATTCTATTCACATACTAAACTATGATACATACAAAATACCCTGCTGAGTCGTTCTCCAGTACTCAAGTGTCATTGTCCAGTAAGGTAGATTGTCTTGTACTTGACTTAAACAAACTCAGCACCTTTGAAACCCCCCATTGGTATATATTTTCTTTACTTCAATGCCCTGTTGAATAGTTCTCCAATACTGTGCCACAATGTCAGTGGTTAGGCTTGTGATTTGGGGGTAAATGAATTGCTGATTAAAGCTTAGGACTTTTAAAAAAAAACTCATAGGTCTTTGCCACAAAGCACAGCTATGTAGTTCTCCCATACAAAATACTAATAAAATCTCCCATAGATGAAAAAATCCCAATTTTTTTAAAAATTTCCTTTTTGTCTGTAACAATAAAACAGTACATGAAAACCCCAGGTCCTGAGCATTTTGGATAACAGGTCCCATATCTGTACTATGAAATGCCACAGGGTTGTTGGTCAGATGGACAGGCCCAGTGTCAGACTGGGATGCCAGGGGCCTACCAGAAATCCTTCAACCTTATGCCCATCTTCCAAACTCTTTTTAATCTTCTTCTCTTTATCATTTCTCTTTATTCTTGTAGTCTCTTTTTGTTATATACCATAATCTATATTCTTCTAAGGATGCACCGAATCCAGGATTTAGTTGGAGATTCGGCCAAGATTCTGCCTTTTTCAGCAGGATTTGGTTGAATCTAAGTGCATGGCTGAACCTAAAAAAATCACGTGCCTTTTTGTCGCACAAACAAGGAATTCCAAAATTTCTTTGTGTGCTGCATGCACGGTTCTCTTTATCCTTTTTCCTCTAATTTAGATATGCAAATTAGGTTTCGGATTCAGTTCAGGATTCGGCTACATCTTTCCCAAAGGATTCGGAATTCGGACTAATCCTAAAACAGGGGATTCGGTGCATCCATATATTCTTCCAACTATTTCTCCTTTGGATTTCCATAAAGAAATAGTAAATGACCATTAAGGGTGGTGGCACACGTGGCTACTCTGGGAGATAAGTTGCCCAGTGACAAATCTCCTCTTCTTCGGCCGACCAACCTCCCTGAAATGCTAGAATGGAAATAGCCGACCAGATGGCACTTGAATTGCTTTGGTTTTCCGAAGTCGCCTGAAGTTTCCTCGTGAGGCAACTTCAAGCGACTTAGGAAAAAAGAAGCAATCCGAGTGCCATCCCTATGGCAATTTACATTCTGGCTGGTGGGAAGACATTTCAGGGAGATTAGTCGCCCGGAGAAGAGGAGAGTTGTTGCTTGGCGACTAATCTCCCTGAGAAGCCACGTGTGCCACCACCCTTATTAGGCCTAATATTTAGGAGCAGGAAGGACCACTGACAACTGGGCCATCTGGGAGTTTTCCTGGTATCCTGGTTCAGGTATCGGATCCCTTATCCGGAAACCCGATATTCAGAAAGCTCCGAATTAAGGAATGGCTGTCTCCCATAGACTCCATTATATCCAAATAATCCAAATTTTTAAAAATGATTTCCTTTTTCTCTGTAATAATAAAACAGTAGCTTGTACTTGATCCCAACTAAGATATAATTAATCCTTATTGGAAGCAAAACCTGCCTATTGGGTTTATTTAATGTTTAAATTAATTTCTAGTAGACTTAAGGCATGAAGACCCAAATTACGGAAAGATCCGTTATCCGGAAAACCCCAGGTCCCGAGCATTCTGTATAACAGGTCCCATACCTGTATCTTCAAACTGGACGAGCCTGTGATTTTGCTATAAACAGATTGCACCTTTGAAAGCCCATAGCTACCTATTGTACCACAATGTGCTGCCATTGATTAAATAGAAAGGACTGTGCGTTTGGAGTAAACATTTAGGTAATTGGTGTGTTCTTTGCTGATCCTCTACTGAGTAGTTTTTCCAATACCATGGAATGGTGCCATGCCATTGGTCACATGGGAATTCCTGTGAATTTGAAGAAAACAGATGACAGATGGAGGCTCGGCACTTTGACAAAGAGGGCACTGCTGCTGTAAAATGAAAGAAAAAGGCTTGCATGGGTGAGACCACTTTATGGGGCATAGAGTTGCTGATTTTGGAAAGCGGCTGTCATAGACCCAAAGTGTAGTTAAAAATAGTTTTAGTCATATTTAAATGAAGATCACAATCAGGGGAGGTAAATAATGGAGGAGTGTTTCATGTTCTATGTTGACATCTGTAGATGTTTGCCCATCTGACCACCGCACTGGGGACACTGAGGAGCACATCTAGAGAAATGCTGAGTGAGATATTTGTGTCTTGTGCTGACCTCGGTGTAATTCTCTAAAAAAAAATGCTACATTTAAGATCCCACCCATCCTATCTAAATACATAGTTAGCATTAAAAAAAAAATGTATAGTAACAACCTTGTTTGTATTATTATGCATGTTTGCTATGATTCAACCTCCACATCATTAAATACCAATTCTAAGAGAGAGAGCGATATATAAACTGATTTTTATTTTTATACACAGGAAATCTTAATGCCTGGAATGAAGACATCCTAATCTTTCCTGAGGAATGACGCTTCAAGAATAAAAATGATATACCAGGTGTTTTACTTGAGAGTGACAACTGTTTTTAAAACAACAGTGACCCTTTAAGCCTGTATCCCAGTGCAGTTCATGTTTACGTGACTTACTACAAATAGGAAGAGAATGGATACTGTAAACATTTGTCTAACTGTGTATTTACTTAGGCCAAATTATACTCGCATGACAAGATAAACTCAGAGCTGCCGTGAAAAGATTACCTCCTACCAGAAATGTGAGCTTGGTGATGAAACCCAACTCTCAGGTATTTAAGTCTCATTTTGTACAGTACTGTGCATTATGTATGTTACAGTTGCCTTTTGTGAAGAGAATAGAGTCGCTCGCCCTGGGGCCATGTAATTATGCGGCTGTAGCTACTTAGTAAATAGGGACTGATTGAGAGCAGATTTGCTGCCCCTAAAAAGATGACATATGTTTTCACTGCAGTTGGCTAAAAGGCATTAAAACATCCATACACCTGATGTTGGATCTATTAATAAGACCTTCTGCTGTCAGATGGAGGAGGCACATGAGCTACTAGTTTGAAAGGAATCATTTGCTTAATCTCGTTTAGCACTGCACAGCAATTACACAAGGTGTTACTAAAAAAGAAAGGGAAAAATATTGTTTGTTATATTGTTATTTTCTTCAGGCTATAGCTCCAAACTGGAAGATCAAGCAGATAGACAACCATTAGGCCAATGATAACTTTAAAGAATTTTTAAGTATAAAAATAAAAACAGGTTAAATAGATAGGCTGTGCAATATAAAAAAAAATGTTTCTAATAGTTTCTAGTTAGTTAGCAAAAAATGTCATGTATAAAGGCTGGAGGTACTGGATGTCTAACATAATAGCCAGAACACTACTTCCTGCTTTGCAGCTCTCTAACTCTGAGTTAGTCAGTGACTTGAAGGGGGGCCACATGGGTCATATCTGTTGCTTTTGAATCTGAGCTGAATGCTGAAGATCAATTGCAAACTCACTGAACAGATATGTCCCATGTGCCCCCCCCCCTTCTAGTCGCTGACTAACTCAGAGTTAGAGAGCTGCAAAGCAGGAAGTAGTGTTCTGACTATTATGTTACACATCCAGTCACTCCAGCCTTTATACATTACATTTTTGACTAACTAACTATATTAGAAACGTTTTTTATTAAGCACAGCCTATCTATTTACCCAGTTTTTATTTTTACACTGAACTGTTCCTTTAAAACTTTTAAAAAAGAACTAAACCCCCTTAAGAGGGGGAAGGGGATGGGGCTTTCTCATAAGGGGGGTTTAGTTCACCGTTGTCCTATATCCTTTTGTCCTATTGGGCCTACCTCTAAACACCCAAAATCTGAATTGAATCATAAATGACTATTAGTTGACTAGCAATCATTCTTGATTTGTGCTCTTACTAAAGTAAAATGCAACCTCATTTCATGAAGCACCTATCATTCAAAAAACTCATCTCATACACAGTGTTGTCATTGTTACGATATGATTTTGTAATAAATGAAATAATAAAGGAAAAATAAAAATAGCAAAAAACTCTTGAGCTCCTAGTAGTCTTGAGGCTATAGTTGCTATGAATAACCATAATGGTGAAGACACATGGAGCTACCAGTAGCAGCTACTTGTCATGGCTACAAAACGCCCTGCCATAGACAATGCTGAGAATTGCCGTTGCTAAAACAAACGTAGAGACATTATCAGTATACTTTCAACATTGTCTATTTTTGTAGCCGTGACAAGTAGCTGCTGCTACTAGTAGCACCGGGTGTCTCCACCCTAACTGATCTAAGTTATTATTGCCAGAAAGCATTAGTGACATCCAGGGAAGAATGGATTTTCCATGCAAAGTCTGGGAATTAAGGCTTTAGGGCTGTTTTAGGGCAGCCTGCAAGTTGGATATGACCCTCCAAATGATTTTTATGATGCTCAACATTCTCTATAGATTGCTAGTTGGACATCATTGTTTCATAATATTCCTGCCCCAAACATGAAATTATGGATACTTGGCTCACAGCATGGAAAATCGTAGAAACAGCATCAGTCTACTTTTATTTAGTTTTCACTGCCCTTGTGTTGGGTGAGATTGGATAAACACCTTAAGGGCAGAGACACACGTGAAGATTCAGGGAGATTAGTCTCCCGGTAACAAACCGCCTCTTTTTTGGGAGACTAATCTCACTGAACTGCCTTCCTGCTAACTAGAATAATCGCTGGCGGGATGGCACCTGGAGTGCTTTGTTTTCCAAAGTCGCCCGAAGTTTCCTCGTGAGGCAACTTCGGAACATAAAGCTCTCTGAGTGCCATCCCAGCAGCGATTTAGATTCTAGCCAGCGGGAAGGCAGTTTGAGGAAATTAGTCGACCGTAGAAGAGGCGATTTGTTGCTGAGCGAGTAAATATCCCCGATTTTATAAACAGATAATGTTTTATAAATGAATAATCTAATTGAAACAGACCTGTTTTTTATGCAACCAAGACTTTCTTCCATAAAATAAGTACCTGCTTTGAGGTCACTGAGAGCAATATCCAAGAGATTAGTGAGCGAAATGTTGCCCAATGAACCACTGCTTGGCGATCACTGATCTAGGGGGGTAGTATTTTGGCTTGACCAGGCTTCTATGAAACAACAATCAACCAACCAAAAAGAAGCTTCCATTGAACTGCTCTGATATTACAAGCTATACAGTAGCTTGCTAAAGTTACATTATGTGCTCCATCTGTACAACTGAAATAAAATCCAAATTATATTTGGTGTTCTTTTTGAGCAGTTTAAAATGTATGTGATGTTAATAAGACGACTGATTCCTATCTTTTATTTTTTCATGAAAACTGAAGAGAAAGCATTGTAACATGTGAAGATTATAGAAAAAATGGTTTCCAGGTTTCTGGAATCATGTCATGCCGTCTGTTATGATTTTATTAGCTTTTCATACAGTGACTAAGTGTCTAAGTTAAAGAATACACAGTAGCCTCGGGGAAGATGAAACTTTGTACTTGCATTCAATCAGCTGAAAAATATAGAGAATGTGATTAGTATAAATGGAGATTGCCCTTAAGGGACATATTATAAAAAAATAGAAACTTTAATTATTACAGCAGCTGTTTTGGTCATTTATAAGAACCCAGATACAATTATAGAAGAAGTGCTTCTTTTGTTACATGATCCGTATCCCCATAATACATATAAGTAAGACATAATTATGCTTTATTATATTCTAGTCAAGTATGGAACATGTTGCATTTCTCATTGGGTTTCATTTCCTTTATTGCATGTATGTATGTATCTGTGTAATAATGCACAAATTATGCACAAAAATGTATCAGTATTTTTGATGATGCAAAATACCCAAATATAACAAATTAGCAGGGAGAAATTCATGGCCAGTTTTATGGACTTTTTCAAAACAAAAAAAAAAAGAATTAAAAACAGTCCGTTCAACCCTTGTAATTTATTTATTATAATAAAAATCAAGGGCCGAAATGAGCAAGCCAATTACGTTTGAATTACTTTAATTAAAGAAAGTTTTAAAAAGGGTTGTTTTTTTATCATTTGTAGCAATAACAATACATGTGAAAACTGGAAAAAGTCAGAAGACAGCGGTAATTTTTATCAAAAACTATAAAAAAAGAAAAAATGAAGACAAAGTGAAAAGTTGCTTAGAATGTTGCCAATTTCTGAAAAACTAAAAGTTGAATAGATTCTGTCATTATTTTTATGATGTAGTTTTAATTCCTTAATTATAATCTTTACACTGTAAATAATTCACTCTACCAAATAAAATGTCATTTCTAATCCAACAAGTGTATTTATTTAGTTGTAATATTGTTGTGTAGGTGCATCTCAGGTCATTTTGCCTGGTTATGTGCTTTCAGAAAGAACCAGCACTTTAGGATGGAACTGCTTTCTGGCAGGCTGTTAATTCTCCAACTCAATGTAACTGAATGTGTCACAGTTGGACCTGGATTTTACTATTGAGTGCTGTTCTTAGATCTGTTATCTTGTGTTATGGAGCTGCTATCTGGTTACCTTCCCATTGTTCTGTTGTTAGGCTGCTGGGGGGGGAAAGGAAGGAGGGTAATATCACTCAAACTGGCAGAACAGCAGTAAAGAGTGACCAAAGTTTATCAGAGCACAAGTCACATGACTGGAGGCACCTGGGAAACTGCCCCATTTCAGATTTCAAAATGAAATTTTAAAAAATAATTTTGCTCCTTTGAAAAACATATTTCAGTGCAGAAATCTGCTGGAGCAGCACTATTAACTGATACATTTTGAAAAAAATATGTTTACCCATGAAAGTACTTTAACTTAGTAAGTGTTGGCCATGCTCTTTCATGACTTCACTAAGCTCAAGGGCTCCGAAACGAGTGTGCATCTAAAAATATTAAATTGAAAAATTGATGGTACAATATGTAATAAGGACGAATGTATTTTTTCTCAAACATACAGTATGGAACATAGTTTTGGCTAAACAAAATATCTTCTACCCTTGTTTTATTACTAAAAAAATACATTGACAGCATTGTGATCAGGAGATCCACTTCAGACCATGTATTAAGAAAATTTTGCATAAACCAATAGAGGCTTTCTCAATATTTTTGTCCATTACAGTTCCTTCTATCCTAAGTTTTATATATTTCATGGCAAAAAAACACCATTGTCAAAGATCAAAAAATTGAGGCTGGTCAGTAAGAAACTACCAAACAAATCTACTGCAATAACCTCTACTCACTGATACAGATTATGTGTTGTCAACAGGACTTAAATATTACATCTGATTTATGAAACTGTGAATTCCTTTAGGCTTATTTTGTGTTACATTGAGCACACATAAACACAACTGGGCTTAGTGGGTCAAAGCCTAGTTGGTTAAATTCTAAGATAACGCTCTAGTATCCCTGAAGGATTAAACATGAAGAATTCTACAGCACCTTTTGCTTGTGTGAAATTTATCAGGGATTACAGGAAGTGGGGGTTGGATTTATCTGGAAAATATTTATGTCTGCATGTGAAGGTAATTCCTTTAACTGTCCATTTGTAGTAGTGATGTGCAAATTTGTCCCGTTTCGCTTCGCCACGAATTTTGCAAATTTCCAGCGAAATTCGCCAAACTGGCGAAAAATTCACGAAGCGGCGATTTTGCCACCTGCGACAATTCGCCGGTATCAAAATGGACGCTGGCATCAAAGTTGACACCAGGCACCCATTTAAGTCAATGGGCATTTATTTATCATCGTGGCATCAATATCGGTGCCGGAACCGTCGCTGGTGTCGAAAAAACTTTGACGCTGGCATCAAAACCGTTTTTTTGTCGAGTTCGCCCATCACTATCCATTTGCTCTGTATCTTGATTTGATGAACATTCAAATCAGCAAACTCATGATAACATATGTTCTATTATTATGAATAGTATTGTTATTCATAACCAAGAATCCACTAGATTGGTTGGCCTGTTATGGGTAGGCTTGGAACATCTGTTAGTTTTTCAATCAAATCCCATGTTTTTATACAAGACAAAGAGAAGCACCTTTCTTGGGGATTATTAAGATATAAGCAAACTGCTCCCAACTCATGGCCAAGGGGCTTCAAAAAAAAAAAAAAATACAGCAAATGTTAGAATTCACACCTGAATCACTAGTAATAGCCATTTTTAGGATGAAATGGCAGTACTGTAGATAGAATACAGATATGGGACCTATTATCCAAAATGCTGGGGACCTGGGGTTTCTGGATAACGTATCTTTCCATAATTTGAATTTTCATACCTCAAGTCTACTAGAAAATCATGTAAATATTAAATAAACCCAATAGGCTGGTTTTTCTTCCAATAAAGATTAATTATATCTTAGTTGGGATCAAGTACAAGGTACTGTTTTATTATTACAGAGAAAAATTAAATCATTTTTAACAATTTTAATGTTTTGAATAAAATAGAGTCTATTCCATCTCAAAAACTGACCCAAATTTTTTTATTTAAAGGAACTACAACAAATGATAATAACAAATGTAGCACGACTGATATTTTTTAGCAAGATGAAACAACCGCATTGACAAAGTACAGTTTGTGCTTTTTTTGAACTGTGCAAGATGGATGTCCAGCCTGTGGCGTTTATGGAACACAGCTCCCAACACTCACCAACAGCCACAGGCTGGTTTTACACAAGTTATTCACAGTTATTTAGTATTATATTTCAAGGGCCCTACAAAACGATGTGGCAGATAAAACATTTTTCTTAAAAATGTAAAATCTTTGCTTTTAATGACAGGATAAGCAGCCATCCCTCCCACAGGAATACATTTCTTTCTTCTAATCCCTTCATGACATATTTATCTTTGTATTAACAGTGTCCATCCATCCTTTAGAATCTACAGAAAAAAAAAACATTTAGCAATGGAAAGCTGTGAAATACAGTATTGTTTGGGGTCCTCTGTAAAGTTTTCACAGGAAAATTGTTTCCCCCACTTTAGGTGTGGCGTTTTTCAAGAATATTACCCTTCCAAATGTCATGCTTCCCCAATTATGTCCCATTAGTGCACATAAGTAAGCTTGAGCACTCAAGTAACCATACGCCTGCAGTCACAGGTAGCATTTTCTTGCTAAAATATAATTGTTTCCCCCAGTTCGAGTATGGACTGTATTTTTTTGCAAATATATAATTGTTAACCTAACTGGAGCATGGACTGTATTCTTTCGGGTCCTCTGTGGAGCTTAAATAGTACCTATTACAGGAAAATTGTTTCTCCCACTGGAAATGTAGTCTAATAGAGCCCAATCTTTGGTTGGGGGAAACAATACTATTGTTCCTTGCAAATGCTAGGCTACCCCAATAATATGTAAAATACATGTGCAAAATTAGTAAACTGGGGCACTCGCTCATTATGCCCATGCATGTTCCCCAACATGGCCACTCACGCCGGGAACTTGTCAGCATTAATGAGTAGCAATTTCATGCAAAAATAGAATTGTTTACCCTAAATGCAGTATAGGGGTATAAGGCTACACCTCCAAAGTGGGAAAGTAATTTTTTATGATAGGTGCCCCTTAAAGGAACACTCTAGAATGAATGCAAAACCTCTAAACTTTAACTGCACACTTATTTTTCAGGTTATCCTGGATCAGAGGAAACAATGAGTTTTGTTAATGCATTTTTGTCCATAACCATTTACACTATAATGTGAGATGAGCACCGGGATATGCTCTATCACCCATCCTTGGCACCCAAGTTGGGCTACAATGCTGCATCAAGACACGCATGCATTGTGACCCTATGGTCTTGTTACACCATGGCAAATGCACAAATGCATTTAAATAGCCCTAGCCTTACATAAGTGTAGTCGAGCTGGTTCCTTATTTTATGCTAAGTCTATGGATTTGTTTCTCTGCCTGATACTTGGTGGTACTGTTGTGATCTCCTGGTTTTCCTGACCTTGGCCTGACTGTTTCTTGCCATTTACACTGCCTCTCTTGACATCTGCCTGACTTTGAGTCTTATCTCAGCCTGGCATTTTGTACCTTAAGGTGGCCATACACGGGCCGATAAAAGCTGCCGACAGACCAAGTCGGCAGCTTATTGGCCCGTGTATGGGGGCCCCCGACGGGCTTCCCCGATCGAGATCTGGCCGAAAGTCGGCCAGATCTCGATCGGATGGGGTTAAAAATCCCGTCGGATCGCGGCCGCATCTGTTCGTTGATGCGGTCCCGCGATCCGACTGCCCGTTTGGCGAACGCTAGGATCCGATCATTGGGCCCTAGGGCCCACGATCGGATCAGCCCGATATTGCCCACCTCAAGGTGGGCATATCGGAGGGAGATCCGCTCGTTTGGCGACATCGCCAAACGAGCGGATCTATCCGTGTATGGCCACCTTTAGTCTCAGAAGCTGCTACCTGTTCTAGAACGTCTGCTCAAAGACTTCCAGGCACTTCGGTCACTACCCTGCTGGTACAACTCTGTTCCCATCTCAGGTGTTGGTATCAGTGGGGTGCTATTATAAGTGAAAGGTGCAGCAGAGGTTTGCCTTTCCCAGTCTCTGGCTCACAATAAAGGTATGTTATGACAGTATCTTAACTTTGGCAGCCTCTAGGAAGCTCTTCTAGCACAAGAAAGCATGGTAACCTCTTATAGCCTACACACCCTCCAGGTTAAGCACATGGAATAGCACAGAACACTCCTGTTTCTCCACCCCAGTGACAAAAGTGTTCCTATTTCATCCTGGGTCAGACTGGGGAGTATGAGGCCCACCAGGATGCTACCCCAGGGTCCCCTGCCACATACCCAATCGTAGAAGGAGGGCAGCAGGGAAGTGAAGGGAAGTGAAAGTGGAGGGCAGGCAGGGGAACAATGGCGGCTGCCAGTTGGGGATTGGGTCTGGGCCCAGTCTGACCTGATTTCACATCAGATTCCCAATATGAAAAAAGTATTACATTTCATATATAGGATCCACATCAACAACGTTTATCTACAATTAAGTCCATGATGTCCAAATGCTGTGGTTGAACTTAATGTACAACTGTTAATTTTAACCCAAAATAAGCTATGAAAATGCTACAAAAATCCAATTAAATTTTATTGCAAAGGTTTGCCACATTTGTACAATTCTATATTATTACGTTCCTCATAGCAGTGTGCTATTCAGGAACACCATGTCCTTTGACTCGGCATCATGACAAGGACACAACCACTCATTTATGTGTCACACAGCTACTATATTGAAGCAACATCCCATTGTCGAAGGAAAGGAGAAAAACAATTGCTGCAATTCTGCCACTTGTGCTTATTTGGAAACATGGGACAGAAATGTAGCTTTGCGGCCGGCTATCAAACATTATTATAGTAAATCACTTATTGGCATGCCAATCATATGTAAGCTTCAGTACCCTTTAAATTCCCCTCTGCTACTGCCGATTGACTTTTAAATCATCTCCTCTGTTTCACCTTGGGCTTTGGGGAAAAAACAGAATATTCGTACAGCTGTTTGCCGGCTGACATCTGAAATATGGAGCTTTCACCCAACAAAATCATTAAAGATGGTATATATGTATTATTTTATGTAACAAAAGGTTTTGTTTTCTATTACATCTTGACCACTAGTGTCAGCAGTAAATTTCTCCAATATAATGGACTGTGGGTCAGCAGGAGACATCAGGTACAATCTTCTAGGCTACGAGGAAGTTACAGTGTTGGAATGAAATGCAGAAAGTGCTTTGCCCTAATCGGGGATTCTAATGCTGAATTGTTTTTTTTTTTCCCGGAAGATTTATTGTGTATGGTTTAGCATTATGATTTACATTCGCCTGTCTCGGGTTAAAAATCTCCCAAATTTATGGTGCCTTCTACACCATTGATGCTTTGTAGTAAATTGATCTCTTTCATATGCTTCTGCATTACGGCTAGTCTGGCTTAGCTTTCCTCTCCACACATTCTCCCTTCTCTAAATTTAACTGTATCTTGTTGATCACCTCCATGTTTCTTGGGGTTTCCTCTAAGATATTAATTTATTTCTCTTTTCATCAGTGAGCTCACCATATATGTATCTGTGCAATAGTGGCCACATTGACTTTTTCCATTCTACATCCATATACACTCGTTCTGGGGAAAATATATATATTTTATGGAAACAGGTTTTATTCTGAGATAACATTGAATAAAGACACATAAATGGAGATATATACATACAGTATATATATATATATATATATATATATATATATATATATATATATATATATATATATATATATATATATATATATATATATATTCAAAAAAGAACCGCACTCTCAGGACTCGCTCAAAATGTAGAAAATAGTGTAAGTTTATTTCAACGTTTTGGCTCAAAACTTAAGCTGTCATCAGGAAGCCTTACTGAAGACGGCTTAAGTTTTGAGCCGAAACGTTGAAATAAACTTACACTATTTTCTACATTTTGAGCAAGTCCTGAGAGTGCGGTTCTTTTTTGAATTTCTGCATTATTTATTTAACCAGCACCGAGGCAGTGACAACAAGAGGATTTTTGAGTGAACTGGCATGTAGC
Source organism: Xenopus laevis (assembly GCF_017654675.1). NCBI lineage: Eukaryota > Metazoa > Chordata > Amphibia > Anura > Pipidae > Xenopus > Xenopus laevis. The sequence goes on along the minus strand of NC_054371.1, from coordinate 210,769,146 downwards.
TGTGTATATATATATATATATATATATATATATATATATATATATATATATATATATATATATATATATATATATAATAACCAAAAAAGTCCTTACAACTTGCTTGTTTGTCAAGAAAAAATGTTTATGAAGCAAGTAATAAGTGCAAAGTTTCAAAGCTCCCGCTTCTTTATCAAGCGAGAAAGTATTAAATTACATCACATCCTTTTAAAGCCATAAGTATAAGCCACACCCATAAGTGGGATATGGACTAATGTTACCATGTAATACATACATACATATAACATATGACCTATGATTAAGGGATAACTCCCGAAACGCGTAAGGTGTCATCAGCAGTTACTCCAATAAACCCCATTTCAGAAGTGCCGTCTGCCGTCTGCTTCTTCGTATCTTTGCTGCTTCCACAGTGGGGACACTGTGAGACTGAGCACCTGAATCGTGGGAAAACGGTGAGCTAGTGCGGTCCTTATTCTTCTTTCTCACTCATTGACATACATACATATAGACCAATACCCTTGAATTTAGACAGTATAACACAATTGTGCCAGCAAAATATAAGAATAATATCATTCAGTTATCAGAAAAACATATTGGTCAAAGTTAACAATATGAGAAGCAGAAAATAAGTTATAAGGAATGTGTAGAATGTCATATTTAAACAGTCCCAAACACAACCCAATGGAAGTGTATCATAATGTTTTTCAATCACATGAAAGCATAAAGATCATACTCTCTGTTGAGCCCTTTTTGGGACAATGTTTGCAATGTACTGTATGTATCCAAAATTTCTTTCTTCTCTGGAGTTGTAGTAGTCTATTGCCCCCACGATGTGGGGGGGCAATAGACTACAACACAAGGAATCCGAGGGTTGCTACGGAATGTCGTGCTGAGTGAAAATGGGCTGGTACAGGTAATTTCAACACCTCTTTCCTAATTGTGGATTTATGCTGACTGATACGATCCCATATCAGTTGGACAGTCTCCCCAACATAAGCAAGTATACAAGGACACTTGAGCATATACACCACATATTCTGTATCACATGTGAAGTCGCCTCCTAACTCAAACTTCCTCCCTGTATATGGATGAGTAAAAGCATCTGTGCGAATAACACTAGAGCATTGATTACACCTACCATATGGGAACATGCCATTTGTTAAGGGTGCCAAGACCCTTTTGTGTGCTAACTCGTTGGGTACCCAGATCAGCTTTTACAAGCCTATCCCTGAGATTCCGTGGACGTTTGTAGGATAGTAATGGAGGTTCCTGAAATTCTGGAATATCAGGGTTTGCTGTACGCAATAAGGACCAGTGTTTATAGATTACGTGATGAATTTTACGAGTGCAGGGATGGTAAGTATGTACAAATGGTATACGGTACTTTTTGTCCTATCTGGTATTCTTTCCTGTATAGTAGATTCACGATCCAGTCCTTTAACCCGTGCCACTTCCTGTGTAAGCATCTCTTTGGGATACCCTCTTTGTGTGAATTTTGCTGACATTTCTGTCAAGCGTGTAGAAAGCTGTTCCTCCTCCATGACTATGCGTCTAATGCGCAAGATCTGTGATCTAGGGAGAGAGGAAATATTAGCCCTTGGGTGTGCACCCAAACCACAACAAATTATTGTGGTCAGTGGATTTAACAAACAAATCCGTATATAGAAATCTGTCTCTACGATAAACGGTAGTGTCTATGAATGTAACAGATTCCTCACTGTGTGTGAGAGTAAACCCAATCGTAGGAACACAAGAATCTAAGTGTGCTTTGAATTCCAACAGGGATCCAACGTCACCCCTCCATAACACCAACAAATCATCGATGTAGCGCCACCATTTCAAGCAATTTTGTTTGTATAGTACATGACCATATACATACATGTTCTCAAAGAAATTCATGAAGATGTTGGCGTAGGTAGGGGCGATGTTAGACCCCATGGCAGTCCCCTGTACCTGGAGGAAAAATTTATCCTGGAACAAGAAATAGTTCTTATGTAAAATTAGGTATAACAATTCCATAAAGAAATCAGTCTGTACCGAATCATAGTTTGATTCCTCCAGGGTCAGCCTCACTGCTGTCATTCCCATGTCATGGGGTATAGAGGTATACAGGCTGTTAATATCAAAGGCTGCCAACAGTACCCTGTCATGGCCCAAATCCAAACCGTGGATAGAGCATAGGAAATCGGCTGCCAATAATATCTCTGCATGTTTTGCCAATCGTACGATTTTCAGTGGGAGACTGTCACTAGCTTTGGTCAGACATAACTTTCGTACGATTGCTGTCAGGGGCAGAACATTGGCTGATCTGTTCTTTTATACTTTATTTGATGGGAATGGTTAATGGCAGGTCGGGAGATTGGAAAGTCCGATCGTACGAAACTTTGCATCTATGGCCAGCTTTAGGAAGGCCAGTTAGTAGAAAGTTGAACTAGTCTAGTAGGCATAGGATGACGATGTGGATGAATGTTTTAACTGTAGCTTGCAAAAGAAAGGGACAGAATTTGGCAATATTCTGCATTAACTGGCAAAAGTTGAATTAAATCAACGAATGAGTTTTTTTAACATGAACTATTTTTAAGAAGTCCAATCAAGGTGGTTGTTTTCAGTGCTGTATTTTCAACTATTTAAACTCCAGGTTTTTGAGGCCAGTCGGGGTGAGGACCACATTGATGCAGTCCTTTCCGACGAGTTGCATTGATAGTCATTAAAACCCAAAGTTTGTTGAGGTTGTCAAACAAGTAGTGTAAGGCGAGCTTTTATGATGATCTGAGCTGCATTTTCAGGAGTATCTAGAAGGTGAAATAACGATTATCCCTAAATATCACTTTATATGGCCTCAAAGCTGGCCATAAACGTGCAGATTTTATTCTTTGTGCAATGAACGCTTGTTCGTTTCAGTCTAATGAGCTACCATTAACCATTCAGATTAATAAAAGTAGGAGAAAAAACAAATCAGATGATGTTCTGGCCATGAATTGACAGTTGTACAAAAGTTATGCCTATAGTATTGACAGTCACCTATTCAGTATCGTCAAATGTATATCGGCAATACATGCAAAGACCTTAATAGTAGCCGATATACAGTAAATCTTTTATCCTGTCCCGTCGACTAAACAACTGATAGACATGGTACGAAAAATGTCAAAACGATCCACACATGGTTTGAAAATTGGACTAACATGCATTTAGTATGACTGTATCTTTGTGTCTATGGCCAGCTGCCAAAGCTACAGGCCCCCCAATGTGTCAACCCCTGTTAAGGGTTAGGTAGGGGGTGCTGTGGAGGCAGATGAGGGAAGGGTGAGTCTTTGAGGCAGGAACTGTATGTGCCTAAGGGAACACAGCAAGGGAACAGCAGGACCAGGGTGATGAGGGTGTAGACTCAGAACAGCAGACAGGAGCAGACTAGACAGGAGCAAGGAAGGAGTGGGCATAGGTCAGATCAGGAGACAGGAGCAAACTGGGTTAGGACTGGGCGATGTGGGTATAGATCAGAAGACAGGAGCAGACTAGAAGGATCAGACAGGATGGTGCGGGTGTAGATCGGGAGCAGACTTGAGATTGGGAGCAGGAGGACTGGATAGCAGGAGAGGAAAGGATGGCAGGAGAGGACTGGATAGCAGGAGAAGACTGGATGTCAGGAGAGGACTGGATGACTGGATAGCTAGGGGCAATGCCACAGTGTTAGTATGGGAACCAATGCTCAGGCAAGGAGTGTGAGGAGGGCTGGCCTTAAATAGGGCAGAGTCAGCCCTGATTGGCTGACTCCAAACCACCAATCAAGCTGGTGTTGGGCTAGGGCTGCAAAGGCCAGGTAATAGACAGAGAACATCCCTACAGGCTGCTCACCTCGCTTGAATCCCAGCAGAGTCTGACAACCCCACAGTTCAGGAACCACTGCAGAAAAACCCTTGATACCCAATGTGCTGTCTCTTAATGTCATGAATAAAAACCACCTGTCGACAGGGATTTTTGGGCAAAAAGGTGAAGAACAATATGTGATAACCTGGCATGATTCTCCACTAATAATTATTCAAATTAAGTCATGCCTCTGTCTATACTGACCCTCTACATAGGGAAACAAAATACCTCTACATCTATACAAGAGCTGCAAAGACTTTCCCTGATGGTAACCAGCAAGTTTCTCAGTTACGTTGTCATTCTTCATTCAAGAAAGTAGGAATGGAATAAAGAAAATGAGCTGATGAACTACCATAATATAGTACACAAGGGCAAAGTAAGTAGGAACAGGTAATCTTACACTGTATTACAAGGTCTTCTATTAAAATGTGAAATATATTCTTCACAAAGATCCATGAGTTATTAATGAAAAAAGAAAAAAATTTAAATAAATATTTCTTTAGTTAAATGTAAACACATCCATCTCCTCTGTTTATCCCTTACCCACACACTCATATCCACTTGATTGCTCTTCATTTATTAGAATATGTTTAACTTAAATGCCTTTCCTGAAGTGTACTCATCATCAAAGTGCTTCTTGTGCTTAGCATAAATTTGCATCTGAATTATAAAAGCTAGTCTTTCCATGACTGGGCAAAATCTCTTGCATTGATTACTATTACAAATGATTTCTCCTACAGGTTCAACATCTTTGTGAGGTTGACTTCCACTTTAAGCATGACACACAAGACCATAGAGGCAGGAATTTCATCCATGGATCACTTCTCAATATACTTCTACTGCACCATCTGTCTGGCATTCTAAACTCTACCCAAGTTTTGATGTAGGTGCAGAGAACATATAAGGCTGTATAAGGTGCCAAACAAGACAGTGACTTGAGGATGAGTTATCGGTTCACAAATAGACCCACAAATAGACAAATAACCCATAAAAACAAGCCAAAGGTTCCTTAGATTCTACTTTCAACTTATGTTATGTATTGCAGCCTCAGCTTTTTTATTATACTTTAGGGTTGAGGAGAATGATAATTAATAAGAGAATTCCTGCTGTGTTCAACAACCTACTCTGGTGCAAGAAAGTAAAATCATAATCACAAAGCATTTATGCAGTGTGTTGGGAGTTTCCTCAAATGAGAAGGATCTAGAAATGGTGCAAGAAAGTAAAATCATAATCACAAAGCATTTATGCAGTGTGTTGGGAGTTTCCTCAAATGAGAAGGATCTAGAGGTTTTTGTAGATGACACGTTGTCTAATTCTGGGCAGTGTCATTCTGTGGCTACTAAAGCAAATAAAGTTCTGTCTTGCATAAAAAAGGGCATTAACTCAAGGGATGAAAACATAATTATGCCTCTTTATAGGTCCCTGGTGAGGCCTCATCTGGAGTATGCAGTGCAGTTTTGGACTCCAGTCCTTAAGAGGGATATAAATGAGCTGGAGAGAGTGCAGAGAGTAAGTGCAACCAAACTGGTTAGAGGGAGGGAAGACTCAAATTATGAGGGTAGACTGTCAAGGTTGGGGTTGTTTTCTCTGGAAAAAAGGCGCTTGCGAGGGGACATGATTACACTTTACAAGTACATTAGAGGACATTATAGACAAATAGCAGGGGACCTTTTTATCCATAAAGTGGATCACCGTACCAGAGGCCTCCCCTTTAGATTAGAAGAAAAAAACTTTTGTTTGAAGCAACGTAGGGGGTTCTTCACAGTCAGGACAGTGAGGTTGGGGAATGCACTGCCGGGTGATGTTGTGATGCTGATTCAGTTAATGACTATAAGAATGGCTTGGATGATTTTTTGGACAGACATAATATCAAAGGCTATTGTGATATTAAACTCTATAGTTAGTATAGGTATGGGTATATATAATTTATGTGAGAGTATGGAGGGGTGTATGTATGGATGCTGGGTTTTCATTTGGAGGGGTTGAACTTGATGGACTTTGTCTTTTTTCAACCCAATTTAACTATGTAACTATGACAACTGCAGAGTGTAGGATATATATATATATAAATGCAGGGCTAGGACATCAGCAGGAGAACTTTATGGAATGAGTTTTTAGCATACATCTTATGTACTTTTAGAAAAGGTTTCCCCAGCCTTTTTTAGCCATTGGCCATGTTCGCCATTTTGGCGAAAGGGGTCAAATTCGCCCATCCCTAGTTGTTGTTTTAAGTGTGCAATGTTTGTATTTTCTTTTTTTTTTCTTTAAGTTTTCCCATTTATTGGTCTAACAGAAATATAATATATAAATATATAATATAAATATTTCCCCCTTAGTTTCTATGAAAGAATTAGTCGCTCATCCTGCCCTGTTTACTCAACTTCTTAATTTATAATTACGTTTTATAATAACGAATATATTGTCCCCATAAAACTGGTGGACCAGTTCTTCATGCTATAAAACGAATCAGATATAAGTCTGACAAGTCAGAAATACAATTTATTCACACCTCATTTTGTCCTGTTTCAGAAATGTGTTTGGAAATCACAAGGCAACCTGGTTTAAAGTTTTGATCCCCCTTCTTCAACAAAAGAGGTTCCCCCAAAACCATAGTTAGATTATAATAAAGCTTTAGGGAGGCTTAGCCTTTCCCCAAAATAGATGAACTGAGATAAATTAGTAAGTTCTTCATTCAACAAACAAAAATTCGATCCTTTTCTAATGTCCAAAACTCTAGTACTGAATCTTAATAGTCAGCAAGTTCAGTAGGATTGTCTGATCATCATTTATCAAGGGTCAGATTTATCAAGGTTGAAGTAAAAATTCTAATTTTTAAATTCAAATTTTTAGGTAATTTTAGGGGCAGATTTATCAAAGGTCAAATTTCGAATTTGAAAAACGTTGAAATTCAAATTCAAGACAAACCGAAATTCAATTGAAGGTTTTTTTTTGGACGAATAGGTTAGTTTTCAATAGAATAGGTCCACTTTTGATTTTTTTCAAATTCAATTTGAATTTGGACTATTTCCTAGTCGAAGTACACAAAAATAAGCTTGAAATTCGAATTTTTTTAATTTGATTTTTCGCTTCGACCTTTGATAAACCTTTGACTAGGGAATAGTCCAAATTTGAATTGAATGTGAAAATTCTAATATCAAAATGTTTTATGTACTGTCTCTTTAAAAATTAGACTTCAACTATTTGCCATCTAAAACCTGCTGAGTTCCTGTTTTACCCTATGGGGGACCTCCTAGAACCCATTTGAAGTCATTTGGTGGATTTTGGAAAATTGAAGTTTTTTTGGAAAATGCTTTGATTCTAATTTGATCTAATACGATTCGAATTCAAATCGAACAATCGAATACAGCCTATTCACCCGAAGTTAAAAAAATTTGATTTTTTGAAATAAATTTCAGTTGGTCTTTTTTTATTCGAAGTTTGAGTTGATGAGAGTTTAAAAAAAACTCCCATTGACTCGAAATTTGACCCTTAATAAATCTGCCCCTTCAAGTGTGTGGCTAGCTTTAGTGTCAAAATAAATACATGATTGGAAAACCTGCAGAGAAGCACCTGACGGTGCAGAAATATCTTTTTATTTATAAAGCACCAATTTACGTGGCATTTTGAGGCATTAATGAACCTAAGAAAGAATGTTGATGAACAATTGATGAAAGAATGTAATTAATTCATAGATAATAAAGAATAAGCTCTGAAATGAATATGAATAGGAATTGCATTTAGAAGGTTACATTCATAAAATATGATATACAATGGAAGCACCCCTGACCCAAAAACCCTTAAAATCAAGTTGAAAGCATGGGCCACCAGGAGCTAATTACTTGGGGAGCTATTGCAACATTCCATTAAAGAGATTCTTTTGCAGAGTGCTTTGAAATGTTGAGATAGTGGCAGCCTAGCAGATGTCAAGTGGTAGTATGTTCCTGGAAGAAAGAGAGAATAAGGTTCTCAGATGTGGAGTTTTTAGAACAACAGAGCTTTGAGAGGCATTTAGGAGGTTTTGGGGGTGTAGGATTTTTATGTTTTTATTGAATATTGTAACATAACTCAGACCAACATGGTGGCCAAATGTCCTGATGAAGAACTTGGCAATGGGACAATGCAATACAATGAGAGTGGCTGTGGCATGGATTGTGAAGGCAGAAAAGGAAGACCACCACAGATCATGATGCTTTCAGATAGTGGAGGTGGTTTACACAGCATGCCTAGAAAATGACTAACTCCTTGCACCACACACAATCATTATGGCAAGCCACTCTGTTCTGTATGAAAATCTAGATCATTTGGAGCATAAAGAATGTCTGCAAATCTGTTTGTGAACTATTAAAGGACAAAGTTTGACAAGTGTCAGGAAAGCCAACACAGCAGCTGAGATACCTGGATTATTATAGGGCCATTTTATATTGTAGATGGAGTTGCTTCATTTATTTGAAAACTTAGCTGAGTTTTAACTAGCCTTGGGTAATCCACAATTAAGCGATGGCACATTATATTACTGGAAAATCCCATTAATAGGATTGCACTGCTGCTCTGACTTGATTTGCCTTTGAAGGTCAGTTGGTTCTGCTGGAGAGATATCATTCACACTTTAAAGAACATTTTGGGGCCGATTCACTAAGGGTTGAATATTGAGGGTTAATTAACCCTCGATATTCGACTAGGAATTAAAATCCTTCGACTTCAAATATCAAAGTCGAAGGATTTAGTGCAGATAGTTCGATCGAACGATCGAAGGATAATTCCTTCGATCGAACGATTAAATCCTTTGAATCGAACAATTCGAAGGATTTAAATCCAACGATCGAAGGAATATCCTTCGATCAAAAAAAGTTAGCCAAGCCTATAGGGACCTTCCCCATAGGCTAACATTGACTTCGGTAGCTTTTAGATGGCGAACTAGGGGGTCGAAGATTTTTTTAAAGAGACAGTACTTCGACTATCGAATGGTCGAATAGTCAAACGATTTTTACTTCGAATCCTTCGATTCGAAGTCGTAGTCGTAGGTCGAAGTAGCCCATTCGATGGTCGAAGTAGCCCAAAAAAAACTTCGAAATTCGAAGTTTTTTAACTTCGAATCCTTCACTCGAAGTTAGTGAATCGGCCCCTTTATGTAATATATTTTAAGGTACTGGTAAAGTTACACTTTCAACAATCATCATTTCCATGCTAAGGGGCAAATGTATCAAGGGTCGAATTGAAAATTTGAATTTCAAATTCGATTTTCAAATTTAAAAATTAAAATTTTCAAGATTATTTTAGTGTAATTTTAGGGGCACATTTACTTAGCTCGAGTGAAGGAATAGAATAAAAAATACTTCGAATTTCGAAGTATTTTTTTGGCTACTTCGACCATTGAATTGGCTACTTCGACCATCGAATTGGCTACATTGACCTTCAACTACGACTTCGATTTCGAATCAAACTATTCGAACTAAAAAACGTTCGACTATTCGACCATTTGATAGTCGAAGCACTGTCTCTTTAAAAAAAACTTCGACCACCTAAAACCTACCGAGCATCAATGTTAGGAAAATCGTTCAATCGATGGATTAAAATCCTTCGAATCGTTCAATTCAAAGGATTTAATCATTCGATCGAAACAATTTTTCCTACGATTGTTCGAACAAACGAATAGTGGTAAATCCTTCGACATTCGAAGTCGAAGGATTTTACTTCGACGGTCGAATATTGAGGGTTAATTAACCCTCGATATTCGACCTTTAGTAAATGTGCCCCTTAGTGTAATTCGACTAGGGAATAGTTAAAATTTGATTTGAGTTTTCTTAAAAAAAATTTAATTTTGAAATTTATAATGTACTGGCCCTTTAAGAATTCGACTATTCGCCACCTTAAACCTACTGAATTGCTGTTTTAGCCTATGGGGGACATCCTGGAATTTATTTGGAGTTGTTTGGAGACATCCTGCAACAATTGTGAGGAGCCCAACTCACCTCATCACAAATTTATTACATTTAAAATTAGCGCCCAATTTCAGATTTGGCTTTGTGGCTTGTTCACTGCTCCTGTTTCGGACTTGCAGATCCTGTCTGTACAATTTCCTTTTATTAATGCACAAACAAAACATGATGAATTAAACATGTGATAGCGTGTACTTTTTGGCAAGCCCCAAAGATGAGGTAATTGAAGACAGTTATTATTTTCATCTGCGCTATTCAAAAGCTTTCTGACATCTGAATAATACAGGAGGCAAGCGCAGCAAACGTTGTTGATCATTTAATATTAACGCTGAATTTAAACCTTTTCATATTTACAATCTCAATTATATTTATTTTGTCCTTATCTACCTAAAGAAGTTTATGATATAAAAGCTAAATTACAGTCTTAGGGTTTTTTAATGCATGGGAAAACCAATCAGTTTCATTGTGCCATGCCTATTATTAAAGGGGAACCGTCACCCAAAAAAATTATTCCAAATCCTATTTTATCATGTTAGTTAAGCAAAATAAACTTTGATTACACTATATAAATTATTTAAATCTTGTTTACATCAGTCTGGGAATTCATAATTATAGCAAGCAGGCAGGAGCCATTTTGTGGACACTGTTATTAAGACAAGCCTTGTATTATCTCAGAATCTTGTTTGTGCACCAGAATGGGGGACCTGATGTCCATCCCCATGTCCTCGTTACACAATTAAATGGTAAAGAGAACTGGGGAATGTGTGGAGAGCAGTGACATCTAGGAAGTGCTGAATGGAAAGTGAAAGTAATTGTCTGCCCCGCCTCTATGCCTAGGCATAGAGGAGGGGCAGGCAATATTTGAATGACAGCGGAGATTTTTAAACGAGTTTACAACAGCTATGAACACATTAATAAAAAAAAATAGAATTTCATGTTTAATTTGAAAAGGACTTTTATTATACAGCTTTTTATGTCTGGGCGACAGGTCCACTTTAAGGAAGTAAGAGGCCGAAACGAGGCAGGTTTTTGATCCCATTGTCTGCTTTAAAGTGGAACCAATAAAGACCATTATTTTACTTTACTTTACTTTACTTTGGACTATGTGCTGCTGTGCAATTTGGAGAAGTATGTGCCCTCGTGTATGTAACTTTTTAAGGGTTAATGGACTGGAGTACATCATGTGACTCTATTAAAGTCATGACCAGTATCCAGATGATGGGCAGATATCATAGGTGGGACGTCACTGGGTGGCTTTTTTTTTTAGCAGGAACCAGCATTCGACCTTGAGTCAGCTTTTCAAGCAAGGTATCATTTTTATGTAGCCATTTATTTTTCGTATTATTTTACAGCATCTGATATTTTATTTAAGTTTTCCTGGCAGTCATAGTCTGTAAAAAGACTCGCGTTGTTCCCCTGTTTCCAATCATGTAACACTGTCCTTCCAAAATGTATGTTATTCAAGAGACTCCAGAGAAAAATTGTGTTCCTTCGATTCAGTGTTGAATCTTTCTCTGTATGTTTACGTAGACTCCTACATGTAGATATCACAGCATATTTTTTTTTTAATGTCTGCACAATAAAAACATAAAAACAGCCCAAACCTAAAAGATCTCTTTTGAATTAGAATTTCTCATGTAGGAATACAGAACCTACAACAGCACTGGTTTTCCAAAGTTTTCAATACCGCCCTTTGTGGTCCAATATCTATTCATGTCCCCCTTACCATATAATACTCAGTGGCATAACAATAGCAGAAGCAGACTCCGCAGTCGTGGGGGGGCCTGATCTGCTTTCTCTTTAAAGGGAATGTCAACCCAAAAAATTATTTTACTTAACTTAAATAACTTTAAAAGCAGTGAAATGTTTTAATAAAAGAATATTGGAAAGTTGCTTAGAATTATGCTTTCTTTTACTAGGCAAATTTTTATTTTGGGGTTGACTTGCTCTTTAACTGTGCTTTCTTGATAGGGAGTCCGCATGGAGCAAGGCATGTTCTCTCGCTAACAAGCAAGCAGTGAAGGGAGAGTGGGTAGAAAAGCGGGGTCAGGCAGCAGGTAGCGGTTGTGGAGAGTGTTGGGCCCCTCCAAAGATTTTTTTGTGCTGGGGCCCAGCTCTTATTAGTTACGCCACTGATAAAACAGTCAGTAAGAGTGACATTTGAGGTGAACAATTATGTGTCAAGCTAGATATTTTTGAAATGATGGCTGAATGGCTCACCAGTGTTTTCCTACAGTTGTAATCATGTTGTAAGCAAAGAAGGGCCTTGACCAAACATAGGGCTTCCAAGGGGGGCTTGAACTGAAAAAGTCTGATGACTGCCTTATAGGACCTAAACTAGGGGGGTTGTTTATTAAACTCCCAATGCAAAAAAACTTGGACTTTTAGAAAAAATCACGACTTTTTAGAAGTTTATTAAACCCTGAGGATGGAAAAGTCGGAATCTGAAAATACGGCATCTCAGACCTGTCAAGGTTGCGTATACAGTAAGTCAATGGGAGAAGTCCCAAGGATTTTTTGATGTGCGCTGGGTTTTTGGCAATTGCCCGAGTTTTTGGGCAGAATTCTGAGTTTTTGGGTGAAAAAAAATCTGGAAAAAACTTGAAAATCTGATGAAAAATCTGAAAAAATCGTAAACATCTGATTTTTCAAGTTTTTTCCCAATTTTTTCCCGCAAACAAAATTTTCGGGAAAGTGTATTAATAAATAAGCCCAAAAAACCTGTGTGGATTTGGTCAGAGTTTTTTTCAGAAAATATTGAGATAAATTCGGACTGATAAATAACTCCCTAGGTGTGGGCAAAAGAGGTAATGAAGTAGAGTGGGGTGTTTCATGGAGTGGAATATTTACTCACCACATTTGGGAAGTGGCCCAGGTGCACGGCCCTGAGCCCTCAGCATGGGGAGCCATCTGTGGCAGGCACTCAAATAAAGGCAATCTTCCAACAAGTTGTAGAAATCAAGTAGAAAAGATTTATTGTGTCCTCCGCCTTAAGTGTTTCATGTTACAAACACTTAATCAGGCAAAAGAGGCACATGCCTAGGGGGCAACACTTGGGGGGGGGGACTAAGTGTGTAAGGCTTCTGTGTGGCCACCCCTAGTTCAGGCCCTGGAGAATCCCCATGCTGGCCTTAGGTGCACTTTCTGCTATGCAACTGCCTTATAATGTGCATATAATATCCATAATGTATATTGGACTGGTCAGTGGGCTGTAGTTCTTCAGGATATATAGGAAAACAACCTAAATTGCTTGTTAACTGGCCTTCAAGGTAAGCTTTCTAGTGAATATGGGTTCAGTTACAATATATGCTTAAAGGGGACCTGTCACCCAGACTACTCTAGATTTACTTTCAATTTCCATTTAGCATTTCCTGGATATCACTACACGCCCCACATTCCCCATCCCTCCTTACCATCTAATTGTGTAGCCAGTGCATGGGGAGGAGTTTCCCATTCTGACACATAAGCAAGATTTTGACATGATGCATAGCTTGCCTTAAAGCAGACATGTAGGATAAATAAAAAAATAATTTTGTTGGCAATAATGAATACTGTATGTTTTTGATTGTAAATTTATATTGTCTTTATAAATGGACCTTTTACTGGAGCTCCCTATAGATGTTCACTGGTCACTGTCTGTGTTTCAAACGAGGAATGGGTGTGTCCTAACAGTCCCTGCCAGAAGTACAGTAGGAGAGGGACAGCCAATCACAGCCCTGCAGTCACACAAGCAAAGACAGGCTTCAGCCTAGCTGCTGATTGGTTCCTGTCCTACAGTGCAGTTTGCTAAGTGCCGCCGGTTCCCCTGCACAGACTGGGAAAGGAGGCAGCAGAAAGTGGAACAGATGGGCAGGACTAGTAGGGTTTTTGCAGAAATGTTTCAATAAAGTAACACAATTTTTAAAGCCCATTCTTCTATATCTAAAAGAGTTTAATGCACTGGCACATTCTTGTTATTTAATAAGTGTCCACAAAATGGCAGCCGGCCTGCTTGCTGTGATTGTGAATTCAAAGACTAAAAATTAATTTATATAGTGTAAGTGAAGTTTATGTTGCTAGACTAAAAGCGTAAAATAGTTTTTTGGAATTATTTATTAAGGTGACATGTCCCCTTTAAGTGGCCTTGACATTGATCCCACCCATTCACTGTAGTTTGTGAATTCCTCACTCTAATCTTCTCAACTGCAACCAACACACACATGCTGTGAGTCACTGACAGATTTCACCCTTTTTAACTGGTTGATTCCAGCAGAAGTCAGCAGGAAAAAAATGTTAGGTTCAGGGGGTTTTTTTTGCACTAACAATGGTCCCCTTTATTCTGTATTAATAATAGACTAAACCCTAGTCTACTGAGTTCCTTTTTTTGAAAGCAAAACTCGTGCTTAGACAGAGAAAGCTGCTAATAAATCTTTGAAGTACACCGCAGATTTAACAGATTTTCTTAATTCATTTTAAAGTATATTGCATTTTACAAATTAGGAGCTGGCGGTTTATAATTAGACAAGTAGGAAATTCATGGCAGGCACCTGCTGAGAGCTGGAACACTCTGCAGAAACTTGTTTTGTTTATAATTTGATGTAATCCTGTATAACAAAATAATCATAATAATAATCAGAATCAAAAATTAAATGCTCTGCTATGGTGTTTCACTGTTCTGCAATTTTAGTTGTTAATCATATTTATAATAATACAACATATACAGCTTCTTGCTTGGGCTTTGTATAATATTTATACAAATATCAAATGTCGAGGTGAATTTTCGAATTTTCGAATAAAAAAAAATCAGATTTTGAGCTATTTTTTGTGCACTTTCAACTAGGGAATAGTCCAAATTTGATTCGAATTTGTAAAAGATTTGAAAATTTGCATATCGAAATTTATCATGTATTGTCGCTTTAAAAATTCGACTTCGACCATTCGCCATCAAAAACCTGCTGAATTGCTGTTTTAGCCTATGGGGGACCTCCTAGAACCTATTTGGAGTCAAAAAAATTTTATGGGAAAAACTTTGAATTGAATTTGATCGAATGCGCTATTCCTTCGGCCGAATACAGTCCTATTCGAACTAAAACGGACCTATTCGACCAAAAAAAATGTTGACTTAATTTTGGTTGGTCTTTTTTAATTCGAATTTCAACGTTTTTTCAATTCGAAATTCAACCCTTGATAAATATGCCCATTAGAATCAAGGGGATAACAGAATACAATCGCTCAGTTAACACCAGGTAACCCGTATCAGCCAATCAGATGTTTCCTTTTAAACAAGTGACAAGGAAATTCTGCCTGTAGATTAGTTGCTATGGTTTACTAGACCTTGAGACTATTACCTGTGCCATGAGCAAAGCTAAGAAGACAGTGTTAGTTTATTAATGCTTGGCTGAGCGAATGGTGTAGCGAAGAAGGCTTTGTGTTTTTGGAGAACTGGGCTGATTACTCAATTGACTACAAGCTAGGGGATATGATAACTATGTATAAATATAACAGGGGATCATATAATAATCTCTCTAATGCTTTATTTACCAGTAGATCTTTCCAGCTGACACAATGTCACCCATTCTGATAAGAAGAAAGGGTTTTTTTTACAGTGAGAGCTGTGAAGATGTGGAATTCTCTCCCTGAATCAGTGGTACAGGCTGATACATTAGATAGCTTTAAGAAAGGGTTGGTGAAATTCAAACGTTTTCACTAAAAAAAATCATGAAATTCGAATTCACGAAAAAATTCGGGAAAATCTGACATTTTCACGGAAAATGGTGAAAATCTGAATTTGACGCCGGTGAATATTTGAATTCTTGCGGGAGATTTGCCGCAAATTTTTTCGCAAATTATTCGCAGGGCGAAACTTAGAAATTCTCCAAAATTCGTGCCAGGCGAATTTATTCGCCCATCACTAAAGGACAACAAAAACTTAAAAATAGATATGATTTGAAATGCTGTATTTTATATACTTTACCATCAGACAGGTTCAGTAGCCCTAGAACAGGAGCTCTCTACCTTGAAAGACATGTAAACGGTTTAAAAGACATGTAAACGGTTTATTACCTCAAAGTGTCAGTGTGATGAGCGCCTTTCCACCCAAACTGCATCAATTTCAAATCCTTTTTATTCCCTTCTATCATCACTGTGCTTGCTGGGGTGTTATTGCCTGAATCTAAATTTCATGGCAGATTTTAGCTGATATATTGGCACCTTTAACAAAGTTGGCATCTTATCTGCCCTTTTATCTTCCCAATGGCCTCCCTGATAGGTTTAAAAAATCCCATCAAATCAAAATTAAATCATCAACTTGTTGGTGTGGTCCTCTCCAGACAGCCTGAATTTACCTTCTTCATGAGCCAGTCGTTTGCCTGAGGGACATGATTGGATCATGATGATATCCCCCAGTACAAGATCCTTCAAGTGTATGGCCACCTTAAAAAGTGTCTAGATTTTTGCCCCACCTAATCTCCATTCTCTCGAGTCTTGATGTTTGCCAGTTGTCCCCATACGATGTTCCTTATATACATATATACAGTTCCTTAGTGCTTATCACCTTTTGTTTCATTATAATATATATGACTGTATTAGGGTATGTCACTTAGGGGCATATTTATCAAGGGTCGAATTTCAAATTTGAAAAAACTATAAAATTCAAATTCAAAAAGACCAACCGAAATTAATTTGAAGGTTTTTTTTGGCTGAATAGGTTCGTTTTCGATCGAATAGGTCAGTTTTCATTCGACTTCGAATTGTACGTATTGAATTAATAGCGCATTCGATCGAATTTGAATCAAAGTTTTTCCAAATAAAACTTCAATTTTTCAAAGTCCACCAATTGACTCCAAATAGGTACTAGGAAGTTCCCCAAAGGCTAAAACGGCAATTCAGCAGGTTTTAGAAGGCGAATGGTCAAAGTCAAATTTTTAAAGAGACAGTACATAATAAATTTTGATATTCGGATTTTCCCTAGTCAAAGTACACAAAAAAACTTGAAATTTAAATTTTCAATTTTTTTTCAAATTTGAATCGAATTTGGACTATTCCCTAGTCAAAGTACACAAAAAAACTTGAAATTTGATTTTTTTGAATTCAAAAATTCACCTCAACCTTTAATACAACTACCCCTTAATCAATGCTGTAATATGTTTTATATACAGGTAGTGGATGCATTTTCCAGAAACCTATTATGCAGAAAGCTCCGAATTAAGGGACAGCCGTCTCCCATAGACTCCATTTTAAACAATAATCCTTATTGGAAGCAGAACAAGCCTATTGGGTTTATTTAACGGATAAAGGATTTTTAGTAGATTTAAGGTAAGGAGATCCAAATTACAGAAAGACCCCTTATCCGGAAAACCCCAAGTCCTGAGCAGGTCCCATACCTGTATGTATATAAACACTAGAGGCATACTAAAGGGCTATGGAAAAGAAGTCCAAAACAGAATGTGTAGACTATTTCTTGGTTAAGCTTTAGTTCTCTGTTAATTATGCTACTGTCTATAATAAAAATGTATCATATCCTTTTCTGAAGAATGGGGGGAAAGAATACGGTGTATCAAGTCACCCCTTCTGCTTTATATTTGGGCCTTGGCATGTTTTTATTAACACGCTGCCATATTTTGCCATCAGTCACATTTCAACAATTTAATAACCCAGGGATGACCCTCTAGTAAAACATGATCCCTTAAGCTTTTAGGAGTTTTTACAATTATTTGCAGAAACACACAGGCAAAAAAACACGTCGCATATGAGCTTATTGTGTAGGTTTGTGCTTTGAAATTCATGTGGCTGAACTGTTACAAATCTGCGCTTATGGAACCTCTGATATTATAGAATGAAATCTAATCTTATGGCACTCGAAAATTCCTTCACCAAATGTATTTTGTTTCAGAGAATTTGCAGTTTCTCAAATTAAAAGCACAAAAGTAGCTTGCTGAGCACTGTTCTTTAACATGAATTAAGGAAGTATTACAAGTATTTTCAACAGGCATTCATTGGCATGAACCCACTCAATTGTTCTGTCTATCAACTTAATAGACAGAAGAAATTGTTGTTGTGTTATTATTTAATGATTTAGTCTATTATTTAATCTCTAATATTTATTTTTAAAAGACATACACACACACATATATATATGTGTGTGTGTATGTCTTTTAAAAATAAATATTAAAGATTAAATATATATATATATATAAATATATATATATATATATATATATATATATATATATATATATATATATATATATATATATATATATATATATATATAGTAGAAGGTTGTGACCAGTGCCGGGCGCCCAAGGCAACCCGGCCGACTACATCGCCCTAGACTGTAGGGTGGTGGGTGCCTGGTTGTTTGTTGCTTACTCCTGATGAAGAACCCCGTGTGGGTTCGAAACGTTGAGCTAAATAAAGATTTTTTGTTTTTGCACATAGAAAACCCTGTGAGTGTCGCAATCTTCTACACTTTGTACAATTTTTTTGCGGGCACCCAGGTAACAACGTGGTTTACGGTGTGTACCATCGCGTTCCAAATATATATATATAGATAGATGTCTATATATGTATATATATATGTGTGGGTGAGTATTTAACAAAAAGAAGCAAAGGACAGAACGTTTTTTGTAAAAAAAAAAAAAAGAAAAGAAAAAGAAATGATATGTTTCAGGCTCCCACAGGGCCCTTCTTCAGGAGTGTGTAGCACACTGTGAACATAGAATTTAAACAGTTGCTAAGCAACAGAATTAATTGTCCTTACCATAAAAAACATACCAATAATAAATATCCAAGGAAGGAAATCATTGGCTGATAGGGATTCAGATGATAAGAGAGAGACAATAAAAGAGGGTGGAAGATGTAAAAGACAAAGGGACAGCAAATAGAAATGTATTTATATGTTTATGGGATAATATAGGTGTTACATTCAATTCTAAGGGTTGACAAGTGTCTGAGAAGTTTTGTGACAACGGAAAGAGAATTAAACTATAGAATCTTAGAATTAAAGGACCCTGAGGAACCATTTCCACATGAGGTTGATCCAAGGTAGGTAGCAAAATACAAAAAAAATGTCCCATTGTGCCTGACGCATTTGCACCCTGTCCAGCACTTCATTGATAAGGCTTAATGTTTGGAATTACCATTAAAATGAGTAAATTCAGCAGGTCACATCATGAAGTGAATTGATGAAAAATGGCCGAAAAACATAAAAATTAAAAAAAACAACCTCTGGAGCCATATACAGACCTTCAATTAGCATGATTTCAGCCATGTGTAAAGTTGTCCCAACTGTCAGGTTTATCTCCTGTTACAATCAGTTTTCCATTAGCTATCATACCATATATATAGCCTTTGTGATGCTCCAGCTTAAAATGTGTTTGTTTGGTCTCACAATTTATGAGGCCGTTGTTTGGAATTGTTTTCCATGTTGAAAGGTTTCAATTTCATTTTACTTTTGAGTTATGTAGATAACAGTATTCTAGGCCAGTGTGCAACTGGTCTTTATTTGTTTTATTATTTGTTGTTTTGTAACAATGGAACTTTTTGTTCAAAGCCTTACTAGGCTAATTTGAAACCAAGTCCAGAGCTGAACCTTACCATGTTTAAACTCTTGTCTCTAAGTTATCAAAAATCGAATTTGTGATGCTTTAGAGGTTTTTTCCTACTTTGAAAAGACTCACAATATAAAAAACACAAATGTTTGCTTATTTATTAAGAAAAAACTCAATTGAATACAATTGTGGAAAAAAAATGGCTTGAAGTTTGCGTGGAAAATCTCCTACTGACTTCTACATAATCTCGCAAGCTTTTAGATGCAGAAATTTTACATTTGAGTTTTTCGTGCTTAATAAATATTAAAAATTCAAGTTTTTGAAAATTCTACTCAAATTTTTTAGTTTTTGAGCAAACAAAATCGGCTTGTGGCAAAAATTCAAATTCGAATGTTGATAAATCACCCCCTATAAATTCCACCATCCCATGTCAATAGGAAGCAAACATACCTGCAGTTTTTAATGAATCAGTTAATCAGATGCCATATTCTGTTTAGTAAGATGCTTGATGTTCTCAACATGTCAAGGATGTCCAACCTGTGACCCTATGGCCACAACAAACAGTATGGGGCACATTTACAAAGCTCGAGTGAAGGATTCGAATTAAAAAAACTTTGAATTTCGAAGTGTTTTTTTGGCTACTTCGACCATCGAATGGGCTACTTCGACCTTCGACTACGACTTCGACTACGAATCGAACGATTCGAACTAAAAATCGTTCGACTATTCGACCATTCGATAATCGAAGTACTGTCTCTTTAAGAAAAACTTCGACCCCCTAGTTCGGCAGCTAAAAGCTACCGAACCCAATGTTAGCCTATGGGGAAGGTCCCCATAGGCTTGCCTGTGTTTTTTTGATCGAAGGATATTCCTTTGATCGTTGGATTAAAATCCTTCGAATCGTTCGATTCGAAGGATTTAATCGTTCGATCGAACGAATAATCCTTCGATCGTTCGATCGTAGGATTAGCGCTAAATCGTTCGACTTCGATATTCGAAGTCGAACGATTTTAGTTCCTAGTCGAATATCGAGGGTTAATTAACCCTCGATATTCGACCCTTAGTAAATCTGCCCCTATGTGTTTTAAGATTAGACAAATATCTTTGATTTTTAGAAATAAGAAGGGAAGATGAAAGGAAAGAACCTAGAAAGATAAGCAATAAAATGTATTCCAAAACATTATTTTGGTTGCACAGTTATTGACCCCAGCAACCAGAAAGCATTACAGATTGCAAGCTAGTCATTTAGAATGGCTCAGTCTGCAACATATGGTAAATTTAAACCTTAACGTCCCATCTGAATATTATTCTCTATGTGATTATAATTTATAGACAGTCTTGCAGCAGACACACCACTATGTGAGTGGATCATGGTTATTCCTGTCTAGAAAACATGGACCTTCACCATATCTGGGCAACATAAAAAATGTTGGGTATAACAATGCAATAATATCTTTTAGGTGATATGTTAAATCAAAGTTTTCTAGGGTTTAAGGATTTCATGGTCTGTTTAAAATGAGAAGGGGTCATAAATCTGATGTCTTGAATAAATTCACAGTTAGCCTTCGCCTACACAGTTCTCGGTCTCTCTGGGTTGAAGAATTTGTGCTCAAAGGCTTACAGGCCAGAGGAAAAAAAAACTGCTAAAAGATTAACGGAAATCTTATGCTTTGGAACATGGAGAATTAAAGCATTTTTGGTATGCAGCACTTTCATGCTTGAATTAAAACATAATTGAATCGCTTTGCTCAACATGGCAGATCACTTTGGTTTTGTTTCCAACTTTCCTTTTTATAATAGCAGTTATAGAGAACCAATATTTGATAATATTTGTAAGGATTATAACCAGGTTATTATCACTGACCTTTCCCATCTGTAATTCAATGAGTATAAAAGCACATTGCTTTACAGGCATTATCTCTTTTGGCACTGACAACTTCAACAAACTTATGAAGCACGTTCTAGAAAATATGCAATAAAGTTTGTCTTTAATGCAACTCTGCTATCCAGGTAACAAAGCAAACATACCATCTGGTAGGTGCGTTGGATCATGCGCAAGTGCCCTGCTCCCTCCGACTGAGACCTGCACGGACACCTCTCATCTCCATTTCAAAAATCACCCACTCCCTGAGTTCCTTGGAGGCTGATAGTGATAAGCAAATCCATAAAAATTCACCAAACGGCAAACATTTCACAGAAATATTTGCCAATGGAGAAGAGCAGAATTTTATAGATCCAGTGTTTGTAAGGCGAGAGCTAGAACATAATCAACCACTCACCACGGTTAGTAGAACCCACTATTTGTTTGGAATTGAACTAATTGGAAAATTGATTAAATCACTGAAAAGTAAATAGATCACACTATTTTAAAAGGGTTCATCAGACTAATGTGTGAATCTAATCCAGTAGGTGCATGGGGTCATGCACAGGTGCGCTGCTCCTTCTGATTGGAACCTGCATGGACCACAATGTAATGTGTCAATGGTCATTGTGAAATGATAATTTTTTCTGGTCCCTTTCATGGGACATATAGGAGAGGCCATTTCTTCCACTGACTCCTCAACCTAGTTCCTCACAAGTTGGACTTAAGCAACCTCGACATTTGACTTGATCAGGGGCCACTTCAGCTTATAACAAGGTTACAGAAACTTGAAAATATTGGTCTCTTGGTTATGGATCCAAGAGTATTTTGAGCACAAATTGCTTGCCCTAAAATTTTACTTGAATAGACCGTCAGACTGGCCTTATCAAAATATGTAGGTCAGTAAATGAAAGCTTATCTCCCAATGGTTGCCTGAAAGGTTCATCTGGCTGGGTTACACTATACACTCCTTTGTGATCCCCTAGACCCTAGAGTACCCATCCTTTGCTAATGTGAGGTTTACTTTTAGGGGGTAATTTACTAAACTCTGAATGCAAAAATCATGAAAAATTCATAATTATATATAAAATCGTACTTTTAAAAAATCATGAATTTTTCGGAATTTATTAAACCCCGGGGATGGAAAAGTCAGAATCTGAAAATCCGGCATCACAGACCTGTGTCATGGTTGGATATAAGTCAATGGGAGAAGTCCCAATGATTTTTTGATGTGCGCTGGGTTTCGTGCAATACCCCAACGTTTTCTGAGTTTTCGTGTGAAAATTCGGAAAAAATCGGATAAAAAAAATCTACATTTTCGGGAAAATGTAATAATAAATAAGTGTAAAAAACCCGATTTGATCGGAGTTTGTAGCAGAAAATATTTAGATAAGTTCAGACTTTGATAAATAACCCCCTTAGTCAAGTTGTCCCATTATGATTTACATCTGTAAAAACATTGTTAGCATTCTGTTCCATGTTAAATTTTACTTAAATATTGATTGATGAGAAAATGTATATTGCAATATTTAACAAACAACAATTTCTTATGTAACCATAACATAATAAATATCTGAAAGAAAAGCATGAAACTGGAGGAACTATTAGACAAGCTGTTTGTTGAGTGTCTTGAAATCTACTGAAATCTACTGAAATTCCTGCGAAGCAAAACGGGAGAAATTCGCACATCACTACTACTGATAGATCCCGATCTATGCCCAACACTGACAGCCCCATACACTGGGGAGCTCTGTTCTGTTCTGTTACATAACTTCAAGTAAATGTTTTCTAAACTGGAGAACCTAAGGCAAAGAGCAATGAAAACTACCTACTGTATGATTCCTATTTAAATCATCATGTGCATCTGGACAACTTGATTTCTAAGTTCTTAAAACTTAGCCCCATGTTTACTCTCTTAGAACTCAGTCCAAAGTCACTGCTGAAAATGCATCCTTTAGTAAACCCTGGTCCACTTTGAAGCCCAGTTCCACCGAAAATCATTGTAATTGACACTGTTCAGTATAAAATTATTTTCATAAATCTATAAGCATCTCTATATGGAAAATATATCATTTAGATCTAAGTTCAAGTGAGGTGTCTGCAATGGTCTAGTCATTGTTACTTAATAATAAATATTCCCCCATCACATCATCTCTGTCTGACAAAAAAGACAAAAAAAAATTCAATTTGTCTTTGGCGAAGACCACAGATATGGAACTGCTATGACTGACCATGATATTCATATAACAGGCACAGCTTTTGTTTCAGCGAGTCAGGAATAATGAAGCCACCTGTGTCAGTCTAGGAGAAGACTTCAGCAACTTCCTGCATAGGAAATTAAGGATGAAGAGAATATGTTGATTCCTATATATCGTTTTGGACTGTGAATGAAGGCCCCTTCTTGCTGACACCAAGTTGAATCATGTTATACCGCAATGCAGTTAATAAAGTCAAGTTAGTATTTTTTTATGAAAGTCCCCTAAAACAAAGCCAGGTTGGGGAATGATCCTTCAGATTCCCATTTCATATCGGTATGATGAATATATTTCATATTATGTACCTTTTCCTTCCAGCACATAAGTAAAACAGATTACTTGGAATTCTGACGTCTCCTGACAAGTTCAGGAAATAAAGCATGTCTTGTTCTGACTATACTCGATGTTATAAAAATACAAGCTGGTGAACCAACACACATTGAATTACACAGCTGAGGGTGACAAGAAATAAAACTTAACGAGCACCATACTTTCTTCTTTTTTTTCTTTCAGGGGCACAAAATTATAATCCGATATCTATTACTGTTACCCGTGAAACATTAGACAAAGCAAACCAATGTAATGGGAAATGTGAATTCCAGTTTGATCGCTTAGTTGTTATAGAGCTGAGGATATGTTTAATGCCGTGATTTGTAAATGGTAAATATCTGCGGTTATATAAATGACAGTGGTATTTGGGGGACAGATCTGCTGCAAAAGGAAGAATTAATACAAGTCTTTTTAAGAAAAGACCAATTAGCAGGATTCCAAGTGTGTTTAATGAAAGAACTAGACATATTTCAATCAGAAGTAATCGTTGCAAAGGAGCAATTTGACTTTATTGAAACATGGTTACGACTGGGCAGAAAAGTAGGGAGGGTCAAAGGATTTTTTAAAATGCAAAGTATTTTTAAGACCGACTGTATGGGTGGACAATAGTGATGGGAGAATAAATCCGCGAAACTGCAGCGAAAATTCACTGGGGAATTATTTGGGACGCGCGTCGGAAAAGTTGCTAGTGTCAAAACCGTTGCGCGTCAACATTATTCAGATGCCCATTGACTTTAACGCCGGCGACAATATTAACAAGAGCGTCAAAATTGATGCAGACATCTGCGTTTCTTGAATTTTTCACCGTTTCTCATTTTTCAGCTAAGCGAAACTGGACTAATTCGACAATGGTCATGTCTAACATATATACAAAAGCATAAAGATATACAAAAGCATAAAGAAATACTGGTATACATTAGATATAACACCAAAAACTTAAAGTGTTTTAATGTACTGTTGCCCCGCCCTGGTAAAACAAGTGTGTTTGCTTCAGAAAGACTACTGTAGTTTATATAACTGCTGTATAGCCATGGGGCAGCCATTCAAGCACAGGATACAGAGTAGATAACAGATTCTGAAGAATCCCATTGTATACAAAGTGTGTATCTGTTATCTGCTGTGTATCCTTTGCCTTTTCTCCATTTTCAGCTTCCAATGGCTGCCCCCATGGCTACATAGCAGCTTGTTTATATAAACCATAGTAGAGTATCTGTAACAAATACACCGGTTTTACCAGTGCAGCAAAATGGTACTATATATTCTTATTACTTCAAAGCAGTTTAATTTTCTGGTATTACTGTTCCTTTAATTATGCTTAAAGAAAAAAATTATTTCAGGAAGACCTTAAATGCTTTCTAGAACTAAATTCACTATTTTAGATGATGGAATAAAAAACACTTCTTGGGAAAATAAGGGTCACAATGAGGACGTGGGGCAAAAAGAATCTTTCATTATTTGTGATTCATTTTAATGAGGATAACCTTCTCTACTTCACTTACTAAAAGTCTAAGGGAACATGAGAGAACATGGGACATGGGAGAGGTTTTCTCATTAAAATTTACCTGGCTGTTAGTTTGGGAAAAAACTGAATCTTAAAAAAATATATAGCTTTACCTTGGTAAGTTGATAATATTAGGATATTTCATTATAATTAGTGATGGACGAATTTGCGCCGACTTGCTTCGCCGAAAAATTTGTGAATTTCCTGCGAAATCCGCCAAACAGCAAAAAGTTTGCGAAACGGCGCCGGCGTCTCGTTTTTGACACCGGCGTCTGTTTTTTTGACGCCGGCGGCTGTTTTTTTCGACGTGGCATTTATTCGCTGGCGGCAAATCGTGCAAATTCGCCCCGAATTCGCTCCTGCCGAATAAATCCGCCCATCACTAATTATAATACACAAGAGCCATGAATATCCTGTAAATTATATCCTTATAAATGGTGACTAGTGATGTCATCAGTTATAAATGGTTAGTAGTGATGTCATTTTTGTCACATGACTCACTAAAACTTCTGTATTATAATAAATAAAGTACCCTTGTTTTAAAATATGAGGATATTAGAAGTAACCTCTGAGTTCCATGACCTGTATAAAAGCACTCGACCTTCGGCCTTGTGCTTTTATATGTTGATTGAACTCCCCAGTGACTTATAATATTCTTTTATTTTACAATATTATATTTACTTTATTCACTATATAATACACTATTTATATATATATATATATATATATATATATATATATATATATATATATATATATATATATATAAAATATCATACAATTTAATTTTAATACAAATTCCAGCAGCACTCCGGTATAGTGAAAGAAATTGAAATTGAAGCTTCATTTGCACAAATAAATTTCTTTCACTATACCGGAGTGCTGCTGGAATTTGTATTGGAATTTGCACTGGACCTGGGCAGACAGAGTCGCAGCTGGCACCCGACGCTACAAAAAGCGGTGAGATTGATTGTGTAGCACTACACTCTATGCTTATATACAATTTAATTTTGATTCCCATTCAAAAAGTAATGGGTAGAAAATATACATTTTTATTACTTTATCCTTTATTTTAGGTCATAGTAAATAGATCATACATTTTCCAGAAAAACATATGAAAGATGATAAATCAATAGAATCCAAACATTTTCCCCTAAATGTCTTTATTTTTACCTACTACTTCTTTACTTTTTCTGTGCTTTTTGTTTTCAAGAGAACAGTACACACCATACTGCAATATTCTTGTCTAAAATCTCCTGTTACAAGAGCCTGAAATTGTCTTGGCTACAATCTAAAGACCGTAGTAGGCTTTCTAATGTCTAAACATCAATTCAATTTCTAAATTAAAAAGGAATTTCAGGGTTAGAAAAATCTGATAAGAGTTCTCCATCTGCTATGTGCTACAGTTGACAGATGCTTCTTTTTGCCCAGCTCAGATAAAACTGACATTATCCAATCAGCCCAGCATTGGGATAAGTCTGATTTGCTGACCGTGCTTGTGCCCTGCCTGGAAAACATGTTTAATCCTTTTCTGCTTCCATTTACTTTGCCTAGATTGTACTTACTGCATTATGCCCCATGCTTTGAATTTATTTATTCTCTATTCCTTGCAACTTGTATCGGAGAAGAGAAAGAATGGAAAATATCTTAACCCTTTATATGGCAGAGAATTTCTCAGCAGTTCAGTTTCCTACTTAGGATATATTGATGACATGATAGAGGAAGTGGAGCAGGAAAAGTCTGTATATTGTAGAATCAAATACTTACAGTTTTCTGCAAGCGTTTTGCGTTTTATCAGAATTTATTAGTGATACCAATAAGAGCTAGCTCCATGGAGGCTAAATAGTTCCCATTGGTGCACCGAAATTGTCGCGCATCAAAATAATCTTGACGCCCATTGACTTTAATGTGTTTCACCAATTTTTCGCCATTTCGTGAATTTCGTGGGAAATTCGCTAGTTTTTCAGCAAATCGAAACGAGACAAATTCATCCATCACTAGTTGATCAGCCAAATTTCACCCTCCAATTTCCATCATTCAGGGAGTACCTTTCATATCTCTCATTCAATTTATCTCTAGCCTTCTAGAGCCATTCAAGCTATTAGTCCATCAGTGTAATGTAATGTAGATAAAACCCACCATATGCTTCTGTTTAAACAGTTGTCCTAATTTGGCACCCAGAGACATCAGCAAAACCAATTTTGTTCAAAATAAGCTTTTACATGGTGGCTGCTTAGTATTCGGATATTATACAAAACTGTGAACTAAATCCAATTTATATTCTTTTGTATTAAAGCTATCTTATTAAGGCAGTGGAGTTGTGTCTCTTACTTAAATGGATTTTTACACCTTTCTAGCAGAATAAAGCAAGCCAGTTTCATGCATGAGGAAACATTAAAGAATGTGACTGTGTTTCACTAGAACGAATCATGGGAGGAGATTCTTGGCATGTAAATGATAGTTTTAATATATTATTGTCCTTCATTGTTGGTATCATTTGTCTGCTTTGCAGAGTGAATGCTCCTTAATGTTCAATTAGCGTTCTTTATCTGAAGATCTCGGCAGCAGATCATTTGTGAGTAAATAGAAAGACTGGAGCAGAAATTGAGAAAATTAGTCGAATTACAATCAAACTCGGGCAGATGTGTTGATGAAAAGTTTTTCCATCATAAAGGAGAAAGGTAACTCATTATTATTTTGAGCTGTTAAAGAACTAAAAAAAAATTATATTTAATGATTTATAAGAAATAATAAACAAATAAATACAATAACATGCATTTAACGGACACAATCAAAGTAAACATGAATACAAAATACAATTTAAGTTGAATGTTAGGGAAACAGAGACACACATTATACAATCTAATTGGTTAACCAAGTCTAGACCTCATGAGAACAGTGAGACCTCCTCACCCCTTCCTGTGGTTGAAGCTTTTTCTTGAGCTCATATATACAGACACAGACTGGAATCTCAGGATACATTCTTACCCTAGATGGAATACAAGGGACAGAGTGAATCCCTGCTATTTATTAAAGCTAGTACTGAGCAAAAATACAGAAAATCACTGAGAAAAAAATACTCATTGACTTCAAGGTATTTGGCACAGAAAATGGCACCGCAAAATGAAGCCCATTGATTACAATGTGCTCTGTGAATTTGTCACCATTTCACAATTTTCACCTAACAAATTTTTGGCATAGCGAAATGGGACAGATTTCACTAGCGATGGGCGAATTTCTCCCTTTTGTGAATTTCCTGCCAAAATGGCGAATAATTAGCAAAACTTGAATTTTGACGTTTACGTCAATCCGCATCAATTTTGATGCTGGTGTTAAAGTCAATGAGCGTCTGCGATAGTTTTGAAGAGAGCAACTTTTCAAATTTTTTTGACACCGGGGAAAATGTGGGCGTGTCATAATAGTTGCGAGCATAGACATTGTCGCGTATCAGAATTATTCGGACACCCATTGACTTTAATGAATTTGGGCAAAATGGACGTTGAAATTAACGCTCGTCAAAATAATTTTGATGGCCATTGACTTCAATACGTTTCGCAAATGTTTCTCGCAGGAAATTTTTCAGCGAAGTGAAATGGGACAAATTCGCACGTCACTATACCTTACCTATATAGCGATCAAAGCAAAAGGCCAATGCAATTACTATCATTATCTATCTATCTATCTATCTATCTATCTATCTATCTATCATTAAACATAATTACAGTGAAATCGGAACAAGAAGTGTCTGGATTTATGGATTAAAAACATATTGAACATTCAAATTAAAATATTCAGAAACTAAAGCAAGATTTTTTGATGGAAATCTTTCAACATTTAGGGGTCCATTTACTTAGCTCGAGTGAAGGAATAGAGAAAAAAAACTTCGAAATTCGAATGTTTTTTTTTTGGCTACTTCGACCATCGAATGGGCTACTTCGACTACGACTTCGATTCGAAGTAAAAATCGTTCGACTATTCGACCATTCGATAGTCGAAGTACTGTCTCTTTAAAAAAAAAACTTCAACCCCCTAGTTCGCCACCTAAAAGCTACCGAAGTCAATGTTAGCCTATGGGGAAGGTCCCCATAGGCTTTGCTAGCTTTTTTAGGTCGAACAAAAATCGTTAGATCGATGGATTAAAATCCTTCGATCGAACGAATAGCGCTAAATCCTTCGACATCGATATTCGAAGGATTTAACTTTGACAGTCGAATATCGAGGGTTAATTAACCCTCGATATTAGACCTTAAGTAAATTTGCCCCTCAATCTGTTTTATTTTTGAAGTTTTTAAATTTTTTGTCAGCTTCAAGTTTTTCATAAATATGTTAGCAATTAAAGGGGAAAAAACTAATTGCAAAATGGTAAATCATTGAAAATGAATAAATCAGCCTCCTCATGACATATGCTTCATATGTATTTCTAAAAATTCTACATAATTCCAGGAAACATGTGTAAGTATATTTTTATTTAGAAGTACTTGGGGTATCTATGGTATGGCCAAGTTCTTTCCCTTTGTTATTTTTTTTGGACATTACTAGTCTTTAAAGAAGGTCATATCTTTTGATCTACAGAACTGCAACAATCAGCTTTTTTATTAGTCAAATGCAATGTTCTTCTGCACGCAAATATTGGTTTTTCCAGAAAAATGTCAAACAGAGGAGATGTTAGATTGCATTGATGGTTTGTGCTATATCTGATAAGTCATCAATAACTCCTGTTCTAATTACATTTAGCCCTTTTTTTGTCAAAACTTGAATTATACAGCTTGCTAACTGCATTTAAATATGCATTTTATTTTGTACAAGAAACAAAAGAAACAAGATTTGTGAAGATTGAGAAGCTCCACAATATTATATATATATACTTCTTTCTTTTTATATATATTTCTTTATATATATATATATATATATATATATATATATATATATATATATATATATATATATATATATATATATATATATATATTGTATTCAGACAGGCACACCCTTTTAAAAACCTTTTTTGCTTTTATTATAAGCACATTGCACAAAAATCCAACCTTTCGGTCCTCCTTGGAACCTCTTGAAACATTGGATTTTTGTGCTTACAATAAAAGCATGAACGTTTTTTAAAAGGGTGTGCCTGTCTGAATACATTTTCCATACAATTAATTTGGCTGAGCACCCCGCCTTGGATAATTTTTGCATTGGAGTGCAGAGACTATCAGGACTGATATTCTTTTCAGCTATAGAGGAAGCAGACCCCGCTTACAGGGACCCTACAACCTCTATAGTTAGGCCACTGTCTGGTACCTCGGGGACAGAGATATTTTTAAGTAGACCAGTACAGTTGGGAACGGGTGGGAGCTACTTACACCACCGTCCTGCTATGCTGCCCTACGTGTTTTGCTGACCTCTCAGCTTCATCAGGGGAATACTGAGAGATCTGTGAAACGCGTATGGCGTAATAGGTGGATGGTGGTCTGAGTAGCTCCCACCCATTCCCAACGAAGATAGGCAAGTGTTGGAAGGGAAAATCTAATTGTAATGTTCTGCATAGTATTGACACATGGTTTTCACTACGCCCAGATGAACTTTGAGCATGAAATCCTAATATGAAGGAAAATATATTATTCTTTTAAAAAATATGCTTAAGGTATCCTGTCACCGGAAAACATGTTTTTTTTGCAAACACATCAGTTAATAATGCTACTCCAGCAGAATTCTGCATTGAAATCCATTTCTCAAAAGACCAAACAGATTTTTTTATATTCAATTTTGAAATCTGACATGGGGCTAGACATTTTGTCAATTTCCCAGCTGCCCCCATTCATGTGACTTGTGGCTGCACTTTAGGAGAGAAATGCTTTCTGGCAGGCTGCTGTTTTTCCTTCTCAATGTAACTGAATGTGTCTCAGTGGGACATGGGTTTTTACTATTGAGTGTTGTTCTTAGATCTACCAAGTAGCTGTGATCTTGTGTTAGGGAGCTGCTATCTGGTTACCTTCCCATTGTTCTGTTGTTTGGCTACTGGGGGGGGGAAGGAAGGGGGTGATATCACTCCAACTTGCAGTACAGCAGTAAAGAGTGATTGAAGTTTATCAGAGCACAAGTCACATGACTTGGGGCAGCTGGGAAATTGACAATATGTGTAGCCCCATGTCAGATTTCAAAATTGAATATAAAAAAAATCTGTTTGCTCTTTTGAGAAAAGGATTTCAGTGCAGAATTCTGCTGGAGCAGCACTATTAACCGATTCATTTTGAAAAAAATGTTTTTTCCCATGAAAGTATCCCTTTAAGGCAGGGGTCAACATCCTCTTTTAGCCATGAGCCACATTCAAATGTAAAAAGAGTTGGGAAGCAAAACAAGTATGGAAAAAGTTCCTGGGCTGTGATTGGCTATTTGGTAGTCCTTATGTGGACTGGCATCCTGCAGGAGACTCTGGCAGTACACCTAGTTTTATGAAACAATAACTTGCCTCCAAGTCTGGAATTCAAAAATAAGCACCTGCTTTAAGGTCACTGAGAGCAACATCTAAGGGGGTTGCACAAGAGCCACTGGTTGAGGACCACTGGTAGAGGATTAAGGCTTTGGTTAAAGAAGGGACGCTGATCAATGAAGAAATATTGGGCCCCTAACTTGAAAAGCAAAACTTTACTGTGTCCAATGAAGGTTGACATGGCAGCTGAAGCTCAATATCAGATCAAATGCCAACGAAGATAGGCAAGTGTTGGAAGGGAAAATCTGGTGTTTACTGTAATATTTATTAGTGATAAGACAGCAAATAACTCTATATCCTATGCACTATATCTAATGCTAAATAAAAAGAACACCACTGTTCCACCGGATGTGTTTTTTAAATATGTGAAATTTTAGGGACACTGTCCCTAACTATTGTAAAGCAAAAAGCAGTGAGTCGTTATATGTATGGGCAGCATGTATTAATTGGCACAGCTATTAAAGGTTACGATTAGCAACATTGTTGCAATCTCTATCTGAACTGGTTAGCTTGTAACGACATGGTGGAAGTGTGTGATATTTACATTTTGTACCTAGTTTGTTTCAATTTTTGTTTTGGTATTGTAGATATAAATGGTTGCAAAAGTAATTGTTTGCTCCATTTTTGTTTGGTTTAAGACCAGTTGAGTTGCTGCATAAGGAAGCATGGGACATGTTTTTGGGGGGAGGAGCAGCTTCCAAATAGCAATACAAGGGGTTTAGGACCCATATCTTCTAGCACAGCCAACTACTGAGGTGCTCTCTTTGTGTGCTGTGCTCCCATTCGCCACAGGCACTTCATGTGCAAATAGCAACAGGTGAGAATGTTCCAGTGCGCCCAATTCCACTGGAATGCAAGATAAGAATGATTTAGGTGGAAAACATAGCAAATATGGTTGTTTTTATTTTATTATAAAAGTAAAAAAAAAAAAATAGCCACATAAAAAAACCTTCAATGAATAATGGGTGTCAAACCTCAGGTGATCCCCAAAAATGAAAAAAACGAGGTTGGCTGATGACCCCCATCTGCATGTCTATAGAGTATTTTGTCAACACAGAACATTTCCTGACTCAAGCGATCAATGACCCTGGATCTGAGTAATTTAACCATTCATATATGTGGCTGATATCATAGTATAAGAACTATAAGTTGAGAATATTCCAAAATCACCCCAGATCCAAAAATGGAACCTAGTACACCTTTTAAAACGCAAAATTATATATGACTTTGTTTTCAAGTTAATTCATACTCAGTTTGAAGGCAATTTCTAGTGCATTGTCCTACAGTATTAATTTGAAAGAATACAATAACTGTAGTGATGGGCGAATAAATTTGCCTGGCGCGAATAAATTCGTGAAACTCCTGTAAAAATTCACCAATGAAGAAATTTGGAGGCGTGTCGGAAAAGTTATATGCGTCAAAACCGTTGCATGTCAAAACTTTTTAGATGCCCATTGACTTTAAAGCCGGCATCAAAATTGACGCAAGAGGCAAAAATTATGCAAATTGACGCAGGCATCAAAATTCAAGAAATTCGTCCATCACTAACTCTGAAGAGAAAGAAATGAAGAAATTGCTGACTATTGTAATGTTCTGCATAGTATTGACACATGGTTTTCACTACGCCCAGATGAACTTTGAGCATGAAATCCTAATATGAAGGAAAATATATTATTCTTTTAAAAAATATGCTTAAAGGTATCCTGTCACCGGAAAACATGTTTTTTTGCAAACGCATCAGTTAATAGTGCTACTCCAGCAGAATTCTGCATTGAAATCCATTTCTCAAAAGAGCAAACAGATTTTTTTATATTCAATTTTGAAATCTGACATGGGGCTAGACATTTTGTCAATTTCCCAGCTGCCCCCATTCATGTGACTTGTGCCTGCACTTTAGGAGAGAAATGCTTTCTGGCAGGCTGCTGTTTTTCCTTCTCAATGTAACTGAATGTGTCTCAGTGGGACATGGGTTTTTACTATTGAGTGTTGTTCTTAGATCTACCAAGTAGCTGTTATCTTGTGTTAGTGAGCTGCTATCTGGTTACCTTCCCATTGTTCTGTTGTTTGGCTACTGGGGGGGGGAAAGGAAGGGGGTGATATCACTCCAACTTGCAGTACAGCAGTAAAGAGTGATTGAAGTTTATCAGAGCACAAGTCACATGACAGGGGCAGCTGGGAAATTGACAAAATGTCTAGCCCCATGTCAGATTTCAAAATTGAATATAAAAAAATCTTTTTGCTCTTTTGAGAAATGGATTTCAGTGCAGAATTCTGCTGGAGCAGCACTATTAACCGATTCATTTTGAAAAAAATGTTTTTTCCCATGAAAGTATCCCTTTAAGGCAGGGGTCAACATCCTCTTTTAGCCATGAGCCACATTCAAATGTAAAAAGAGTTGGGAAGCAAAACAAGTATGGAAAAAGTTCCTGGGCTGTGATTGGCTATTTGGTAGTCCTTATGTGGACTGGTATCCTACAGGAGACTCTGGCAGTACACCTAGTTTTATGAAACCAAAACTTGCCTCCAAGTCTGGAATTCAAAAATAAGCACCTGCTTTAAGGTCACTGAGAGCAACATCTAAGGGGTTGCTCAAGAGCCACTGGTTGAGGACCACTGGTTGAGGATTAAGGCTTTGGTTAAAGAAGGGACGCTGATCAATGAAGAAATATTGGGCCCCTAACTTAAAAAGCTTTACTGTGTCCAATGAAGGTTGACATGGCAGCTGAAGCTCAATATCAGATCAAATGCCACAAGTTTGACATTTATAATATGAATCAGGGCTCTCCAATTGGAGGTACATGGCCCAGATGCAGTCCTCCGAGTCATTTTTATAGCACGTATAATGTCCAAGATCGATATTGACCTCTATAGATGTCTTTTCAAGATCATATTATTATAATAAGTCACCTAGAACATGTAGTATAGTAAATAATTTGCCCACTATAGGAGGAGGAGATAGCCTAGAGCTCGCTTGATCAGCTTGGGATCTCATGTCAACTGTCATGGCCTACCATGGCTGCCTGAATTGCTGTGAAATGCTCTGTAAAGCCCCATAGGAGAAACCTGTTAAATACTGTACATTGCACAACAGTTGAATAAATCAACTATTATTCTAACTATTATTCTAATAAGTAGATACTTTGACCAGAATTACTACAGGAGGAAAATGGATAATAGCTTTGTTACAGGCAGTAGCAATCCTCCTTACCTGCTTTCTCAAATAGCCATTTTTCCCATTGGTATCAGAATAACAGCACCACCAGTTCTGATTTCTGCTCCTCGCTATAATCTTCTGCAAAAACTCTTAACATACATGAACTGCATCATATATAAAATGAAGATATTGCGAGCTGAGTAAATACTTTTCTTTTGGCGAAAATGTCATTTCATCCCAAAAGAACACCAGCGCATGATTAACTGCCAACAAAAATAGTTCTTTTTGACCCAAAACTGAAGCACATTCATTATTCTCCCTATTAAAAGTGCAGTCACACGTATATAAAGTGTCACGTTAATTGAAATTTTGTTAACCCGGGAGGGTCACTAGAGGTTTATAACCCATTTAATTAAACGTCTACTAGTCATTTAAATTCTTTGTGTATCAGATTCGATTTCGACTTAATTTCGCCTCTACCCAAATAAAGAAGTCAAGATAATTCCTTCAGACTTTTTAATGAAGCCTTTTCCAAACATGTCATGCTGCTGGAACAATGTCCATTACTAGTCTGCTGCTAAAAAATATACAACAGAACAATGGGTGGCTATAAAATAGTGTTACATAATGTACACAGTGCGCCATGGTAGCCCCTAGCATAAATCAGGCTAATGCACTCCTTTATTGCTACCCTATGGGAAATATCGGTTGGCTGCTGGATGTCGTAATGAAATGGCAAGTAATATTACTTACAGTCATTTTTACAAAAAATTGGAATGAAGCATCACCATTTTAACCCTATTTACTGCCAGAGATATGGTGTTTTTTTAGTGTTTTTAATTGCAGTGCAGCTATCCTATGGCATCGTTTTAAACCCAGAAATATAGGAACCACATCATTGGCGGGATGTAAATTTACCTTCTGCTGAATAACTGTTGGTAGTTAAAGGGTTAATCAGTGGAAAGGGGGCGGGCAAGGAGCTTCTTACCTGTCTTCTGCCCGCCTCTCTTTGATCCTGCATTGACTAGCGCAGTCAGTGCTGGATCCAAACGCCTTAGGTCACTCTGTGCTTCTAACTCGAGGATGGGGTTTCCTGGGCAATATCTTGTAGTTAGAACTATGTCTCTTTTGCATGCTCCTGTCATAGTCTCCTTCAAGTCCGAAACAAAAAAAGCCTATGGAAGTGATCTGTAAGGGAGCAGCTGGGGCTACCTTCAATTATATGTGGAGCCTTTGCAGCAATGCCATTTTCCAAAGATTGTCCCCAAAGTTTTGTTCTCGCATTCCACCTAGTGGCAGACTGCAAAATGACTTGTAAGTGAAAAATAAGGAAAGATAACTGGTAACAGGCTCCAGCCAAATACCCTATCCTGGACAAATAAAAAATATGTCTGAATGCCAAACTGAACCCAATAAAAACTTTTACAATTAATTAATTAATCAAATTATTTTCCTTTGTCAACAGCCGACAGCTTTCCAATGGGGGTCGCTGACCCCAGCACCAAAAATGATTGCTCTGTTTATTGCCTACACTATTTATTTCCCAGTCTCTTATTCAAACCACTGCCTGGTTGCTAGGGTAAATTGGATAGTAGCAACCAGATAGCTGCTGAAATTCCAAACTGGAGAGCTGCTGAACAAAAAACTAAATTCAAAAACACAACGGAAATAAAGACCAACTGCAAAATGTATCAGAATAGCATCTAAATGTAATCTAATGTTGGATTTGGTATGGTTGAGCCATTGGCCAAATTCTATTAAAAATGGTAGGGTTGATTTCTGGGTGGGTGTGGTCTGCATGGGGAGCGGATAGGACGTGTGTAGCCTAAACTCCGTGCTGGGGCCCAATATACTGAAAATATCCTGCCACATACCTGTACACAAACTGTCCCACCAAGTGGGGAATCACTGCTGGATTACCTGTGCATTGCACTGATGGTGAGACACGGCTGGAATAAAAGCGCAGCCCCAGATTCTAAAACACGGAACACCATGCCGAATCAAAATGGTGCAGAGACAAGTACACATCGCACCACCAAGGAGGCAATTGCGGGTGCAGGGGAATCAAGAAAAAAATGGCTGGCTCGGTTTGCGAGAGAATCTCCGCTGTAGCAACCAAATAATACCCCACAAAAGGCAACAGACCAGGTAGAAAGTGCACTGGACAGGGACCCATCCCCCAATCTGGCAATTACAACAGGGCACACACCTGGGCCTATGGAACCAACGCTCACTGAAGTACTCAGCGCCATAACCACAAATTATACAATGCTAATGGGGAAAATAGACGAATTAAAGACTGACTTTGCTATCCTGAAGCACGACACGCAGAAACTAAGCGAGAGAACAGGAGAGGCAAGAGAACAGGAGAGGAGAATAAGCAATTTGGAAGATTCCACTGCCCCATTTCCAGGGGGCTTAACAAATGCAGAGAAACAGCTGGCCTTGCTTGAGAATAAAGCAGGTGACCTTGAAAACAGACTCAGGAGAAACAACATAAGAATCCTGGGTCTGCCTGAAATGGCAGAAGGGGCAGAGGCAGAAAAATGTGTTGAACTGTGGCTCTGAAATACCTTTTGGTCAATCAGCTTTCTCCAATGCTTTTACAGTGGAAAAATCACACCATATACCTGGGAGGTCACCGCCACCTGGTGCACCTCCACGACCGTTATTAGCAAGACTATTAAACTATAGAGACAGAGATGCGGCATTAACAGCAGCCAGGAAGGCTGGAGACCTTCACTACGATAACCAGAGGATTTCGATTTACCCTGACTTTTCCACGGAAGTGAGAAAGCAGCGAGCAAAATTCACAGAGGCCAAGAATTTAATGAGACAGCAACAACTCCCATACGCCATGATGTTTCCAGTGCGACTTCGGGTCACAGATAAAGGAAAAGCTCACTTCTTCACTACACCCGAGGAGGTCATAAACTGGCTGGAGATGAGACCACGCAACTCTCCACGCAGGGAATAAAAACGCCCTCCACAACTGAACAAGATAGAAAATAATACCCTGTAACCCCAAGCACGGAACTCCCAATGTCGTTTACACAGCGTTACCCAAACCAGAGAGATTTTCTACAAACACATGTTATGCTGGTGAACACCTCTCAAACAGGTAATGAGACATTAATCAACAATTGACAGGACACAGGCTTGAGAGCAACGGAGCATTAAAAGCAGAGGTTAACCCTAATCTGAACTTCTGGCAGACACTAACCCCCCAACACACAGTTAAGGTTTTTGTTAAGGGAGTAAACTCACTCGTCTAAAAGTGGGCACAAGGCGGGAAATTATTTCCATGTATGCAGATGATACTCTCTTATATTTACCCAACCCGCACGGAGCACTGGCCATTAGAGATCATTTGCACTCATACTAACTACTCTGGTCTTAAAATCAATTTGTCCAAATCAGTGATCTTTCCCATAGACCCCCCTTCCACATGACACACCAGCGAGAGCCCCCTGGTCTACAATGGGTGGAAACTTTTAAATACCTAGAGATCTGGATTCATGCTGATCTTACCCAATTTGTGGACCTAAATATACAAGTTACAACCCATATTAAAGGCGAAGGAAAGCTCCAAGACAGTTTATTGCCAACAGATTAGCCACAATAGTGCAAGCTAGAACGTTATATTTATGCTGCAGAATGCTTTACCATACCTGAGTAAACAGCTCTAGACACTGTCTCTGTTTGTTTAGGATAGAAGCTGCCATATTAGCTTGGTGTGACATCACTTCCTGCCTGAGTCTCTCCCTGCTCACTTATAGCTCTGAGCTCAGATTACAGCAGGGAGGGGAGGAGGGAGGAGCGGAGGAACAAACTGAGCATGCTCAAGCCCTGCCCTGGAGGTTTATGCAGAAAACAGGAAGTCTGATACAGAAGCCCATGAGTACACAATAGAAGGAAAGAAATGCTGTGTTTCTTTTGACAGAGGACTCAGAGCAGCATTACTTTGAGGCTTTAGTGGTGTATTTATATAGACCTTTCAGATAAAGCTTACTTAATTTTAGCCTTTCCTTCTCCTTTAAGAGATATATAGGGGAAAAGAGAAGAGGCATGGACACATCTCCCCCTCTCTTTACTAGGACGAATCAACTTATTAAAAATGATGTTATTACCGAAACTCACCTGTGTGTTCAGACAAGCCCCATTGATGATCTCAATCTTTACAAAACTAAGAAGCCTTATGATCTCTTTGTTTTGGAATGGTTCCCCTCCAAGATTGGCCTTCAGTACTCTGCAGATATGGGCCAACCATGACATAAAATACTTAGCAGACATTATGGTGGAGGGAAAGATAATGACATTCCACGATCTGAAAGAAAAGGATACCCTTCCCAATAAATGTTTTTTAGGTATTTACAGCTGAGACATGCAGTTGACACCCAATTTCAATATAAAGCAATAGATACCACTCCCAGAAAAACTGAGATAAGCATAAGAAAGGTGGCCCTTAATAAACCATTATCAACCTTCTACGCCCAACTAAGGGAGTTCCTCTCTTAACAAACTATTGGCTGGATGGCGGGGGGACATCCCTGGGATTACCTTAGATAGAGGTTTGGGAAGATATTTTGGACTCAGCCTTTGAAGGGGACATTTGTACTAAAGATAAAATGACACAACTGAATTACCTACATAGGGTATACCTTACCCCACACAGACTCCATAAAATGAACCCAAATATACAGGATATATGTCCCAGGTGTTCTGTTCTGAGTTTATACATATAGTCTGGGAATGCCCGATCATTCAAAGTTTTTGGAAAGATGTAACACAGCAGGTTAGAACAAAAACTGATCTCCCATTACCTATGGATCCCAAAGTTTTATTACTGAATCAAGTGGCTGATTTAGTCCCAAAACATGCTCAGAGGACTTTACTAACTATCCTGTGTATGTATGCAAAAAAATGATAGCAATAAAATGGAAATCAAGAAATGGGCCAAGAGCACAGGACTGGGAACAGGCAAATTGAGAAAGCACTACCACTTTATAAAATAACATACACGAGACGAGGCTGCCCAGGGAAATTGTGGGCACCGCGGACAGATGAGGACCCTGACCTAGAAATACCCTGAGACCTGTTTTACCCAAGAGATGCACAATACACAACCAGGGGCATGTTCGAATGCTTTTGTAAAAATGGGATAAAAATCTTAAAGGTATTCTACTGTAATTTTTACTGGAAAACTAAAGGTGAATTAAGTAATTCGGTTTAGATTACTAAATTCAAACGTATTACCCTTCAATGATAACGTATATGGAAAGAATGACATCACTCAGGTTATGATTGTTAAGTTATGTTTACTTTATTGAAAATGTACAACAAGGACAAATATTTGACATATATATGTTTGTAATTAGGGATGCACCAAATCCAGGATTCGGTTCGGGATTCGGCCTTTTTCAGCAGGATTCTGATTCGGTCGAATCCTTCTGCCCGGCCGAACTGAATCCGAATCCTAATTTGCATATGCAAATTAGGGACGGGGAGGGAAATTGCGTGACTTTTTGTCACAAAACAAGGAAGTAAAAATGTTTTCCTCTTTCCACCCCTAATTTGCATATGCAAATTAGGGTTCGGATTCAGTTCGGTATTCGGCCGAATCTTTCGTGAAGGATTCGGGGGTTCGGCCGAATCCAAAATAGTTCATTCGGTGCATCCCTATTTGTAATAGTAACAGTTGGGCAATAAAAAGAATTGTTAAAAAAAAAAAAAGTGGTAGGGTTTGGCCACATCCGAAACAGAATGCCAGATTGGGTCCTAGCTGGTACAGCCAAGTAGCTGGGGTTTCAGAAATAAAAGGGAAAAAGAAAACAAGGATTGACCTATAATGCATCAGAACATGCATCAATTAGGTTCTGTCGTTATATTGAGCTTTGAACTTTAAAACCTTGAAAATTGGGATCAAATTTATTGAAAAATACTTTTTTATAGTTGTTCATTGTCATTCTATAGATGATAAAACCCAAAGGTTTGGATAATGATAAACACCAATATTTATGGGAATAATTGATCTGGCTAACCACACTGTGTAGGCCTCCTATTGATAATAGCCCCTGCCAGAACCAGTATAGAGTACATATGACATAGCCGTTAGTGATGGGCGTATTTATTCGCCAGACGCGAATTTGCGGCGAATTTGCGCGATTCGCTGCCAGCGAATAAATTCGCGAAATGCCCGCGAAAATTCACTGGCGTCAAAAACGGGCGCCGGCATCAAAAAACGGGCGCCAGCGTCAAAAACGGGACGCCGGTGCTGTTTCGCGAATTAGGCGCGAAATTCTCAAATTTTCCGGCGAAGCGAAACAGCGCAAATTCACCCATCACTAATAGCCGTGTCACGTCGAAACATCTCCAGGTCTTATTTACCAAGGTAGGTGTAAACTCTTGCTGCAAAATTGTGGGTTCTTGTTAAACGCAATGCTTTACACTCATTATAGTGAATGCTGGTCTAGGTGAACAGAATAGTACTGAGAGCCACAAGAGAGCCACAACCTTTAAATCTGCCATTGACAAGCCACAAATACAGGGTTTCTGTTACACACATCAACCGCACATGCTAAATTGTAGCTTGGTTGTCTGTGTGACTAAATGTAGTCACCAATGTCTCTGCATTTTGTCAACATATTTTTTTGTGTGAGAGAAGTGTTCGGAGGAAGCCCTGGATCTAATACAGGTATGGGACCTGTTATCCAGAATGCTTGGGACCTGGGGCTTTCCAAATAAGGGGTATTTCAGTAACTTGCATCTCCATACCTTAAGTCTACTAGAAAATCATATAAAGTTTAAATTGAAGAAGTGTGTGGTGGTCAGTACGTAAAATTCCAAAACTAGTGTCCAATTCCTTTATAGTTGCTCTGTGCTGCAACTAATTAGTGAAATCCAAAAAAAAGCATAAAAAAAAAAAAAAAGGAACAGGAACTCCAGCAGCCACAACCTGGAGTAAAGGCTTTTGCAGTCAAAACTGCTGCAGTTCCAGTTCCTTTTTAAGGGTAGGGACACACTGGGCGATTTGGGGAGATTTAGTCGCCTGGCGACTAATCGCAGCGACTTTTCTCCCCGAATGCCTCCCCTCACTCTGCGCCTGGATAAAATGAAAAGTCGCCGGCGCTAATCACACACGGCGATTCGTTTTCCGAAATCGCCCGAAGTTGCCTCACGAGGAAACTTTGGGCGACTTCGGAAAACAAATCGCCGCGTGTGATTAGCGCAGGCGATTTTTCATTTTATCCAGGCGCAGAGTGAGGGGAGGCATTCGGGGAAGATTGGTCGTGGAAAGTCGCGGCGATTAGTCGCCAGGCGACTAAATCTCCCCAAATCGCCCAGTGTGTCCCTACCCTAAATAAACCCAATAGGCTGGGTTTGTTTCCAATAAGGATTAATTATTATATCTTAGTTGGGATCAAGTACAAGTTACTGTTTTATTATTACATCGAGATATGTACATTTACAGAGATCCACTACATGCAAGTGCCCTAAGGGGCGCAAAAGTGCACCCACACCCCTACATACTCATTCAAGGAGCACTTTCTTCTGTGCTAGTTCTGCCAATCTGGCACTTGGTGCAAAGCATAGAGCTAATGGGTGCAAGGCAGCTCTGTTTAAAGAAGTAACGAAAACATGGCTGATCTACTTAATCATACCTTCCTACATTTTGGAAAAAAAAGAGGGACTAAATAGTTGCCATGCAAAGTGCAGAAATTTTTTTGACCATTCCCAATTTTGTGGCCACACCTCCTAATTACCATGTTCGTTTTACAAAATTTGGTAGGATATGAAAGTTTGAACATATTTCTGTGTTTTTTTTTTTTCGAGTTATTACAGTTTTGCTAATGAAGGTGAATTGCCCTTTAAGCTGTGAGTCTAACTTTT
This sequence comes from Xenopus laevis, assembly GCF_017654675.1. Taxonomy (NCBI): domain Eukaryota; kingdom Metazoa; phylum Chordata; class Amphibia; order Anura; family Pipidae; genus Xenopus; species Xenopus laevis. The sequence continues at coordinate 210,726,341 of NC_054371.1, read as the reverse complement.
CCCAAGGGACCTGTTATCTTATATTGTTACAATTACTCATTTGCTTATCTCAAAATTGTTACAAAAGTATCTTATCAGCTGATGTGGCTGTTCTGGGCTCTCTGCCAAAAGCCAATTAAGTTAGAAACTTTGTTTCTCTTTCTGGCTGTTCAGTGCAGAGAAAATGGGACTTTCCAGTACAAACGAGGAATTGCCGGTTGATCTGTAAAAAGAGGGACTGTCCATCTAAACTCGGGACAATTGGGAGGTATGACCAAGGGGCAGATTTATCAAGGGTTGAATTTCGAAGTAAAAAATACTTCGAAATTCGACCATCGAATTGAAATACTTCAAATTCGAATATTGAATTCGAATTTTTTTCATCGAATTTGGGTATTCTGTGGTCGAAGTAAAATCGTTCAATCGAATGATTAAATTGTTCGAATTGAACGATTCAAACGATTTCAGCGATCGATCGAACGATTTTACTTCGACTACAAAAAACTTAGAAAAATGCATTAGAAGGTCCCCATAGGGTAACATAGCACTTCAGCAGGTTTAATTTGGCGAAGTATTGAATTCGAAGTTTTTTTAAAGAGGCAGTACTTTGATTATCGAATGGTCGAATATTCGAATGATTTTACTTTGAATCGAAGTCGAAGTCATAGTATCCTAAATTACTTTGAATTTTTTTACTTTACTCTTTACTTCGAAAATTCCCTCGAATTCGCATCGACCCTTGATAAATCTGCCCCTTAATGTCTGCAGTTTACACCATGCAACGTTGGACTGGGGCATCAAGGCCCACTTGTGCCCTTACAACCAACTGGGCCCTCATCCTGATGTTGACTCCGCCCCCCTGCGTCACATCAACATGGTATCTGAACCACTTATCACCATTCTTGGGTGGCCCTGGCCAATTTGGCCAATTTGGGCAGTGGGTCTGGGCCTGACATTATGCCCTGCACTTAATAAATGACTCCATAGTCACGTGTCTCCAAGCTAACAGGAACTAACATTTAATGTAGGGAATGTCACATGTATTTTGTATCTAGTTAGTAAATTCTCTAGGACATTTTCAGATTCAACAAAGCTCCAGTCGGTTGCACCTAAAATTCCAGATCATTTTTATTTTTTTTATTTTTTTTGCCTGGTGATTAGTCTCGCGACTCTTTTTCTGCCACCACAATACTTTTATTTATTTATTTCCAGTAATTTAGCAGTAAAAAAATAAAAATAAACAATTTTTGTTTAGCACAATTATTTTTATTGGCGTTAACTTTATTTGGGAAGCTTTTACAACACTATCATATCCCCTACATAAACAGTATCTACTAAAGGGAATATTTGAAGCCAGGTATGTATAATAAATGCAATTTAAAGGGAAGGTGTGCGCATTGATAGATATGTTACATGGCGCTACATTCGTTTGAATTGCAAATAAAGACTCCCATGAATACATCTCCTTCTCTGCCTTTCCTCCGCTAGATTATTTTACATCATCAAGGTCAGACTTAAATCTGCATGCCCCGAGAGCTCACACTTAGCATGATTAAACTCTGGGTCTTGCGCAGCTAATTGAACAATTAGATTCTTTTAAAACAAAAGGGCATAATAAATTATGGCTTCTTTAATTAAACATTGAGTGACATTGATACAGGGATAATATCGAATTGCTATATTCGGAGTCAGGAAACCATTTCTTCCCCAGAACACACAAACACAAAACCAACAAGGCACACATACACTTTTAATACAAGTATGGGACCTGTTATCCAGAATGCTCGTGGCCCAGGGTTTTCCTGATAAGGGATTGTTCTGTAATTGGATCTCCATATAGTAAGTCTACTAGAAAATCATTTAAACATTAATTAAACCCAATAGTATTGGTTTTGCCTCTAATAAGGATTAATTGGGGGTGATGTTATAAAGACACTTACGAGGGAATGCAATAAAAGTCGGTAAAGGAGAAAATATTCGCAATGTGAAAAGTTATGCTTCTGTGCGAACATATTTGTCTTTAATATCGCTTTTGCGAACCCGGAAACTGTTTAGCGACTATGGAAGAAGCTTTGCCAATTTTGATAGTTTGCGCCAGTGCGCAGTCAATGTAATAAAACTTGTTATGTTAAATTCACAATACATTCCCCCATAAGGGCCTTATTTATCAAAATCCGAAAATTTCTGATCATTTTCGCTTAAAAAGTCCACATGGATTTTTTTCCCTTATTTATCAATACATTTTCTCCAAAAAATTCCTGAGCAGAACAAAAACTCAATAAAATTGTAAAATAATTCGAATCGTACACATTTTTTTGATTTTAGGCCCAAAAACTCCGATTTTTTTGGATTATTGCCGAAAACCACAAAATCTTCGGATTATTGCATGAAACCCAGTGCAGATCATGATATGTTTCGACTTCTCCCATTGACTTCTACACGAACTCTGCAGATCTGAATCGGAGTACTTTTTTATTCAGACTTTTACCACCCTCTAGGTTTAATAAAATCCAAAAAATTTGAGGATGTTTTTTCACTAAAAATTCCGATTTTATAGTAAAAAAACTGAAAATTTTTAGAGTTTTTGGCATATGGACTTTAATCAATAACCCCCTAAATTTGCCCAGGAGCAGTAACTGTCTAAGCTTGTCCCACTGGGGGAGTGTGTACCTCCTGTTTTGTTATGGGGCAATGGGTGCTCCAGAGCAATTTATTCAGTCCCTGAAAATTCCAACATCATCCAAGATCCTGTATCATCCTCAGCCCCCCAGCAGTCTGTCCCCCCTATCAGAATGTCCCTATAAGAGGGGCTACTGATCTAGGAGGGTAAAAGTGAATAAATTTGCGAATTTCCCGTGAAACTTTTCAAAATGAGAATTTTGACGCCCGCGTTCATTCGTATCAATTTTGATGCCTGCATTCAATTCAATGGGCGTCCGAATAATGTTGACACGCGACAACTGCCGCGAGCGACTATTTCGATGCGCCTCCAAACCTTTTTGCCGCTAACGAATCTACGCCAGCAAATTTTCACTGCAATTTTGCAAATGTATTCGTCATTGGCGAAACTATGAAAATCGCCTCCACTTTGCGCCTGGCGAATTTATTCACCCATCACTATACACCACTGCATTATATTACATTATGAATATAAAAAAAACTATTTTCAAATTCATAAACCTCGTTATTAAAGCAATAATATTCCCTCATTTACGGTGGTAAATATCCCATTGTGAAAAACCCAGACGGAAGACTTTGCCCACGGAGAGAGAACTGGATTCATAATGAGAATTGCAGTTGAACTCAAAAGTACATTTCGGCTGACAGGATAAATATATATATATATATATGCTGTATATAATATAGAGCTAAATGCTTATTAGGTGTACTTACAGACATTCCATCTCAATTTCAGATTTTCCAGGAAATTAACATATAAAACAATTTGGAATTTGTTGCTAATATGCAAATGGCTCAGTTTTAATAAGCTGATTGTAACTAAACAAGACCCAATATTCTTGTTTCAAGCAAACAGTCATTCGAGAATGAAAAGGGATATTAGGTTGCAGGGCTTCCCTCTACTCCTATAAAGGCATTGCTGATTCTGCTCACTGGTAGGTTCCTTTGTTCTATGAGTCTCATTATGAGCTGCCTCATTGAGTCTCAGGAGATGTAGAGATGAGTTGTATTGGGCTAAGAGAGCTGCTTATGATGGTGGCTTCCCTTTTACCCGTCTCCTAACTTCATTCAAACACTCCCTATTCCAGGCGATAAAGACAGGGCTCACCTGCGTCTCTTCATATCTGCTCGTCTTGTTGCAATTTAAGTTCAGTGTCTACAGGAGTGTAACAAAGTGCTTGTTAGATGAACACTAAAAGGGGTGGTTCACCTTTAATTTAACTTTTAATTTGTTATAGAATGGCCAATTCTAAGCATTTTTTTCAATTGGTCTTCATTTTTTCTTTTTGATAGTGTTTGAATAATTTTCCTTCTTCTGCTGCTGCTTTCCAGCAAACGGGGGTCACTGACCCCATTTAAAACAAATGCCCTGTAAAGCTACACATTTATTGTTATTGTTACTTTTTATTACTCTGACTTTTATTCAAGCCCCCTCCTATTGATAATCCAGTCTCTTATTCCAATCAGTGCATGGTTGCTTTGGATCCTAGCAACCAGATTGCTGAAACGGCAAACTGGAGAGCTGCTGAATAAAAAGCAAAATAAGTAACTCAAAAAGCCCAAATAATAAAAAACAAATTGCAATTTTTTTTAGCATATCGCTCACTACATCATATTAAAAGTTGATTTAAAGGTGAACATTCCCTTTAATATGTCCCTTAGTGCTGTAGCACTTGCACCCCGGAAAAATTAAAAAGGTGGCTAACTTTTAGTATGTTATAGAACGGCCAATTCTAAGAAACTTTCAGTTGGTCTTTATTATTTATTTTATGTAATTTTTTTTTTACTATTTGCCTTCTTCTGACTAATTCTAGCTTTCAATTGGGGGGTCACTGACCCCATCTAAAAAACAAATGCTCTGCAAAGCTATAAATATATTGTTATTGCAACTTTTATTACTCATCTTTCTATTCAGGCCTCTCCTATTCATATTCCAGTCTCTTATTCAAATCAATGAATGGTTGCTAGGGGAATTTGGACCCTAGCAAACAGATTGCCGAAATTGCAAACTGGAGAGCTGTTGAATAAAAAGCGAAATAACACAAAAAAACAAAAGTAATAAAACATGAAAACCAATTGCAAATTGTCTCAGAATATCACTCTCTACATCATACTAAACGTTAACTCAAAGGTGCACAACCCCTTTAAATGACTCATATAAACTTATAAGTAGTGATGGGCGAATAAATTCGCCTGACTCGAATTTGCTGAGAATTTACACGTTTCACTATGTTATAAAATTTTGGACACTTCAAAATTGATTCAGGCGTCAAATCTGACGCAGGCTTCAATTTTTGGGTTTCGCTAATTTTTCGCCGTTTCAGAAATTTCGCAGGAAATTTGCAAATTTCCCAAAAACAGAAGAAATTTGCCCATCACTACTTATAAGAGTTCAACTACGAACACAAGTGCAAATGTAGTCGCACTAAAAAGCAAATGTTGCACATATTGATGCTATTCATAAGGTACTACAGGTATGGGATCATTTATCCAGAAACCCATTATCCATAACCCGGTTCCAAATTATGGGAAGGTCGTCTCCGCCGTTTTATGCAAATAATCCAAATTTTTATGAACTGTTTCCTGTAATAATAAAACAGTAGCTTGTACTTGAGCCTAATTAAGATATAATTAATCCTTATTGGAGGCAACACAATCCTATTGGGTTTATTTCATGTTTAAATGATTTTCTAGTAGACTTAATGCATGTAGATCCAAATTATGAAAAGATCCATTATCCAAAAACCCATGGTCCTGAGAATTCTGTATAAAAGGTCCCCTACCTGTACTGTGTCTGAGCATGCTCGTCACACTTCTACATTTTTGTACTGATTGCATGTTTGCACTTTACAACCACAAGTGCAGTGTGCAAAGCGCAAATTTAGATTCAAATCACTTTGTTTTTAAACCATAATGCAGTGTTCTTTATTTTTCAACAATTCCTGTGCCATTGCCAGCAACAAATATGTGTCTAAATGTGTTCATTTTTTGACTCATTTTTGCAGCTAACCCAATTGTACTCGGCCACATGAAGCTGGAACTGCGGGAAAGGCAGCATTGTGAGTTAAAAAAACATAAATTCCATCTGACATTGTACTTTACACGGTGTTGTAAATAAGTCCTGTGCTCTGTCTCTATACACGTGGGCACATAACAGCCTGCATGCATTTAATGACAAGGACCCTGTACATGCTGCATGTGGAAGGGTTCTTTTTGCTGGAAAATTTAAAAAATTATCTAGTAAACAGGGTAACACTGACTTGAATATACTGTATACATGGATATGAAGTCAGCCTTTAATAAGTCTGCCTGTAGAGGTTGTTTTACTCCGGTAAGGAGAATGCCTTTCACAGGAAAGCAGTATGGCTTCTAGGATAATTATGCACGAGGGTAAAGCCACTCACGCCATGTAATCACTGTGATTTTCTTCCCATGGCGAATTGCCAGAAAAAAAAATTCCTAGCACCGTGTTTGAGAAAATGACTTTGTTAGCAACGTGAGCAATTTGCCTCCACTCCTGTGTCTGTCAGGAGCCGAGAGGAGCTTTCTCTACAAACCTAAACCTTTACTTACAACTTGCTCTTTCCATTCAAATCATTTTGCTTTCATGCTGTACAGGTACAGGATCTATCATCCTCTATGCTTGGGACCTGGGGGGGGGGGGTTCCGGATAAGAAATATTATCATAATTTGGATTACCCTACCTTAAGTCTGCTAAAAAATATTTAAACATGAAATAAATCCAGTACAGGTATGGGATCCGTTATCCGAAAGACATTATCCAGAAAGTTATCCCATTTTCTCCAAATAATCCACATTTTATAATCTATTATTAGAAATGATCATTTAAAAATGATTTCCTTTTTCTCTGTAATAATAAAAAAAAGCACCTTGTACTTGATCCAAACTAGAATTAATCCTTATTGGAAGCAAAAACAGACTATTGGTTTTTTTTAATCTATATATGATTTTCTAGTAGACTTAAGGTATGAAGATCCAAACTACGAAAAGATCCAGTCCCGAGCATTGTGGATAACAGGTCCCATACCTATAGAAGTGTTTTGCCTCCAATATGGATTCCTGCAGCTTATTTAGGATCAACCAATGGAACCAAAGACAGACAACCAGGCTGACCAGTTGACTCCATGCATGTATTGGTTGATAACCTGACATAGAACTGCACAAGGCAGAGATTTGCTTTGTTGTTGTTGTTGTTTAAAGGTCAAAGGAAAGCGTAAAACTGTTGGAAGGTGCCCCGCAGTGACCACAATTGCTACCTTTAAACCCTTGGTAAGTTTGTCCAGGGTCAGACTGGGCTGGCCGGACAGCGGGAAAAAATGGCCCTTGTGGGACCTGCTTACCCAGACCCACACCCTGTGAAGACTCCTTGGGGCAAATTCACTAAGATTCATAGTTGCGGCAGGCGCAACTTCGCCGCGCTTCGCCGCACTTCGCCAGGCATAGTTTCGCCAGCGCTCCGCAAATTCACTAAAATCCGAAGTTGCGCTCAGGGGTAGCGTAAGGTTGTGAAGTTGCGCTAGCGTTGATTCGCTAAGTGAAGCGAAGTTACGCTAGCGAAGGTTAATTTGCATACGGCGCCAAATTCAAATTTCAATGGAGGAATACGTATCAGCACTACAAATGCCTAGAAAACCTTCAAAACATCAAATAAAAATTTTATTTTGCCCTACACATGTGCCCACTGTATAGGTAAGTTGCCATGAGTCAGGAAATGTAGGGGGGAAGGAGGGGAGCCCTATTAAAATTTTCGATCTTTTTCAGCCTATCACCCATAATGTAGAAAACACGCCAGCGTTTTTTGGGACATAGAAAAAATGTTGACTTTTTTTGAAGCAATCCCTATCTACTCTATTGCGCTTCACCTGGTCTGAGGTGGCGAAGGAAGTCTAGCGTAAAAGGTAGCGTTCAGTACACTGCGCGCGTTAGTGAATTTGCGTAGTTACGTCCATAGCGAAAATTCGCCAGGCATAAGGGTGCGAAGTAACATGAGCGAATCTACGCCAGCGTTCGTTAGTGAATTTGCGAAGTAACGAAAATGCCCAACGATAGCGAATTGATGCTAGCGTTCGGCGCTTCGGCACTTAGTGAATTTGCCCCTACTCACCATGCTACACTTGACCTCCCCCATGGCAGCCTCTAAGGACAGTTATTCGGGAGGGGAAGAGTTGCAACATTGGGTATTGCCTGGGTGGCCAGTGCCACTGAGGGGATGAGGGGGCCCATGGGGCATTCCTGGTGGGCCCTGGACCTCCAGTCCGACCCTGAGTTTGTCTCTTCTTTAAAAAATATTCTGACCTAAGCACAATATCACCATTATTTCACTGTTCCAAGGTATCCGTTATGATGATTAAACAAGGAACATCTGCTGTATATTAACAGAAAGTTCTGCACATGTACCAGCACATAAAGAGGTAAAGAATACTTGGGGGAGGTATAAAATATTGGTTTGTTTTCTCCAGAAAATACCCTGGTTTACAGGTCTAGGGAAAATAATAGTGATTATGATTACTGGAGGCCAGTCTTTCCAGAGTTTTAGACTTTCCTTCTTCTTTAAACAAACCAGGTTATGAGTCAACAGCTCAACTGACCGTTCTGCATGGCTTTATGTCTTTGGCTTCATAGGTTGATCACCCAAAGATAACAAGTTGTCTAATTCTGGGCAGTGTCATTCTGTGGCTACTAAAGCAAATAAAGTTCTGTCTTGCATAAAAAAGGGCATTAAATCAAGGGATGAAAACATAATTCTGCCTCTTTATAGGTCCCTGGTAAGGCCTCATCTGGAGTATGCAGTGCAGTTTTGGACTCCAGTCCTTAAGAGGGATATAAATGAGCTGGAGAGAGTGCAGAGACTAAGTGCAACTAAACTGGTTAGAGGGATGGAAGACTTACATTATGAGGGGAGACTGTCAAGGTTGGGGTTGTTTCTCTGGAAAAAAGGCGCTTGCGAGGGGACATGATTACACTTTACAAGTACATTAGAGGACATTATAGACAAATAGCAGGGGACCTTTTTCCCATAAAGTGGATCACCGTACCAGAGGCCTCCCCTTTAGACTAGAAGAAAAGAACTTTCATTTGAAGCAACGTAGAGGGTTCTTCACAGTCAGGACAGTGAGGTTGTGGAATGCACTGCCGGGTGATGTTGTGATGCTGATTCAGTTAATGACTATAAGAATGGCTTGGATGATTTTTTGGACAGGTATAATATCAAAGGCTATTGTGATACTAAACTCTATAGTTAATATAGGTATGGGTATATAGACTTTATGTGAAAGAATGGAGGGGTGTGTGTATGGATGCTGGGTTTTCATTTGGAGGGGTTGAACTTGATGGCTTTGTCTTTTTACAACCTGATTTAACTATGTAACTGTAACTATGTAACTATGTAACTATGACTGTATAAAAACATGTGTGTTTCCATCATCAGCCAAAGTCTCCGGAGGTGTTGTCCTTCCAGAACAGTTGTTCCCAAACTCTCGGGTGGGCTTATCTTCAGGAGTCTGAAACAGTTCCTACCAGGTCCCAGCTTAAGGACCAGTTAGACCATTTAAAGTCCATTTAGACATCTAAAGAACATTTAGAGAGAATGCTGATCTGGTCTCAAGGTATTCTGGAAGCCCAACTTTGTGTTATGGCTGATAGCTAAATGTATCATATATCAGTAACCTTGTAATTAGTTAAGGGGGTCACTGAACAAACACTAAACATCCCGGTCTTCTTCAACCTAAAAAACTGGAAAATTACAGTTAGCATAACATTCAGAGAGAATTCTGTCTGGTCTCAAGGTCTTCTGGAAGCCCAACTTTAAGGCAATTTGGGATGAACACTTAAGTGTTATGGCTGATAGCTAAGGGGCAGATTTATCAAGGGTCGAAGTGAATTCGAGGGAATTTTCGAAGAAAAAAAATCGAAATTCGAAGTAATTTTTTGGATACTTCGAACATCGAATAGGATGCTACGACTTCGAATTTACTTAGACTTCCATTCGAAGTAAAAATCGTTCGAATATTCGACCATTCGAAAATCGAAGTACTGTCTCTTTAAAAAAAAATTCGACTTCAATACTTTGTCAAATTAAACCTTTGATCGTTCGATGGCCAAATTCGGTGAAAAATACTTCCAGTTCGATATTCAAAGTCGAAGTATTTTTAACTTTGAAAATCGACCCTTGATAAATCTGCCCCTTAATGTTTTAATTATCAGTAACCTTGTTATGAGTTAAGGGGGCACTGGAAAAACACTGAGGGGCAAATTCACTAAGCGCCGAAGCGCCGAACGCTAGCGTTAATTCGCTAGCGTTAATTCGCTAGCGTTTGGCATTTTCGTTACTGCGCAAATTCACTAACGAACGCTGGCGTAGTTTCGCTAGTGTTACTTCGCACCCTTACGCCAGGCGAATTTTCGCTAGCGACGTAACTACGCAAATTCGCTAACTTGCGCAGTGTACTGAACGCTACCTTTTACGCTAGACTTCCTTCGCCACCTCAGACCTGGCGAAGCGCAATAGAGTAGATAGGGATTGTTTCAAAAAAATTCAAAATTTTTTCTAAGTCCCAAAAAACGCTGGCGTGTTTTCTACATTATGGGTGATAGGCTGAAAAAGATTGAAAATTTTTTGGGGCTCCCCTCCTTCCCCCCTACATTTCCTGACTCATGGCAACTTACCTAGACAGTGGGCACATGTGTAGGGCAAAATAAAAAATTTATTTGCTGATTTGAAGGTTTTCTAGGCATTTGTAGTGCTGATACGTATTCCTCCATTGAAATTTGAATTTCGCACCGTATGCAAATTAGCCTTCGCTAGCGTAACTTCGCTTTACATAGCGAATCAACGCTAGCGCAACTTCGCAACCTTACGCTACCCCTGTGCGCAACTTCGGATTTTAGTGAATTTGCGGAGCGCTGGCGAAACTACGCCTGGCGAAGTGCGGCGAAGTTGCGCCTGGCGCAACTTCGAATCTTAGTGAATTTGCCCCTGAACATCTAATGGGTCTTCAACCTAAAAAAACTGGAAAATCACTGATATAGATCAGTGCTGCTTCCCTTATTTATTACCAACCCAATCGAAGCTTTATGGAGCACATTGGCTGATGGTACATGCAACATTGGACCTGGGACCCACCAGGACTACTGCAGCTGCTGGCCAACCCTAACCCACTACCAACTAAGACCTAAATCGGTGTGGCTCCACCCGTGTCACTGGGGGCACAAGGTCCAACACGAACCAGAGCTCATTACTTTTTTCCAAGTAGCCTGGTGGCCCAGACCAATATGGGCCCATGGGACAGAACATGTTTTCTGAGTACCCCGGTGGGACAGGCCAACATGGGCACATGGGACAAAATATGTTGGCAGCCAAAATGCCTTTATCCACCTGACAAAATGCTCTTTTTATCCCCAGCCATCACCAGAGCTGCCACAGGCAATGTTTATTCCATATATTTCTCTAGTGTGCCATTACCTTATTGTTTTACTAATCAGTTGACATTTAACTGCATATTATGAAAATCATCCAGCTCTTGATCTGAAAGATAACACTAAAATCCGCTGGAGGAAGTTATTAGACCATAAAAAAAATAAAAAAAAAATAAAACCCCAAATGAAACGTTCAGCTTGCGATGGAGCTGGATTGCTCTTAAGTACAGCCGCATGCGGAGACGACTTCATTGTATTATTTCAATGAACTCCTATGTGGGAAATCTTGAATTGGCTATAATAATCTTCAGAGTGTAACTCTATGTTCAAAGGTCAATTTTAGATAATATCGTCATATTCTGCCTACTCAGAGTGTGTTCCAATTGACTAAGAGCACCTGCTTGTTTCTGAGCCCATAGGGTTCATCATTCCCCCTCTCTCTCCCTCTCTCCAAAGGCTCAATTAAATGTATTCACGCAGGACTGTGGCTTTGGCCTTGTCGTTGCACGGAAGGCTTCTGAATGCTACAATTTACATACCAAGCCACCAGCTCACACTCCATGACACATTCCCAATTTGTTCTTATTACCATTATCCCTCCTGGTCGCTTTAGTGCAGTATGCTATTTTGCAGTGTAGCCTTTCATGACTTTTTAATTTATCTCTTCCTTGTTATTTGTTTCCTTCAGGCAAAAGCAACAAATACATTTAAAATGAAAAATAAAATGAATGAAAGTTCCCTTGTTCGGTGTGTTATTTATAAAGGAGGTTCAATACCCTGGGGTAGACAGGAAGTTTAGTCACTGATTTTAGTGTTCTTCTCCTTTAATAATGATCCTTATGGAACGATTGATTCAGACTGATCCATAACAATCAAAGTTATATATATATCACTCCACATCAGATCAATTTATTCTACATTGGTCACATTTTATTATTAACCCTAATGTTTTTCCAATAGAGCAAATCTTGGATTCAGTATTGACCGAATCATCTGAATCCACAAAAATATATGATCATTTTAGGACAGAATCCTGAAAGCTCATTAGGCAATTATGAATTATTCTGTTCAATCAAAGCTTAATATAATGCCCCTTACTGTTTTCCCAATAGTGCACAATAAATAGTCACTTTTTTCTGTATTTTCATTTCTTACTTATAAAATGTATATTTTTAAGCACAATTTCACAAGATTACAAGATTTGTGTGTTTTACCCCTATTACCCCACAATTTTCAATGGTGAGGTATTTGCAGGTTCTTAGATGTTTGTTGGCAAGTCATCACCCTATGAACAGTTACTATCTCGTACATTAATTGCTCTTACTACTCTTGAGCTACTCTTGAGCTTTGATTAAAGGACAACTAACTAAAGAAGTAGCTAGAAATGTTGTACATTTTGTTTTGGAGCTTCTGTACCAGCCCAAGGCAACCACAGCCCTTTAGCAGTAAAGATCTGTGTCTCCAAAGATGCCCCAGTAGCTCCCCATCTTCTTTTCTGCTGATTCACTGCACATGCTCTGTGCTGCTGTCACTTACTGAGCTTACAATATAATATGTATATATATATATATATATATATATGGAGAGAGAGAGAGAGAGAGAGAGAGAGAGAGAGAGAGAGAGAGAGATTGAGAATATATAGTGAATAAAGTACCCCCTCTTGTAAAATATAAGGATATTATAAGTTACCGAGGAGTTTCATGACCATATAAAAACACGAGGCCGAAGGCCGAGCGTTTTTATACAGGTCATGGAACTCCAAGGTAACTTCTAATATCCTCATATTTCACAACTGGGGGTACTTTATTTATTATAATACACAAGTTTCAAATCTACCCAAAATCGCCCAGTGTGTCCCAGCCCTAAAGGCAGCAGTTTGATTGATACAATATTTGCTAATACTCCAGAGATGCTGCTGAAATGTATCAATAAATGTTGCAAAACGGTAAAAAAATAAAAAGTGAAAAGTAATTGAAAAAAGTCTTTATTTCTGGTGAACAATCTGAAAACAACTGAACTGAAAACAGTGTTTTGGAGGTGAACACCCCCGTTAAGGAAGATTAAAATTATTGAAATAAAACCCTTGGGGTTTGAAGTAGAGCCTCAGTTATATAATGTTTAGTTACCTGGTTCAAGGAGTTGTTCACATTTAACTTAACTTTTGGGGGCAGATTTACTAAGGGTCGAATATCGAGGGTTAATTAACCCTCGATATTCGACTAGGAACTAAAATCGTTCGACTTCGAATATCGAAGTCGAACGATTTACCGCTAATACTTCGATCGAACGATTATTCGTTCGATCGAACGATTAAATCCTTCGAATCGAACGATTCGAAGGATTTTAATCGTTCGATCGAACGAATATCCTTCGATCAAAAAAACATAGGCAAGCCTATGGGGACCTTCCCCATAGGCTAACATTGAGTTCGGTAGCTTTTAGCTGCCGAACTAGGGGGTCGAAGTTTTTCTTAAAGAGACAGTACTTCGATTATCGAATGGTCGAATAGTCGAACGATTTTTAGTTCGAATCGTTCGATTCGTAGTCGAAGTCGTAGTCGAAGGTCGAAGTAGCCCATTCGATGGTCGAAGTAGCCAAAAAAACACTTCGAAATTCGAAGTTTTTTTAATTCGAATCCTTCACTCGAGCTTAGTAAATGTGCCCCTTAGTGTGATGTAGAGAGTGATATTCTGAGACAATTTGTAATTGGTTTCCTTTTTTTATTACTTGTGTTTTTTGAGTTATTTAGCTTTTTATTCAGCAGCTCTCCGGTTTGCAGTGTCGGCAATCTAGTTGCTAGGGTCCACTTTACCCTAGCAACCATTCATTGATTAGAATAATAGTCTGGAATATGAATAGGAGAGGGCCTGAGTAGAAAAACTAGTAATAAAAAGTAGCAATAACTATAAATTTGTAGCCTTACAGAGCATTTGTTTTTAGATGGGGTCAGTGATCCCCATTGGAAAGCTGAAAAGAGTCAGAAGAAGTAGACAAAAGATTGCATATAATTACCAATCCTTTAAAAAAAATTGTAAATATAATTATTTACTATTATTTATTTTAATCCCACACATTTCACTGTTTAGCCCATAGGCTTCTATCTCAGAGACGGTTAACCTGTGGCCAGGACCCCAAATTTCTGGACCAATGTTAGAGAAACGGCAAAAGGGCTGGATAGAAATATAAATAAATGAAAAACGATAAAATAAAATGAAATTAAAGAAATAGACATGAAATCACATTTTATCTAATCTCTTGTTAGGGTCACTGACTCATCAATTGCAAATGAGATATTCTGTACTTTATATTAAAAGCCAGTGCCATAGGGAATAGTGTACCCCCAACTGTAAAATATAAGGATATTACAAGTCTCTGAAGAGTTCCATGACCATATAAAGACACACAGCTGCCGGGAAATATTAAAATTTGTGTTTTAAATTGTATAATAATTTTTTTTTTCATTGTCCACAACAAATAGATTTGTCTGTCCCGTAGCCTTCGTGAAGCAGCAGAAATGATCTTCCAAGTTCCAGGAAACAGTAAAACCCCCCATAAATAAATAATGCATTGTGAAAAAAAGTGCTAAAAGTGCATACATTAGAGTTTCGGCCTCTAGAGACTGGAAATCATTGCTACACACGCACAAACACACATACACGTACAATGAATTTTCCAAGCTACTTCCAAAATTGTTTCAATGGAAGATCTTATAATGAAAGGTAACAAGATAATCGAATGAATATTTCCCTCCTGAAAATGAATTTCGGATTCATCTTCACCATTAAGTACAGGCTTTCCGTTCTACTAACAGTATAAGTCTTGCCAGGTACGATGTATATTATATATAAAATATGGGTTTTGAAAGGTCAGTTTTATATAATTTACACACTTTGGGCAGTGTGGTGTTGGAGATTGAAGGGGGACAGTGGGGAGCAAAAGAGAGAGACTGGTAGAGAATGAAATGGGGGGAGGATTTGGCAGGAGAGACAGAGAGACAGAGAGAAAGGGGGAGAGAGACAGAGAGAGAGAGAGAGAGAGAGAGAGAGAGAGAGAGAGAGAGAGAGAGAGAGAGAGAGAGAGACAGAGACAGAGACAGAGACAGAGACAGAGAGAAAGAAAGAGGGGGAGAGAGACAGAGAAAGAGAGAGAAAGAGAGGTAAGAGGCAGAGAGCTATAGAGAGATGGAGAGGGAGAGAGAGACAGAGAGAGAGAGAGAGAGACAGAGAGAGACAGAGACCGAGAGAAAGGAAGAGGGGGAGAGAGACAGAGAAAGAGAGAGAAAGAGGGAGAGAGCCAAAGAGAGAAACAGAGAGAGAGTTTGTGGGGGGAGAGCGAGAGAGAGAGAGAGAGAGAGAGAGAGAGAGAGCGAGAGAGAGAGAGAGAGAGGGGGGGTATAATGGTGACAGGAAGAGGGAGAAAAGAGAGAGAGTGAGAGGGAAAGACAAAGAGACCAAAGAGAGACCAGAAAGTGGTGCCAATGACGTAGGAAGGAGCAAAGGAGACAGAGTGAGATGATAAAGAAAGAGGAGGCTGATCATTAAACTGGGTCCAAAAATAAAAGAGAGGGAGATGAAGGCAGAATGAGAGGGACAGACCAGTGAAAGCATAAAAGCCCCCCTTGGAATTTTAAGGACATGAAAAAATATTAATATTCAAGGTAATTTGTTGGAAACTTTATGATCTCGTAGACTAGTTAGAGTTGTCATTAAGGCGAGTCCAGTCAGATCATTTTTGTAGGTCCTCAAAGAACAGTATAGGTATATAAGTATATATATATATATATATATATATATATAGGTATGCTCCCATAGATTCCATTTTTTTGTATAGATGTTGCATGCAACGATCACTTGTCTCTTGCAAAGGTACTGGCTTGCACCCAAACACTGACTAAATAAAGGTACAGAAATGGGATTTGGTACCCGGAAACTCATTATCCAGAAAGCTCCAGATTACGGTGCCATCCCATAGACTCCATTTTACGCAAATAATTGAAATTTTGAAAAATGATTTCCTTTATCTCTGTAATAATAAAACAGTAGTTTGTACTACTTTCCAACTGAGATATAAGTAATCCTTATTGGAGTCAAAACTATGCGTTTGGGTTTCATTAACGTTTAAATGATTTTTTAGTAGACTTGAGGTATGAAGTGCCAAATTACGGAAAGATCTCTTATCTTGAAAACCCCAGGTCCCGAGCATTCTGAATAACAGGTCCCATACATTTAGTTATAGACAGTGGAAACGTAAGCTGTGTGTATAGTATGGCAGATTGCTTCAGAGAGGTAAAATTGTCCTCAGAAAGGGGCTACAAGTTTAAGGAAATTCTATTTCCTGTTCTTTTTGTGGATGATGTAGAAAGTGATAGGCTTTTCATTTTTTATTATTTGTGGTTTTTGAGTTATTTAGCTTTTTATTCAGCAGTTTGCAATTTCAGCAATCTGGTTGCAAGAGTCCAAATTCCCCTAGCAACCATGCACTGATTTGAATAAGAGACTGGAATACGAATAGAAGAGGCCTGGATACAAAGATGAGTTAATGCTAAAACAACACTTGGGGGCAAATTTATTATGTGGTGAAAAAACGGTAACGTAATACGTAATGAAAGGCGTAAAATGGAGTAATGTTTTTACTAGGGATGCACCTGATCCAGGATTCGGTTCGGGATTCGGCCTTTTTCAGCAGGATTCGGATTCGGCCGGATCCTTCTTCCTGGCCGAACTGAATCTGAGTCCTAATTTGCATATGCAAATTAGGGCAGGGAGGAAAATCGTGTGACTTTTTGTCACAAAACAAGGAAGTGAGAAATGTTTTCCCCTTCCTATCCCTAATTTGCATATGCAAATTAGTATTCGGATTCGGTTTGGTATTCGGCCAAATCTTTGGCGAAGGATTCAGGGTTTCGGCCGAATCCAAAATAGTGGATTCGGTGCATCCCCAGTTTTTACGTGCTTTTTCTGAGACTGAACTTGCAAAGCTCTGAAGCATTATAAAATAACAGCGGTAAATTTGGCTTTCGCATGGCGTAAATCAATGCAAAGCTTGATAAATTCACCATTTATTTTATACAGTTTTTACATCTTTTTTTTACACAGCATAATAAATCTGCTCCTTGGAGTTGTGCAGGATGAGCCCCACATAGGCTCTCCAGCTGACGACTGCCAGAGGATACTGGGAGTTGTAGTTAGATAATAACTGCAGCACTGGGGGTCCTATTATAACTAATAGTGTATTTTGTTGCAGACCCTTCAGCCCTGAGCCCAGTGCACCCCAGACCTTGAAGGAAAGAAGCAAGGTAATCAGATGGGAGGATAAAATAAAGGGAAACTCAAACTCAAAGAAGGAGAGAGTAAGGGGGACAAAGAAAGAGAGAGAGAGAAAAAAAAGCAAATGAAGCAGAATATACAATTCAGCCATTGCCTTCTTTTCAGCTGCCTTTTTTCTGTACAGCAAACAGATGCCTTTCCCTGTGGCTGCCCTGCTGTAAATCATGCTCCATGTTGTACAGAGGCAGTTTTATGTCCTCTCAGAAGTGTGTGCCTTTAATGTGCAGAGTGCCTGGTGGCTTGGGGCCTGCGGTGAGCGTCTTCCCATTAACATACGGTGCATGTAGCAGCCCATTCTACACACAGACTCCTGTATTGCAGGAGAGAAGGTTCTTTTTATGCACTTGTTGTTGCCTCCAGGGGAAGGACAGTTGGGCCAAGTGAAGTATCTTGTCTACTACAGATGTCAGGGAGGAGAGTATTAGCAATGTTAAGTGATGGGTGGCAAGGAAAATCTGTCCCTTGTTTACGCAGTCTATGAGATCCTTTTGTATTAGTTTTTTGTATGACTCCCAGCACCCATTTAGAGTTTCTGTCTCTTGTAGGTGCTGGGACATGAACTTTAGTTAAGAGCTACAAATTCAGTAAACCTGACAAAAAGAATATTTGATGCAATCTTGTCCTACTGTACCTGCAGTGCTATCTGTTACCCACAGTCCCTTCCCAAAGACTGTTATTCCCATTTCTACCATAGGCACCATCTCTCCCTACTATACCTGCTATCCCACAGTCACACTCCCTTCCCAGAGACTATTATCCACTGTTACTATAGGCACCATCTCTCCCTACTATACCTGCTATCCCACAGTCACACTCCCTTCCCAGAGACTATTATCCACTGTTACTATAGGCACCATCTCTCCCTACTATACCTGCAATCCCACAGTCACACTCCCTTCCCAGAGACTATTATCCACTGTTACTATAGGCACCATCTCTCCCCTACTATACCTGCTATCCCACAGTCACACTCCCTTCCCAGAGACTATTATCCACTGTTACTATAGGCACCATCTCTCCCTACTATACCTGCAATCCCACAGTCACACTCCCTTCCCAGAGACTATTATCCACTGTTACTATAGGCACCATCTCTCCCTACTATACCTGCTATCCCACAATCACACGCCCTTCCCAGAGACTATTATCCCACTGTTACTATAGGCACCATCTCTCCCTACTATACCTGCTATCCCACACACTCCCTTCCCAGAGACTATTATCCACTGTTACTATAGGCACCATCTCTCCCTACTATACCTGCTATCCCACAATCACACTCCCTTCCCAGAGACTATTATCCTACTGTTACTATAGGCACCATCTCTCCCTACTATACCTGCTATCCCACAGTCACACTCCCTTCCCAGAGACTATTATCCACTGTTACTATAGGCACCATCTCTCCCTACTATACCTGCTATCCCACAGTCACACTCCCTTCCCAGAGACTATTATCCACTGTTACTATAGGCACCATCTCTCCCTACTATACCTGCAATCCCACAGTCACACTCCCTTCCCAGAGACTATTATCCACTGTTACTATAGGCACCATCTCTCCCTACTATACCTGCTATCCCACAGTCACACTCCCTTCCCAGAGACTATTATCCCACTGTTACTATAGGCCCCATCTCTCCCCTACTACACCTGCTATCCCAAAGCCACAAATATTTGCACTGAAGGATGCCAGAGGGATTGCAATAGATCAATGGAGGCTTTTATGCACTTGTGCCAAGAACTATGTTGGATCTTAGCTTAGACATGCCAGGGACTGCTTCTCTTTACACTGCTTACAGTTAAAGGCTGGCCCTGGTTATGTGACTTGTGCCTGCACTTTAGGAGAGAAATGCTTTCTGGCAGGCTGCTGTTTTTCCTTCTCAATGTAACTGAATGTGTCTAAGTGGGACATGGGTTTTTACTATTGAGTGTTGTTCTTAGATCCACTTAGATCCGCTGTTATCTTGTGTTAAGGAGCTGCTATCTGGTTACCTTCCCATTGTTCTTTTGTTTGGCTGCTGGGGGGAAAGGGAGAGAGTTGATATCACTTCAACTTGCAGTACAGCAGTAAAGAGTGCCTGAAGTTTATCAGAGCACAAGTCACATGACTTGGGGCAGCTGGGAAATTGACAACATGTCTAGCCCCATGTCAAATTTCAAAATTGAATATAAAAAAATCTGTTTGCCCGTTTGAGAAATGGATTCCAGTGCAGAATTCTGCTGGAGCAGCACTATTAACTGATGCGTTTTGAAAAAAAAATTTTCCCCATGACAGTATCCCTTTAAGGTTAGTACCCATAAATGTAAACAGATGCAGAAGATGACCCTGTAGCTTGACAACTTTGTTGCAGATGAGATGGTGTTGTAAAGATGTGTCTGGTGCTGCTAAGCAAACAGGGACTTTTTAGGCATCCACCATGAGCTACATGGTCCATTCCAACCTACAGCTGTTGTCAGTCCCCAAAGCTTTCACACCTCTGGGATTTGCAGTTCAATAACAGCTGGAGGGCATGCTGGAAGATGGTTGCAGTAAGAGGACTATGCATGCTGGATGCTGTAGTTATCAGCCTGAGGATATTTGTAGGTGCAATTTAACAGACACAGGAGGTACAAGGTTCAATTGGGATGTTGGGATTTATAGTTCCCATGCATCTGGAGAGTCACAGGTCAACTCTCTGAACTCTGCCATCAGCTCAAGAGAAAACACAGGTTATTGTATCAGTTGCACTCCAGCTAAAGCTCCCATCTCCCTACTGACAGCCCCTGAAGGATGGGTGGGGGGTGATATATCTCATGCTGATGTGGATAATTTCTCTGAACATTCATGAGTCAGGGCTTGAAGATTAAAGATCGAAACCCCTTTTCACATCCAGCCCCACTCTCCTGAATAATGCACCCTTTGATTGATTGTCTGGCTATTTCCTTATTACACAAACCTTTCCGATGCAATTTATAGGCCCTTACAACTGTGAACACTGAACAAGCTCTCCTACTGTAGCTTCACTCCTTACTCACCACTGTCCATAGAGCCCCCCACTGCCTGCAACTCTACCAGAAACCAGAGAGAGAAATAGGCCCAGATCAACTAAACAACAATAACGGTGTAATCTTTGGATAATAACTCATAATTCACTGGAAAAGTTTTGAGAAAAATTGATTCAGGTATAGGATCCGTTGTCCTGAAACCAGTTGTCCAGAAAGCTCTGAATTGCAGGAAGGCCATCTCCCATAGATTCCATTTAAAGCATATAATTATAATTTTTAAAAGTTATTTCCTTTTTCTCTCTAAGAATGAAACAGTAGCTTGAACTTGAGCCCAGCTAACCTACGCGAATCCATATTGAAGTCAAAACAATCCTATCAGGTGTAATTTTTGTTTTAAATGAATTTTAGCGGACTCACGGTTTGGAGATCCGAATTACTGAAAGATCCCTTATCCGGAATATCCCAGGTCCCAAGAATTCTGTATAATAGATTCTATGCCTGTATTATCATTCTAAGCATAAAAAAACTTCTAGGCAATTTTAACCCCAGAAATAATGCCAGGTCAAGCTAGAAAATGGTACGAATATATATATATATATTAATTGAATCACGCTGCCCAGATGAATGGCAATTTACAATGATATTAACATTAAGTTCTATTTACGAGTGACTAATTGATCATACCACATTGACACGAGGATACGGTTTGTTTATTCACACACAGGTGGGGGTTTTAAGTAATGTATAACAGGGAGCTACACGGGGAGACACCTTTATTCACATCCGTGATGTCACTGTAGGTTCACGCCAAATTAGGTATTTAGCAAGATGGATGTATATAGTTTTCTGTACTTTGAAAAAGGCTGAAGAAGCAGCTGAAATGTCAGTAAGTGCCAAATACAAATACATTCATTTTTTATAAGCCATTTTATAATTAAACAAATTATTTTCATGTTTACTTTGTTTTCATCCACTATGCATTGTTGGTACCTGTCATATCCAATTTCTCCACTAAAAAGGCTTGTAATGTATATAATTATCAATGAAAACAGAGGTGTAAACTGCTAGTTTTTCTTAGTGAATTAGACAGATGAAAAAGAGAAAGAGAGATAGATAGAGAGAGAGAGAGAGAGAGAGAGAGAGAGAGAGAGATAGAGAGAGAGATAGTAAATAGATGATAGACAAGTCATTATAATGATTATATTAGGTCACATTGGCAGTAATAGGAGGAGTTGCTGTAGGTAAGAAGCAGCAGTCCCAGTGCAGAAATAAACAGATAACTGGGGGCTATTTAGCGGCCCCCTGTGCATCAGACTTGGGGGTTGATATTGATCTCCGGGGGCCCTTACTTCTAGAGGCACGAGGGGTCTGATCAGAAGGAACAGAAGGACACGCGTAGCCAATTAGCAATTCCATCCCCCCCCCCACTCACACACTCCAGTCCATTCGTCCCATTGTCTCTGGCACCATCAAGCGCAAGTCCTCCACTTGTCTTTATTAAATACCTTAGCGAACCAACCAGGCGCTGTCTGTCATTTATTCGCTTTCCTCTTCCAACTCCGCTGCTTCTCCGCTCCCCGCCGGCGCCAATCCAGCGCACAATTAGCGCATCTTTCCCACCTCGTTCCTTCCAGAGACCAGCGGGTCGGGGCGGAGACAGGGGCCCCTCTCGGTGCATCACTTTCCAAATCACAATGAACACTGCCAAAACCAAAGTTGCCCCTGTGAAGCAGAAACCAAATGTTGTTGCCTGGAGACTCATTCGGCCTGTGCAGGACTTGGACTGCTCGGTGAAGTTTTGCATTAAACCTGCATTCTCCACTTCCCCTGTCTCCTCTGCTCCTCTCAACATACACAAGAACCCAAACCTACGGTCCATGCCCACAAATAGCCTCTCCTCACAGCTCCTCTCCTCTCCTTACAGCTCCTCTTCTCTCAGCTCCTCTCCTCTCCCCTCAGCTCCTCTCCCCTCAGCTCCTCTCCTCGCAGCTCCTCTCCTCTCAGCTTCTCTCCTCTCAACTCCTCTCCTCTCAGCTCCTCTCCTCTCCTTACAGCTCCTCTCAGCTCCTCGCTTCTCCTCTCAGCTCCTCTACTCTCCTTACAGCTCCTCACAGCTCCTCTACTCTCAGCTCTTCTCCTCTCCTCACAGCTCCTCTCCTCTCCTTACAGCTCCTCTCATTAGAGCTCCTTGCAGCTCCTCTCCTCTCCTTACAGCTCCTTACAGCTCCTCTCCTCTCAGAGCCTCTCCTTCCAGCTCCTCTCCTTCCAGCTCCTTCCAGCTCCTCTCCTTCCAACTCCTTCCAGCTCCTCTCCTTCCAGCTCCTTCCAGCTCCTCTCCTCTCCTTACAGCTGGAAGCTAGTGGCACATTTTATTCCCATCCACATGTTCCATCCTCCTTCCTCAATTACTTCCAAAACAGCAGAAGGAAAAAAAGAAAATGTTACCTTTGTATAACCATTCACACACCAAAATGTAACTCTTTAAAATGCCTCAATGTCCTGCCCTTGCGTCTCGACTCCAGTAGTTTGATACATCCCCTGCGTCAGATTAAAAACAATGTTTTGAGCACAAAATAAAGAACATTTCACACAAAGGCCAGGAAGCGCCTGTATTATCATAATTGGCTCATTTCCAAAGTGAACGCATGAGGTCGCTGTTGTGACCCAAACCTGCAAAATGTTTCACTGCCTGAAATATTTCCCAACAATCGCTTCATTTCCAGAGGGACTTTACCTTCATGCGGTGAAATAAGCTGGAATAAAAAAAATTCTGCTAAAATAACAGGGTTTAACTATGAATATCATCGTCATCAAGTGACAAAAATAGGATGAAATCGTCTGGGAATTTGAGGACCGGTCCGCAAATCTTCATTTATGTAAAATAAATGAAAAACTGCAAATTAGAATTAACTGTTAACATTCTGGCATGCTTTATCTCTCTCTCTCTCTCTCTCTCTCTCTCTCCCTCTATCATCTATCTATCTATCTATCTATCTATCTATCTATCTATCTATCTATCATCTATCTATCTATCTATCTATCTATCTATCTATCTATCCATCCATCCATCCATCCATCCATCTATCTATCTATCTATCTATCTATCTATCTATCTATCTATCTATCAGTCTGTCCATCTATCTTTCTATCTTGGTATTGATTCCGTCTTCCTTAATGTGACTCGTTCATTTGTTTTTTGTTTGTATTTTTGAGTTATAAAATGAACATTAATGTATTTAGAATACAAATAGACATGTATAATAAATAGTTGTAAGGATACTTATTTATGAAAAATGAAATAACAAGATGGAAGTAAAAGTTCCCTCCAATTATAGTTATTGTAAAAAAAAAAAACACCCCACTGGGCAAGGTCTTATATGCTATTTTACATCATTTTACACCTTCCCTTTATATTAATTGACTTTGGAGATCTGTGTATGTGTACATTTATATTCCATTAAATCCTGCTGCTTAGTGATTATTGTCATGACTCCCCTTGTTGTAAAATATGAGAATGTGACTATTAGAATATTAATATTAGAGTATAAGGAGTGAATACAGTGACCTGTATTAAAGTACTCCCCCCCCCCCCCCATGGTCATAGAACTCCTGCATGACTTATAATATCTATTTTTTGTTTTTAATTCAGTAGAGTTACATTATTCACTATATATATATAGGCACAATTATCCGCAGACACAAGTGCTTCATTTATACTAATTGCTGGGATTCATAACGTTCAGATCACAGTTAAAACTGAGTCTAGAGAGAAAAATCTTTAACATTTAAAAAAAACACACATAATAAGTGAATTATAAATAGTATTTTGTATGAAGTGTGTCAGTAATATTGATATATATTTTGTTTTTCATTTTTATTTTAAATCAGAACCAAAGGGCCCCTCTCACATACTACAGGTTGGAATCCTATGGTTTCTCTGGCCAATGAGGGATTCTCTTCCCCCGTGTTATTTCAGCATGTGAAGGAGGCCAATTATCCGACTGTGAAAATCTTAAGCAAACACACGCCGGAGAGAGGTCACCTCTATTGTCTGCGGGACGAGCCAAGACAGAAGCCTGTGCCCAGGGAATCTACATGAGAATCAGCAGCAACATCAGAATCAGAATCAGCATCAGCATCAGCCCACTCATTTATGGCTTCAACTCGTGCTGGGACCTCTAACAGACATTGGGGGCTGCCACTGTATATTGTCTAATTACAACAAGTTTTTTCTAGGAATCCTAAATACACTGCAAGCACGACGACCCATTCAATTGAGCTTTTAATAGTAGATAGATATAGATGTGTACAAAGATAATAGATAGATAGATAGATAGATAGATAGATAGATAGATAGATAATAGATAGATAGATAGATAGATAGATAGGGATGGATGGATGGATAGATGGATGGATGGATAGATAGATAGATAGATAGATAGATAGATAGATAGATAGATAGATAGATAGATAGATGATAGATAGATAGATAGATAGATAGATAGATAGATAGATAGATAGATAGATAATAGATAGATAGATAGATAGATAGATAGATAGATAGATAGATAATAGATAGAGAGAGGGATGGATGGATAGATAGATAGATAGATAGATAGATAGATAGATAGATAGATAGATAGATAGATAGATAATAGATAGATAGATAGATAATAGATAGATAGATAATAGATAGATAGATAGATAGATAGATAGATAGATAGATAGATAGATAGATAGATAGATAGATAGATAGATAGATAGATAGGGATGGATAGATAGATAGATAGATAGATAGATAGATAGATAGATAGATAGATAGATGATAGATAGATAGATAGATAGATAGATAGATAGATAGATAGATAGATAGATAGATAGTAAATAGATAGATAGATAGATAGATAGATAGATAGATAGATAGATAGATAGATAGATAGATAGAAGATAGATAGATAGTAAAGAGAGAGAGCTACCAGTAATCGCTAGGCATATGCAATAAACACACCCTGGCACTGAAGGGATTAAACCATTTGTTTGTTAACAGAAAGAGATCCATGTTACTGGGCTATTTATAGATTTATATATCAGAGGAATGAAGTGGAGGCAGTGTATTATTATAACTTATATTATAATTGCAGGATATTATAATGATAGTATATTAGAATTGCAGGAATAAGTGCACAAGAAATAACATGGGGGCCACGCAAATAAACGCGAGTGTAGTAAAGAGACGCACAAACATTTGTACTACTGACTGTACACACACTTGTGTATCACTGTAGAGACACACACACACAAGCCGCAGCTCCATTGCCCTGTATGTGGGATAACCCGCAGGAGTTGGCACATGAATCAGTGTGTGTGTGTGTGTATGAGTGTGTATGAGTGTGTGAGTGTGTATGTGTGTGAGTGTGTGTGAGTGTAAGTGCAGGGGGTGCAGCAGCAGCAGCAGCAGAGGGGCCAGTGACACACACACACAGACGCAATGTGGGACTTGAAATGTGATAATAAGAACAGCTGCTGGGTGCGCGGCTCGGCCAATCAGCGGCTGGGGGAGCGGTGACGTCGCCGCGCCCTGCGTCAGACCCAATGGAGATTGAGCTGAGTTGGAGCAGAGAAGTTTGAGCAAGAGATAAGGAAGAGAAGGGGACTCCGGCACTGCAGCGTCTGCTCCACCAACTGCTCTGGGATCATCAGCAGCAGCAGCGCCACGTCCTGGGGCTAATCTTGCGCCTCCATCACTGTTTCCTTGTGTGTGGGGATACAACAAGCTGACACAATTTCACTGTGGACATTACACCCTCTAACAGCAATGGGAGACATGGGAGACCCACCAAAAAGTAAGCAGCCTTCTCTTTTATTTCTGTCATCTCGTCTGTCTGCCCATTGTCACTTGTTAGGGCAGCCTGTCTATCCCTGGACTCAATGCAGCTTATTTCCCTGCAGCACCGGCTCCTGTGCCCAGCCTGTCCCCCTCCCTCCTATTCTGCCCTTATTCAATTCCACCCAGGGCCTCCTTATCCTGATTGGGGGCTTATTCCTCCACATTAACCTCATCACCCCCAGAAACACCTCTCAGCAGGACAGTTACAAGCTCAACTCATTTCTGCTGCTGCAGGGAAAAAGAAACTGATCATCACTGAAGATCTGACTGCCACCTTCCCTGTGCCATACCCTATCTGTCAGTTACCTTGACAAAATTCTACCCTGTCCCCTTTAAATTCTGTCATGTCTCACCTTGGCATATCCAAAGTGGCAGTGTCTGGGCACACAATGCAGTGACAAGTACAGTCTCCATTAACAACACGGTCCTCCTCCTTCTATACGATGGCAGGTATCAATTATCAACTAAAGACTGGAATATATATAAATATATGCATTTTTTTTTCTAAAATAACAACAAAAAAAAAACTAAAAAGCAGACAAGCAAACACCAATACATACACACTCCCTGTGTACTCCCCACCAGAGTGACTCTCAGAGTATGTTTATCTCTGTAGGAGAGTAAATGGTCAGTCAATCATATATTTCTTTCCCTTGCAGAAAAGCGCCTGATTTCTCTGTGTGTTGGATGCGGGAATCAGATCCACGACCAGTATATACTGAGGGTTTCCCCGGACTTGGAGTGGCACGCAGCTTGCCTCAAATGCGCAGAGTGCAGCCAATACCTGGATGAGAGCTGCACTTGCTTTGTCAGGGATGGCAAAACCTACTGTAAAAGAGACTATATCAGGTACAGCCATGGGCACCTTCCTTCTTACTCTTTGTGCCACGGTTCGGCCGCTGCTACATGGAGATCTTTATCCAACATTCTGTGCTTTTATTTCCATTGATTTGATTCATTTTTATTTTTCGTGTTGTGCCTAATATTCCTGTTGGGAGGTTGTTTTTGCTCTGCCCGCAGTAGCCAGGACTGTTGTTTATTTTAGGAAATCGCTTTAAATCATTTATTTATTTTTTTTAGAAAATTGAGGATTGTGATATTGATATTTTATTGATTTATTGTTATAAGCAAATCATTCTAAATCACTATGCCCTTCTGATAAAACCAGACATTTAATCTAAACAAAAAATAAAATAAATAACCTTGTCCTGGGTATGATTTGCTCCCCCCCCCCACCTCTTATCTTATCTCTGCTGATGAATTGGACAGAACAGATCAAATTGCCCGTCATGTGGCCGCGAACAATTGGGGATATTTAGATAATGGAAGCTCCTTCCTTCCTCACATTTAAAATCTGGGAACTGATAAAGTGCTCTGGCTGACAGTTGGTACAATGCAGGCACCCCCCGGCCGCAACGTCGGCTGCGCTTTATCCTGTTTGCTTCCCCACCTTAAATTTGCATCTGTCATGCCTACACCTATTTATATATAGATAAATGATACCTTATACTTATATATCTTAGATTGTGATTTTTTATTTTTATTTTTTTTTAATCTTTGGAGTCGAAATTTGAGATTCACTAGACATTTGACAAAAAAAATAATTTCTACAAGATGTTTTTTCTTGAAATAACAGTATTAAAAAATAAATATAAATATTATATATCTATATATATATATATATATATATATATATATATATATATATATATATATATATATATATATATATATATATATATATATATATATATATAGATATATATATGGAATACCCACATTAAAAATAATTCCCAAATTGTATTTTTATAGGAGATTCCTTATAAAATGTGTTTTTTTTTAAGGAAACAGGGTTTATTTGTGTGTTTGTAGAGCTATGTGTGTAGTTCACGTGGTGTATGCTTAGATTTTAATATGTTTGTCAGATGAGATTAATTTATTTGATTATATTTTGGGGGATAATTAAAGCAGTTAGAAAGTCGGCGCTTTTACGCAACGATTAATTTGGTTCGGTTTGTAAAGAATATGGATGATATTTAAGTGGGATTATAAATGCAGTTGCTTGGTACAAAGTGAGCTGGTTTTAGAGGGAATGTTCGCTGGCTACAGGGCCTGCATTGGCTTTATTGGGAGAATAAACAAGCAGTAATGCGCTTTTTCTATTATTATATGTTATATGGCTGTTTCTTGTGTATTAAGTTCCCTGGATAGTCAGTGAGTGAGTGGATCTCATGGTTGTGTCTGTATAGAGGGGCTGTGGTGACCCTGCATATAAAACTCACATTCTTAGTTGCTTTGTGTGCAAGCATTTGGGCTTTTGCCTGTGAATGTGCAGATAGGAGCTGCCGGTGCGATTAGACGCACAAAGGGAAACAGTTCAGTAAATAGCGATAGAGCCGGGAGCGATAAGAACAAGGACTTTCAAGGAGTCGCTTGAGCACGGGGTTGGGAATGTGACCGCTGTTTGTGATTCTCATCTTGTGGCCCTTTTCTTCTCTTCCGACCCCTCCGCGCAGGTTGTACGGGATCAAGTGCGCCAAATGCAACATCGGCTTCAGCAAGAACGACTTCGTCATGAGGGCTCGCTCCAAGGTCTATCACATCGAGTGTTTCCGCTGTGTGGCGTGTAGTCGCCAGCTCATCCCCGGGGACGAGTTCGCATTGAGGGAGGACGGACTGTTCTGTCGCGCCGACCACGATGTGGTGGAAAGAGCCAGCTTGGGGGTCAGCGACCCTCTCAGCCCCCTTCACCCAGCAAGACCCCTACAGATGGCAGGTATTTCCTCCGCCAGGATTACATTTCACTTCATGGCTCATGCTGCCTGTCCCAGGCCAACATTCTGCTTCCTACCTCCTTGGGACCCCCGCCAGCTTCAGGATCTGTGAGGGGGGATTTCCTAAAAAAAAATCTGCCTCATTTAACGCATTTAATATACTGCATCTACTGCCTCCATATTTGTATTAACCATTCCAGCTGCATTCCCTGCCTGTCTTACTGCAGGACTAGTTGTTATTGCAGGTTAACCCTTTCCCTGTCAAAATGCCATTGCAACCCCCCCCCCACTATGCCCAATAACTATGGTGTGAAATAAAGGTGGGGAGTATTTACCACCTGATCTGACCCCAGCTACAGGGAAACAATTAACCCCATCCTTGCCGAACCCTCTTGTATTATAATAACAATAACAATAATAACCCTGGTGGCATAGAGAAGCTAAAAATAAAAAGGAATCTGTGTATTTTAACCCATAGTTTAATGGCACCTCAGTACTGAGCCACTGCTGGTGTCTTTAGTTGCCTGATATCACATAGAAATAGGAAGGAAGCAGCAAACTACTAACAAGAGGGTTAAAACCAGACCCAATATTTATATAAAATAAAAAAAATGGGGGGAGATTAGGGGAACAATATCCCTCTATTTTAGTGTGGAGCTTGTCACTTTGTGAAACTACAAATTCCAGACAGAGGTTGTTTTCTTGGGGTTCCAAATCACCCCCTGGCTCCCAAATCCCTATCTATCATTTTGCTTCCTGGATTACAGAAATACACAGCAAGATGATCACCATTACGTAGTGGTTTTCATTTGACGTCACAGCCTGGCATGTTCTTTTATTCACTTTTTTTTCCCCCCAGGATTATTTTGTATTTAGGGAGCCTCCTTTCCTTTCCAAGCAATCTCCCCCCCTCACACACACACACACATAAGGACAGACTTGGGGGAAATAAAGGCAGACACTTTAGACTGTAATTTAAAACTGTCAACAGGCTAATCTTCAGTAATTGCTTTGCTTAAGTGATCCTGCCGATTTTTAAAGAAATCTTGCGATTTGATGAGAATTTGCCTTTGCGATTCTGTACTCCAACCTCTCTCTCTCTGGGTTCTAGGAGAGCCAAGTACCACATTTATTATTATTATTATTAGTATTGTTATTAGTAGTAGTAGTATTAGTAATTATTGTTATTATTATTTAGAAGTACTATTACCAACGATTTAACCCCCCCATCCCCAGCAAGCACAAGGATCACATTGCACCCTATGGATAAACCAGTTGTTATAGCTGAAAAGGAACATTTTCCAGTCCATTGATGACTAATTGCACGGAGATTGGATACATGGCATCCACACTAAACAGCCTTCAAAAAATAAAAAATAAATCTGAAGGGACATAAAATCTCTTTTGTGTTTACAAAAATCCGTTTTGTGCCTCCCTGCTCTGTAAACTCACCCCCAGCATTCGGGGCAATATCTGGGCAAATCTTGTGCAAACACCCAGGCGCTACATTGTAACCACAATTATATTTGGAAACAAAAGGCGTTGAGGCCACTTGTTCGGGTCCCATTGTAGCCTCTTATCAGCCTAACATAATATTTGAGGAGAAATCCTGTTTATCTTTTATTTCCTCGCCCAGTGCGAATAACTTCGCAATCTCACAAATTCACCCACCCTGAGTTAAATACGGTTTTTGTATCACCTCCCTTATAAATACGAATCAGAAAGCGTCTATGTGTGTGTGTGTATGAGTGTTAATGCTCCCTGTTATTCTGAGGGGTGCCCCAAATTTTATCACCCCTTTGAATGTTATTTTAACCCCTTTCAGTGCTCTGCCAATTAAAACAAGTCATTCTGCTTATATATCCCTTATAAATAAGAATTAAAAAGCTTCTGTGTGTGTGTGTGTGTGTGTGTGTGTGTGTGTGTGTGTATTAATGCTCCCTGTTATTCTGAGGGGTGCCCCAGATTGTATCATCCCCTTTGAATGTTTTATTAACCCCTTTCAGTGCTCTGCCAATTAAAACAAATCATTCTGCGTATATATCCCTTATAAATAAGAATTAAAAGCCTATTTGTGTGTGTGTGTGTGTGTGTGTGTACTAATGCTCCCTGTTGACTCCTGAGGGTTGCCCCAAATTTTATCACCCCTTTCAATGTTATATTAACCCTTTCGGTGCTCTGCCGATTAAAACAAATCATTCTGATAATATTTCCCTTATAAATAGAATCGAAAAGCCTCTTTGTGTGTGTATTAATGCTCCCTGTTATTCTGAGGGGTGCCCCACGTTTTGTGACCCCTTACATTAACCCTTTCAATGCTCTGTCTATTAAAACAATAATTTTTATTATCATTAGTATTTTAAACGTGTTTTGTAAATGGGGGATACATGTTCGATGTAGTTAGAGGCAGATATTAACAGAGTGGGTTATTCTCTGCTGAAATCTGCCTCTAACTACATCGAACATGTATGATAGCTTTATAATAAACTTTTATTTGGCGATGTTGATACCGTCCGGCTATAATGGGGTTAATATGTATTAAATACATGGTTTCCAGGGAAATACCGAGGCATATATATATAGTTTATATCTATTTATCTGTATATATATATATATATATATATATATATATATATATATATATATATATATATATATATATATATATATATATATATATATATATTATATATGTACAATATTTGTCTCTGCTCGAATAAGTGGGATTTGACTCTAAATTCTGTAGCAGATCCTTTGATCCCAGAATAGAATCTTATGGTCCGTCCGTTGATTTTACAGCAGAACCCATTTCTGCCCGGCAGCCCGCGCTCCGACCCCACGTGCACAAGCAGCCAGAGAAGACCACCAGGATCAGGACGGTTCTTAATGAGAAGCAGCTTCACACCTTGCGGACCTGCTACGCTGCCAACCCCAGGCCTGATGCCCTGATGAAGGAGCAGCTGGTGGAAATGACTGGACTCAGTCCCAGGGTCATCAGGGTCTGGTTTCAGAACAAGAGGTGCAAGGACAAAAAGAGGAGCATCTTGATGAAGCAGCTACAGCAACAGCAGCCCAACGACAAAACCGTAAGTGAATCATTTGGGGAGGGGGGAAAAAAACCCTCCTATTTTTTTTTTTATCCAGGTGTATTTGGCCTTCACCTAGTGGTGCAAAATAATTAGACTGAATGATGGCCATAGTTCCCCAAAAATAAATGTGTGTGTGTATATATATATATATATATATATATATATATATATATATATATATATATATATATATATATATATAATATATATATATATATATATATTGATAGACTGGTCCAATATAGGAAGGTGCATTTACTGGTCCAATATAGGAGGGTCCAATATAGGAGGGTGCATTTACTAGTCCAATATAGGAAGGTGCGTTTACTGGTCCAATATAGGAGAGTGCATTTACTGGTCCAATTTAGGAGGGTGCATTTACTGGTCTAATATAAGAAGGTGCATTTACTGGTCCAATATAGGAAGGTGCATTTACTGGTCCAATATAGGAAGGTGTATTTACTGGTCCAATATAGGAGGGTGCATTTACTGGTCCAATATAGGAAGGTGTATTTACTGGTCCAATATAGGAGGGTGCATTTACTGGTCTAATATAGGAGGGTGCATTTACTGGTCTAATATAGGAAGGTGCATTTACTGGTCCAATATAGGAAGGTGTATTTACTGGTCCAATATAGGAAGGTGCATATACTAGTCCAATATAGGAGGCTACATTTACTGGTCCAATATAGGAGGGTGCATTTACTAGTCCAATATAGGAGGCTGCATTTACTGGTCCAATATACGAAGAGGCATTTGCTAGTCCATTATAGGAAGGTGCATTTACTGGTCCAATACAGGAAGGTGCATTTACTGGACCAATATAGGAAGGTGCATTTACTGGTCCAATTAAGGAGGGTGCATTTGCAAAGGATGAAAACCATTTATTCCCAGATGGTTCATAGAATTATTGCTCCACCTCCCTGGAAACCAATATAATATTTTATTATAACCCACTGTGTATGGGACTGATAGGCAAACTCTTGTTATTCACTGAAACTGATATAGTATACCCCCCTATCTTTCATGATGTTGAATAGCAATGAGGATATGGACATTTTAAAACGCATCTGTTTGTTGGCTGTGAAGTCTCAGGTTCATTGGAGCGAGCGGCGGTAAAACGCTTGTGTGTGGAGAGATCAAGAGCGTGTGGGGAGCGTGCAAGAAAAAGCTGTAATTATCGATAATATTTGTGTGTATTTGTGGTGTGAGAGAGTGAGAGAACGATTGCAGATCTGTTTACAAAAAAAGAGAGAAACGGAATCCCTATGAAGTAGTCAGACAGCTCCCTTTTCCCTTTCACCCAGCGATTTGTCTGCGTCGATTTCTCATTGTTCTTTCTGCCGAATGTCCAAATAATAAGTCAGGCCGAACGACTCCGGATTTTCAGCATTTTGTCCATCAATCCGCATGTGGCAATATGATGTGTGTGTGGGGCTTTTGTGTGGGTAACAATAGCTGGGAGCGATGTGTCAGAGCGATGGGAAAAGGAATGATTGATCGGTCCCAACCTTGTCTGCCCAGGTAACTTGTCTCCTGCCTAATTATTGTTTTGGAGCGTGTGTGCTAATTAATAGACTCTGATGGGCCTCATGTCAGCCCCAATAATCCTGCGCTGGGGGTTATTCTAATCTTGACTCTTGTTGTTAAAGTATTTTTCACTTACTATTAAATGATTTAACGGGCGAGTCAGTGAGAATTCTGTGGATTATAAAATCTCCACGTAAAAATCAGAAAAATATGTGGGTAGGGGCAACGCACAATCAGATCGCAGGAAATCAGATCGCCGGATGTGATTGGTGCGATTGCTAATAAAAGCCGCGCTAACGTGCCCTGATCTCTCCCCAGAATATACAAGGGATGACAGGGACCCCTATGGTGGCTTCCAGTCCCGAAAGACACGACGGCGGATTACAAGCGAACCCGGTGGAAGTACAAACCTATCAGCCCCCCTGGAAGGTCCTCAGTGACTTTGCCCTGCAGAGTGATATCGATCAGCCGGCCTTCCAGCAACTGGTGAGTGGCCCTGTCTCTCTGCTATTGCTCCTAGTGCTATTGGGGTAGTAGGGACCCCCACACACTTACACACTCTTCTACACAAACTCACACTACTCACACTACCCACTTACACGTACTCTAACACACACACACACACACTAACCCTAACTCCAGCACATATTATAGCCCTATTCACTATCTTTCATACACACATATTTTACACAACACATTTACACATTCTTCTACTTTCTGTCATACAATCTCCCACTAGCCCCCCTCTTACTCTAACACACACACACACACACACACAACTCCTGCACATATCATAGCCCTATTCACTCTTTTATGCACACACACATATTTTACACACACACTTACATTACACACTCTTCTACTTTTTGTCATACAAACTCCCACTACCCCATCCTCTTACTCTAACACACTAAGCACACTCACACACACACACACACACACACACTCCTGCACAATTAATAACCCTATTCACTCTGTTTCATACACACACATATTTTACACAACACACTTACATTACACACTCTTCTACTTTTTGTCGTACAACTGCCCCTTACTCTAACACACACACACACACACACACTTCACACACAAACTCCTGCACATATCATAGCCCTATTCTCTCTTTTATACACACATATTTTACACAACACACTTACACACTCTTCTACATTCTGTCATACAAACTCCCACTACCCCTCTCTGTTACTGTAACACACACACACACACCTCCCTCTTAGTCTAACATACACGAACACACACACACACACACACACACACACACACACACACACACAACTCCTGCACTTATCATAGCCCTATTCACTCTTTCATACACACACACTCTCAAACACACACAACCAATGACTCAAATACAACCATCCAGGCACATTCCACTCTCTCCTTAACACTCACACACACATCCATATTCCACACATACACTCATTTGATGATATTTGATGTGCAAAATGATCTGTAATGTTAGATGCAAACCAGGGTCCAAACACATTTTTATGTTGTATTTTGTTAAACATGTGCTAATTATACACATATATATATATTTATATAGCATCAAGAATTTGAATAAAAGGTTTTGTCTCTAATATATACAAGTGTATTTAGACAGACTGCAGTAGCTGTTAGTTACCAAGTTCCAGGTGGCAGTTACATTGGCACAACTGTCAGTGTCTAGTAAATATCTGCCTTTAGGCCCCAGTGGAGATTCAGTAGGTGTCTTGCTGTATATATAGGGATCCATGTTCTGTCATTCCTTTCACACACTCTTTCTTTCTCTCTCTCTTTCTTTCTGTTCTGCTTCTAATTGAAGACCTGTTTCTCACAGGTTAATTTTTCAGAAGGAGGACCTGGCTCCAACTCTACAGGGAGTGAAGTGGCCTCCATGTCCTCTCAACTCCCAGATACCCCAAACAGCATGGTAGCCAGCCCTATAGAGGCATGAGGAGCATGGACTGGTTCCCTCTGTTGAGGGCAAGAACGCAAAGCTTGGACTGAAAGGAAGTGTTTTAGGACCCAGCTGATGCCGACAGAGAATCCAGCCAACTCCATAGGATGCGGGGCCGCCTACAGAACATGGGATGGCAGCCACACTGTGAAGACAATCATGGGATCTTACTAGGAGTGAATGACAAGGACATGGTGGTTGGAGTATTACAAGAGTACGACAGACAAGAACTGAGTGGTGTAGAGGATTTATATCTATGGATCTCAAAAATAGCATTTAACCTTCCCCCCCATATCCCCCTTTGGCACATCCCAGAACAGACCAAGATGGACACAGATAGGAGGGCTCACCCTAATCCGAACGGTGCTGCTTTTTATCTCTCTTGACATCGCTTTTATCACTGCCCTGCCAAACAGGAGCTGCGATCAATCTGAAAGCAGCAGCCCAGACTGTAGCCAAGTTAAAGGGATAGTGACCTGTGTGGTGGGATCCCTGCAGGATGAGATGTTGGAGTTGCCATGCGGTGTTTCACCGTGGAATTCCAGGTCGCCTATAGCATGCAACAGTCGCTGAGATCCTTTTTGTCCTTTCTCATGAACTCAAACCTTATTAACGTTAAAAAACAAACTGAAAAATGAAATTGGGGCGGGGGGGAGGGGTGGATTAAAACAAAGACAACAGTTAGACACTGCTTCTTTTTTTCCAATTTAATTTTTTTTTAATTTTTTTTTTCATGTTCAAACCAAGTCTAGGAAAGCATTGCAACAACAAGGTATACCTCTCTCTCTGCCACATGCGTCTCTGGATTGCGTCTGATTCTTGTCTGTCCAACGACTTTTTATTTTTCTTCCCCCTCCCAAAGATGTGTATAGTTATTGATTCAAACGACTGTTCCTCTCTGGAAATAAAGAGAGAAAAAAAAAGGGCAGCATTTTTTATTTTATTTTATTTTTTTCGTTTGCAAAAATTATAAAGTAATTTATTATTTATTGTCGGAAGACTTGCCACTTTTCATGTTATTTGACTATATATATATATATATATATTTTTTTTTTGTTTGCTGAAGTAAAAAATATGGAGAAAGAAAATGTTTATTTTTAATTATTATTTTTAGTTGTAACTTGGTCTCTGCGTTGTATGATTTCTTGGTCTGTCCCGTATCAAAGCGATTTTTGTTTGAAAATAAAACTCAGCTCCTTGTAGTAAGGACAAACCATAACTCCTGCACTGGGGGGGGGGGATATATTGGCAGCTACAGGGTTTATGTATAGAGACTGGGGGGGGGGTCATGGTGGTGCAATGTTATCTCATAATCATAAAAATAAATCCCAAATAATATGGAAAAAGCAGGGCATATCCCTTATATATATACTAAGAATAATTCTATTTAAAAAGTCCTTAAAGGGCAAGTCAACCCCAAAATAAAAAATTGCCTAATACAAGAAAACATAATCATAAGCAACTTTCCAATATACATTTATTAATTGCTTGTTACATTTTAAACATGTTGCAAAGTCAGCTGCTTGTCTTAACATTGTATCAACAGTCTGAGCCATCAGGGCAGAGAATAGAAAGGGACAGACAAACACTGCTTTCAATAGCAATATACATATACAAATAAATTAAAAACCATAGAAAATGTGAAATGAATGTATATTGCAACGTTGCTTAGAATAATATATTCTTTTTATATTCTTTTATTAGGCAATTTTTTTATTTTGGGGGTGACTTGCCCTTTAATTCTCTTCTTTGCACCAACCTTACCCCCATCTATAACATCTGCCCTTCTGGTGTGTTTAGTCCCTTAAAGGGATGGTTCACCTTTAAGCTAACTTTTAGTATATCATAGAATGTCCAATACTAAGCAACTTTTCAACTGGTCTTTATGAATTTTTTTTTTTAGTTTTTGAATGATTTGCCTTTTTCTTCTGACTCTTTCCAGCTTTCAAATGGGGGTCACTGACCCCATCTAAAAAACAAATGCCCTGTAAGGCTACAAATGTATTGTTATTGCTACTTTTTTTTATTACTCATCTTTCTATTCAGACCCTGTCCTATTCATATTCCAGTCTCTTATTCAAATCAGAGCATGGTTGCTGGGGTAATTTGGACCCTGGAGAGCTGCTGAATAAAACGCTAAATAACTCAAAAACCACGAATAATAAAAGAAATACATGAAAACCAATTGCAAATTGTCTCAGAATATCATTCTCTACATCATACTAAAAGTTATCTTAAAGGTGAACAGTCCCTTTAACCCACAATTTATCAATTTCCAACAGACACAAGAGCAATGGAAAAGACCCATATCTGTATTAATGTTTCACACACACACACATATATATATATATATATATTTATATATATTTAGATACATTTAGAGAATATCCATAAGGCTGTATGGTCTCAGTTTTGTTTGTAAATATTTGAGCTATATCTGAGCAAACACACTCACTCTCACTCACATACACAAATTCACACACTCTCACACACACACTCACATACAACAAACACACATCTGTTACCTCTGTCTTTCTCTGTCTCTTTCCCCCCAGCCCTGTGTTCTATGTGTCCTTTTCTGCTGTTATGAAAATGAAAGCTGTGCAGTATTATATTATATTATATTATATTATATACAAGACCGTTATTTAGTACTGTTACCAGGCCAGACATATTACAGTATTGCCCTGGTTTGTAAAGGATAAAAAACCATGTTTAATTCGTATTACACTCCAGGTTGTGGTTCTTTTAGCTGCAGAAAGTTCTTTGTATTAGTTCCCTTTGCTTTCACTGGGCTGCAGTTTGAATGGGAGATAAGGTTTAAGCTCTCACATTAATTGGATTCTGCTCTCATTTTCAACATGTTGGTTCTTCTGTCTTTATGGTCATTTCGCCATATGGGAATGGAGGGATTTAATGAGATTAAAAGTCCATACACAGAGAAAAGAGCCCAAACCACCTGTTTTTCACCATTAATATTGAGCCACTTATGGTGGCAGGTTTCATGGCACAAGGTCTGACAAACAATGAAATAGACACATTCTGTTATTTTAGTGCTGAGAATACAATGTAATATGTTTTAAAGTTCCCCAAGCAGTGCAGTCCTCTCTGGAGAATATTAAGGGATGTAAAATAGTGTTTGATACATTTCACATTGGTGTAAAACTTTGCTCGATTTTTAGGGCTAATTTGACACCAGCGCTTTAGACTTTTGGGGATTTTATGGCAATGCTGTTGCTTTTGTACTGAGCAGAATGGTAGCGCCCAACGAGGGGGAGGCTGTTGTTGTTACTTATGGTCTTATTGAACTATAACTCCCACCGACGGATGCTGGAAGTAGGTAGTGCAATCTGGCTGCATAAAGTGACTTCCCTTTTATTCTTTAGAATATCACATATATGGATGGAATTTATCATAATGCTGCTTTTTTTTTGACCATTGGGGGATAGGGTCAACTTAAACCAGCGTTTCCCTTTACAGTGGCCCATTTTTGTACCCAGTAAACAGTGTGCATTTATCCTCTTCCATTTAATGTATAAATATATATATATATATATATATATATATATATATATATATATATATATATATATATATATAGTGAACCCCCTCTTGTAAAATATAAGGATATTATAAGTTACTGAGGAGTAAACCAGGCTAGATAAAAACAAGACGCATAATTTGCAACAGGGGTACTTTATTTATTATAATACACAAGTTTCATATGAGTCATGTGACAAATTACATTACTAAACTCTGATTATAATCAGGTTTATATAAGGATATAATGATATAATGTACAGGATATTCATGGCTCTTATTTTGTGTGTGTGTGTGTGTGTGTGTGTGTATATATATATATAAATACTGGCGAATACTGGCTGGAATTATAATATTAAATCTATCTATCTATCTATCTATCTATCTATCTATCTATCTATCTATCTAAACGACGTTTCTCCCCCTTCTACAATAATCCAACCAATTAATCTAGAGGTTTAACTGTATATATATATATATATATATATATATATATATATATATATATATATATATATATATTTCCTGGGGAAAATGTGATCACACCTTTAATAAATTGAATGAATAGGAAATTCAATTGTTCCTTAGTGCACTGGAGTTTCTGAATGAGATATATATAGATGATTGTATATATATATATATATATATATATATATATATATATATATATATATATATATATATATATATATATATATATATATATATATATATATTTTATATATATATATATATATATTATTATTCCAGCCAGTATTGTGTGTGTACTCAGAAGTGCAGGCATGTTGGTTTAGGTACTCAGCTGAATTTACAAACATTGACTTTTTTTCGCCACTTGTACAGCAGGAATTATAAGAAAAAATGTTATTGCAGAATTTCCTTGTTATAGTTGTTATAATCTGAAGGTAGGAATAAAATCTCTGGGTTTATTTGTTGTAAAAGCTGTTTCATTCGCTGCAGAAAAGGAAAAGTCAGATGTGAGAGGTGATACAGCTGAATTAGGAGAGAAAAGGGGAAAAGTAGAAAGAGAAAAGTAAGGTTGGGGGTTATTAAGAGAAGGAGGGGATGTAAGATATTTAAAGGGCAGAAAATCAGGAAGAGAGATTTAGAAAGGGATGAGGAGAAACAATAGGGGAAGGGGTTAATATGTCAAAAGAGAATAAATAAAATTGTACCCTTTTGTATCTTTATTAGTAAATATCCCGATACCCCAAACCTGGAGCAGAGTGGAAGAAAGAAATGCTGGGTTGGGTGTTTTTTCTGCTCAGTGTTCCATTGCATCCAGTTCATTCCCAACTGTGAGTATTTTATATCAACATCTCTGTGTGTCCTTATTGCTGGGAGATTTGTCATCTTTAGATTGGGGTTTATCCCTGGAGTTCTTCTCTGCTTTGCTTCAGTCTTATGAGCAGAATATAAACCCAATGCTGGTGGTGGAGAGGATTCCGTGACAAGCACACGCGTGTTTTCCTCTATTTACTATTGTCCTTCTAAATGTGGATTTGGTTTCGGGTATTTATGACTCATCTTGCGCTCACAGCAATTAACACTCCCGCTACCAGAATCCAGTTGTTGTCACCCAGTGGCTTTATCCTTCATTGTTTCCCTCGGTAGCCAGGGGGTTAAAGCAAAGTGCTGTCACTGGAGGAGATGGGGACTAATCCTGTTTACTGATTGCCCCAGATTGTTGTTTTCTTGATAAGGGCCCAGGCCACTGAATGACAGTTTTTTGAGCCCAGGCGCCACAAACAGAGATGGAGCAGCGAACAATGTCCCAGACTGATGGGGGGGATCTCTCTGCACCTCCCAGAGGCTTGGGAAGTACTTACTGAGAAATCCAAGGGAGGAGGGAGGAGTTTC
The DNA here is from genome assembly GCF_017654675.1 of Xenopus laevis. Classification (NCBI taxonomy): domain Eukaryota; kingdom Metazoa; phylum Chordata; class Amphibia; order Anura; family Pipidae; genus Xenopus; species Xenopus laevis. Next base: position 210,685,293 of record NC_054371.1, on the reverse strand, counting down.
ATGATGATGATGATGATGATGATGGGGCTGGAAGGGCTGATTTTCCTGTTTATATCCAGTCATAAATAGTAATATATAGGGACTAGACACCCAGACCTGGAAAATACTCATGTATGTGTGTATAGCAAGGTAAATTGATTGTGTGTGTGTGCATAGTAATGCAAACTTGTGTGTGTATGTGTGTGTATAGTAAGGCAATCTTGTGTATGTGTATAGTAAGGCAAACTTGGTGTGTGTGTGTATAGTAAGACAAACGTGTGTGTGTGTGTATAGTAAGGCATACTTATGTGTGTGTGTGTGTATAGTAAGGCAAACTTGTTTTGTGTGTGTGTGTATAGTAAGGCAAACGTATGTGTGTGTGTGTATAGTAAGGCAAACTTGGTGTGTGTGTGTGTGTGTGTGTAATAAGGCAAACTTGGTGTGTGTGTGTATAGTAAGGCAAACGTATGTGTGTGTGTATAGTAAGGTAAACTTGTTGTGTGTGTGTGTGTATAGTAAGGCAAACGTATGTGTGTGTGTAGTAAAGGTTGGGTCTGAGGAAGGGGTTACAGGTATTGGTTTAAATAAACAGGGAAGGGCTGTACTTTCATATTTGCTCATTTTAAAGATGTAAAAATAAAAACAATTAAGTACTGATGATTCCTTAACTGAGAAATGACCTACTTTATATCATCAGCATAATAGCCCATAGTGCGTTTTATTAGAGAGAAGCAGAAATCTTTCATAGCAATCCCCCCACCTCCAATTCATCCCCACACCCATCCCCCCACAAACTCGCAGCTTTAAAGGGCCAGTGATCCCAGAAAAATGAACATTCCCTAAATGCATAAACTGCTCCTACATTTAGTGTATTTGTTTATGGCTCAATGGAAATATATCTCATATATAGATATGTGTGTCAATATTTTCTAAGTCTTAGTTGGTCTTAAAGTGCAATAGCACAAATTATTAGCGCCATCAGCAAATATATATAACACCAGGTTTTGCAGCTTTAGTGAATAGAGCGATATTACTTTGGAGGGAATTTCTGCTGGATATTACTTGGTGTTTTTATCCTAGAGATAAAATAACTCAATAATACTAAGTGCTGGACAAGCCTTCCCCTGATTTCCAGCACAGTTTAGTAAATCCGGCCCAAAATCTTTATCTCCCACCCTTGGGATTAGTTCAAGTAATTCATTCCCCAGGGAGAGGAAAAAAGGGTGTTAACTGGTGTATTTCCCCCTTCCTAAAAGAAGCCCATCAGGTTGGTAGATCTTGAAAACTAATCCAAACAAGTTTAACTTGTGAGGTCCCAGTCTAGACAAATGCTGGTGACTCGGCGGCTTCTTATCTGTCTTTGGGATCAGCCTTAAAGAGTCTCCTTTAATGCCCACAGCTATAGGATCTGCCAGGCCTACAATTGGGGGCCAGGAGACACCAGAGTAATTGTATGATTACTGAATAAACCTGTCAAATATATAACCCCCCTATAAAGCACCCCGAGTTAATAAGACTACAGAAACCCCAGTTTTATCTAGTCAATAATTATGATAATGTCGCAATACTGTGCGCGTCTTTTTTTTTTTAAAGATTGTCGCAAAACCTTCTGGATTAAGAGACCAACAAATTAACACGAATTTCCCAATACCTTTCGTTGCACCACTGATCTGCATTGTGACACGTCCAAAAAAAAATAAATCCCCTAATCTGGTACAATTAGCATACAATTAGAGTAAATCCTTATCTAATAGCAATGCCATTAAATAGACAATATTGGATTCATACTTTAGTTTCTCTGCTGAAATTCAAAACGAAATATGGTGAAAGGGAAATCATTGGAGCCTTGATTCTATTGATTGGTTTTATTGCTCACATTGAGGTTCCTGCAGAACTATAACTGTGGTTCTCTTTATGCTGATTCCTTAATTAGGTGCAATTTCCCCTTTGCTGATAAAACATGATATAAATCGTGTTATAATTTGTTAGCTGGGCTAGTTTTGATTTATTAAAGGGGGCTTAAGGCCTTTCTAATACTTTTTTTTTTAAAAGCTATTTTAAAAGCAGTATGTTCTGCACTGCTGGTTCTGTCTCTAGAAACATTGTATCAGAAATCAGCTTTCTGCTACTTTGTGTGTAAAGTCAGAATGACTAGGGCACAGAGACAGATATATATTTGCAGAAAACCATTTAAACAATTAATTGTTATTGGGAAATAGCTTAGAAGTAACACTTTTTTCAACAGGCAAAAAGTATTTTTTTTTTTGGAGTTTACATCCCCTTTAAAAAGACCCAATTTAAATACCCCCCCTGTCAAAACTGTGCAGCCTTAAGTCTACCTGGAAGCCAAAGCAATATTTACATTATTTAACCCCCCCCTCCCCAAGCTTTTCCTGCCTATCCCCAGTGATAAATTAATATCATAAACATTATTATAGGGCTGGCGTTTGTATACATTAGAGCCCTGCAGCTTTGAAATGCTTTTAACTCCCCCTTTTCTATAATTAATAAGCACTGATATAATTGATGCTGAATAGGACCAATACAAACACAGTATTTGCCTTTCCCAAAAAAAGCAGCAGCCTTGATAAATGATTTTAAAAATATCTGTTCATGGATATAATGTTAAAAAAATAAAATAAAAAAAATATATATATATTTGAGGGTCTTTATACAGCAGCAGAGTTTTCCTGTAGCCATAACTTTGCGGTCATGAGTAAAATATTCTGTTTATTTGGAGGTGTCACCAATACAAGGTGTTGTTTGAAGAGCTGGGAAGGCAGCAGGTATAGGGAGATAGACTTCTCTCAGCTCAGACTATTGATAGTCAGTGGGAAAGGAGTATGAAATAGTAGTCGACTAATTATTCTGGGAAGGTGCTGCAAGTGGATTTTACAAACGAGGACTTCGTATGAGATGATATTCATTAGTAATTAGGGCAACTATTTTTGACAATTGCTTTAATTCTATATTAATTTAATTGAAGGGCATATCATGGATTTAACTAGCTTTACAATAATACTTCATTAATTCATAAATATATATATATATATATATATATATACACACACAAAATCTAAATTTACCTTTTGATTAACTAGCCTTAATTCTTCATTAATTCATCTATAAATTATATATATCTATACGCACAAAATCTAAATAAAAAATAAAAACAACATTTAGAGCTTAGACGTCGGATACATTTTGATATTTTATTTTTATACAAATAGTTACACCTTCTCCACAACGGATATTTTATTTGCAACAATTGTTTATTTCACAATAAATTCGGTTTGTGCTGAATAATTCCAGATTTTGCACCACGATGTACATCAGCGCAAAGGTTACAGTTCTTTTGTATCTTCAATGTTCACTTTAACGAAATAATTAATCAAAATTCATATTTTGCAATTGGTCTCGACAGAGAATGGGGGGAATCAGAATCAGACAGGTCCTAGAAAAGAGAGAGAGAGAGGGAGAGAGAGAGAGAGAGAGAGAGAGAGAGAGAGAGAGAGAGAGCAATACTAAAGATATATGACAAATATTAGATACCATGGATGGGTCTCTATTTCTCTCTTTTTCTCTCTCTCTTAGCAACTTGAACTTCAGAGGTTCCTTTTTTTGGGGGGGGGGGGGGGGTAGAGGTTGTGGAATGACAGGACAGATTTGTCTCCAGGATTTAGTGTCCCACTGACTAAACTGGGGATTGGTCATTGGAAATCCTATTATTAAACAGGACCAATTTTTTCAAATAATCAAAACTTGAACGATGTTTCTCCCCCTTCTACAATAATCCAGCCATTTTTTCTAGCCAGGAAACTTTGGAGGCTCGACTCTATCTATCTATCTATCTATCTATCTATCTATCTATCTATCTATCTATCTATCTATCTATCTATCTATCTATCTATCTATCTATCTATCTAAATATATATATCTATATATATATATATATATTTATATATATATATATATATATATATATATATATATATATATATATTTATATTTATATATTTTTTCTTCCCCCTGGAAATGTGATCACAGCATTGGAGTTTCTGAATGAGAGAGATATAGATGATTTTATCTCTCTCTCTCTCTCTCTCTCTCTCTCTCTCTCTCTCTCTCTCTCTCTCTCTCTCTCTCTCTATATATAATGTACACCTTCAATCTCCTCTGTTGTTTAACAGCAGCTACCAAGTATTTTATATTTTATATATATATAATAAACTCAGGGAGCTGCTGTGTTTGCACAATACTTTATCTCTGCTTGGGTGCTGAGAGTTTACGAGCTACTGTCGTGGGTGCAGCTCTTGCAGAATGATCAGATATACTTTTTATTGCTATTTGTAGGTGCCAGACTTTATACAATAATCCTTTATAGGAAGTATTGATCAGAATGAGCCTGCCTTTGGTTTAGCCTAGTGATTCCTAGTGATTCCTCATGGCAGGATTATAGATGGTATTAAGGTGGCAATTAATAGTCACTGTGGTTGTGCCTAAGGCTGAATAGAGATGGGCTTGAATGAACAAGTAGAAGTGTGGCCCTGCTTTATGGCAGTGATGTTACAATGAGAAAAGTGGTCACTAATTCATTCTGAAACCTACTGTAACTTTAACAACTGAGGTGTAACAGGAGGCAGAAGACCCTGCAGGAGCATTGGGGGAGAGAAGTGTAGTGGGCAGACATTTAGGAGCAATTTTAATAGATATAGGAAAAACAGGTAAATTGTTGGAATTCTGGAGGGACCCTGAAATTAATTTGCTATAGGGCCCAGTAACATTTAGCTACATCACTGCTTGATTGTAACATGCACTTGGACTTAAAAGGGATTGTTCATCTTTTAGTATTCTAAGAAAATTCCATTTGGTTTTCATTTTTTACTATTTGTGGTTTTTGATTTTTTTTTAACAGCTCTCCAGTTTGAAATTTCAGCAATTTAGTTGCTAGGGTCCAAATTGCCCTAGCAACCATGCGTCAATTTCAATAAAAGACTGGAATATGAATAGGAGAGGCCTGAATAGAAAGATGGTTAATAAAGAGTAGCAATAACAATAAATGTGTATCCTTACAGATCATTTGTTTTTTTTTAGATGGGGTCAGTGACACCCATTTGAAAGCTGGAAAGAGTCAGAAGGCAAATAATTAAAAAAACTATAAAAAAAGAAATAAGGAATATCAGTTGAAAAGTTGCTTAGAAGAGCAGTTAGGGGCCGTCTGAAGTTTCCTATCTACAGCAGTGAGAGCAAGTAAATGAAGCGGGAATTTCACTGCATACAGTCACGTTTCTTCTAAAAACTGTAGACATTTTTTTTTCTCTTTATTTATTGTGTTTTTCCAACAAATACATTCATTGTACCCAGGCCCGAACTGGCAATCTGTGGGTTCTGGCAAATGCCAGTGGGGCTGCTATAAGCTGCCATAGAAAGTCAGTATTTAGTGGGTTGGTGGGGGCTGTTTGGACCTCTGTGTACCTGAAATGCCAGGGTATATTTTAATTCTCAGACCAGACCTGATTGTACCTTGATATACTTCTCTAAGGGGGTTATTTACTAAACTTTGAATGCAAAAATCACAAAAAATTTTGATTTTTTTAAAATAAAATCTGACTTTTAAAAAATCACAAATTTTTCGGAATTTATTAAACCCAGAGGATGGAAAAGTCAGAATCTGGAAATCCAGCATCTCAGACCTGTCGAGGTTGCATGTAAGTCAATGGGAGAAGTTCCAATGATTTTTTGATGTGCGCTGGGTTTCGGCCAATACCCCGAAGTTTTTGGGTAAAAATTACAAAAAAATCGTGAAAATAGGATGAAAAGTCAGAAAAATTCATGAAAATCAGACTTTTTCCAGCAAAGCATAGTTAGTAATAAATAAGAAAAAAAAATGTAATAATAAATAAGCGGATTATAAACGGATTATAAACGGATGAGCGGATTTGATCAGACTGTTTCCTCTTGGTGTATAGACACATCAAGACATTACTTAGTAGCTGCTGTTAAATAACAGAGGAGGTTGGGAGGATTTTATTCAGTCTTTATTGGGGAGCCACAAATTATCCCTGAATATTTTGGATTTGCGGAAAGTTTTTTTTTTTTTGGGGGGGTGGGGGGGGGGGTCTGTGCAAAGAACCATAATCAGCCTAGTGATGTTACATATGGTTAGCTGTCATTGTACAAATGTGCCAAGTTACAGTGCCAGTGGATGATGCAGATAAGAGTGTTTATATAATCTCTGACAATATTTCGGTTTCCATGATACATTCCTGGCCACATGACTGTAGGGTAGGAAAGTGTCTTAGTGACAAGCCATTTATCACGGCTGCTGAGACAGAGGCCTCTCAGTGTGTAGCTACAGAGACATGTTTGGTTTGGCACATTGGGACTCGTTAGACTGTTAGCCTTGTCCCAGATGGACCCATGTTCTTATCAGCGTGTTTTACAGTTTCATGATGATGATGAGTGTAACCCAGAGAGGCTCAACCCCTCCGCCGGCACAGCAAGCTGCTCATTGATGTGCAATACAGAGGTGTCCTGATTTTTTTCATTATAAAGTCATTGTTATATGAACTGCTCTACTCTTAAATGATGGTCTCCGGTGTTCTACAAACATATATACTATTTACCTATTGTCTAAGGCAGGGGACCCCAACCTTTGAGCCACATTTAAATGTAAAAAAAAGTTGGAGAGCAACACAAGCATGAGAAAGTCAATGGAGATGACAAATAAGGGCTGTGATTGGCTATTTGGTAGCCACTATATGGACTGATAACCTACAGGAGACTCTGTTTGGCAGTACACCTGGTTTTTATACAACCAAAACTTGCCTTCAAGCCTCGAATTCAAAAATAAGCACCTGCTTTGAGGCCACTGGGAGCAACATCCAAGGGGTTGGTGAGTAACATGTTGCTCATGAGCTACTGGTTGGGGTCCACTGGCCTTATATCATACACTTCAGTAAGACAGCACCCCTAGAGATGACACAGTACCAATGTCACCAGAAAAGACAAAGCACATTATACTGTAAGATTTATTCTGTATTTGTAAAGCTGCTGAGTCAGGATATTCAGAAAAGTTGCATGAAGGTACGGGACTTATTATTCCGAATTCTCTGAACTTAGTGTTTTGTGGATAATGGATCATTCCGTAATTTGGCTCTTCATACCTTAAGTCTATTAGAAAACCGTTTAAACATTAAATAAACCCAATAGGCTGGTTTTGCTTCCAATATTAATTATATCTTAGTTGGGATCAAGTACAAGGTACTGTTTTATTATTACAGAGAAAAAGTAAATTATTTTTAAGAATTTGGAACAGAGTATATGGGAGATGGCCTCCTTATAATTTGGAGCTTTGTGGATAACAGGTTTGCAGATAACAGATGCCATGGCTGTTTAAAAGTAAATACATGGAGAACATGCATATAAAGTCAGCTATTATTATTATTAACATGTATTTATAGAGCACCAACATATATACCCTCTTCCTTTTAGGAGGAGGACAGACTGAGCATTTGTGTTGCTGAATCCTTTCAGGTATAAAAGAAAAAAAAAATATATGAGCAAATAGACCAGAGTCCAGGATTGCTGAGAAAATGCAGAAGGGAATGCTTTAGGCAAGAAATCTATGCTTTCACACTATGCATGAGAAGCAGCACTTGGCTTTTTTGCGGGATTTAGCCTTTCTACCTGAGATCAATCCTTTTGGCCATCTGAGAATATAAATGCAATATTAACCCTACACAGGTATGGGATCAGTTATCTGGAAACCTATTATGCAGAAAGCTCCAAATTGAGTGATGGCCATCTCCCACAGGCTCCATTTCATGCAAATAATTCAAATTTTTAAACATTATTTCCTTTTTCTCTGCAATAATAAAACAGTACCTTGGTCATGATCCCAACTAAGATATAATTAATCCTTATTAGAAACAAAACCAGCCTATTGGGTTAATTTAATATTTACATGATTTTCTAGTAGACTTCAGGAATGAAGATCCAAATTACGGAAAGATTCCTTATCCAGAAAACCCCAGGCCTCGAGCATTCTGGATATCAGGTCCCATACCTGAATTATGCACACATACTGTATACATACACGCATACTCACACACACACTGACAAGTATATGCATGCACTGAAACACACACAAACAAACATATCTACTTGATATATGTATATATATATTTATATATATATATATATATATATATATATATATATATATATATATATATATATATATATGTGTATATATATATCAATTATCAGTAGACCAGCACTCCCTTTCAAAATGTAATATTTTTTATTATTGTCATGGTATCAAACCGACGTTTCGGTCCACATTAGGACCTTTTTCAAGGATGATACAGAAATCTTTCTAAAAACACATTAAATAAAAAAAAAAGTGCTCCATTGCAAACCAATCAGTGCCCTCTTTGGTTTGCAATGGAGCACTTTTTTTTTATTTAATGTGTTTTTAGAAAGATTTCTGTATCATCCTTGAAAAAGGTCCTAATGTGGACCGAAACGTCGGTTTGATACCATGACAATATTAAAAAATATTACATTTTGAAAGGGAGTGCTGGTCTACTGATAATTGATATACATATAATCACCGTGCACCCCGCCATCAGCAGCAGCCTTGGAATGCGGATACTCATTGGAGAGAGTATATGTATATATATATATATATATATATATATATATACACACACTTGGATATATACAGTAGACACGTACACAGAAATATTTTTTCCCAGGAAATGACTGATTTGTAAAAGATGAGAAAGCTCATAGATTTCTAGATTATAAAGTAAACAGGATGACGTACTCACACTCTCACATAATAAACATGCATGGATGCCTCACATTACTGAATGGGAAACTGAAACCTTTTAAACTATGCCCATCCAAACCCCCATGTAAAGCCAAAGCTATATTGGTATAAGCCCCAGAATATTTCATATTTGTTAATAAGGACTGTTGCACTTAAATAAACTCTTAGGGTCAGGGCACACACTCAGATTCGGGGAGATTAGTTGCCCGGCGACAAATCTCCTCTTCTTTGGGGCGACTACTCGAAATGCCTCCCGCTGGCTAGAATGTAAATCACCTGCGGGAGGGCACTCAGAGCACTTCGTTTTCCGAAGTCGCCCGAAGTTTCCTCGTGAGCCTAAAATAACAAGCCATATTTGTAGTCAAGCTGGCCACTCATGCATTGACTTGGCATTTGCCAATGGCCTGTGTGCAACCTCCAAAGTGACTGACTAAACATAGTAAGATGACTAAAAGATACAGAGCAAAACCTTTTTCTTAGGTGCCCGCTGTAGGCTTTGGGAAGATGCAACAATATATGTGTGTGCATTTAGTAGTTAAAATATGTGAAAACAAATGAGTAATACTGTGTAAAGTAGTGCAGTTTGGGGAGAAAATGCTGGAAACAGTTATTAGAACGTTTAACAATGGTATGACTGAATTCTTTCCCACTATTCATATGGGGTATGCACCAAATCCATAATTTTTGATATTCAGTCAAATACCAAATCCTAACATAAGCTTTATCCACATGACTTCAAGGTTTTGGTTCACTGTTCACTTAAATTGGCCTTACGCGGGGAGATTTAAGCTGCTGATTTGGGGCCCTCTCACCAGCCCACTTGATCGATATTTGCCTGAAAATTGTCCATCTGTCGAACAGGCAGGTTTTGTTTCCCAGTCTGATCAAGGACTTCATTGGTGATTTCATGCTGTCCTCACTCATATTGCCGTTCTTGTAATGCTAAGGCCCAATATCACACAGTTTAGTTGGATATATCGGGGTAAGGAACAGCCCAAAAAAATTCCAGGGTTAGATAGAATCCTAAACTAATGCTGGATTAGCCCTGATCTGCCCCCATTTTGGCTGAATTTCATCTCTTTTCTGCTGCGATTATACAGAATTCACTGAAAGCCCCACCCCTTTACATCATTGACCCAACTTGTTACATAATTAACCAGCCCCCAACATCACCGACCCACCCCCTATGTCACAGCCCCCCACCCATGCAGTAAACATATCTGTAAAAGGTGGCAACCCTAAATTTGTAAATGTAATTGCAATTGAAAGGAGTATCTGTCTGTGTATCTATGTATATAATCCATGTGATTTAGTTGTATAATCACATTTACTTTACAGTGCTACGCAATATATTGGCGCTATATAAATACATGTTAATAATAATAATAATAATAATAATAATAATAATAATATATGGCTTTGCTTTGGCATAACCGTGTGATGAATGCTAGAGTTCCATGGTGCCCAGCACCCAATGCACCTAAATCCATGCACCAAATGACTATGGCAAAAGCCCGATCAAATTGAAGTACTTTAATTAGGTTTATTATTTGTGGCCATGGGCTCCTTTAGACTCTAGGGCCCTGTTCAGTTCATGAAATTCTTTTAACAATGCCCCTGGCAATAAGGTGGTATATGAATAGAATAGGATGTAATTGCACTGGAACATTTCAATGCTGGGATATTATTGTTGTTGGGGTCCCTGAGTAAGTGAGATGCAAGGGGAGTGCAAACTCTTATGTATACTATGGATAATCTATTAGAAACCTCTATTAGTTGTATGTTTATACAGTATATATATATATATATATATATATATAGATATATATATAGATATATAGATATATATATATATAGATATATATTAGGGATGCACCGAATCCACTATGTTGGATTTGGCTGAACCCCCGAATCTATCAGGAAAGATTTGGCCGAATACCGAACCCAATCTGGGGTGGAAGGGGGAAACTTTTTTTACTTCCTTGTTTTATGACAAAAAGTCACGCGATTTCCCTCCCGTCCTAATTTGCATATGCAAATTAGGATTTGGATTCAGTTCAGCCAGGCAAAAGGATTCTGTCGAATCCGAATCCTACTGAAAAAGGCTGAATCCTGGCCGAATTCCGAACTGAATCCTGCATTCGGTGCATCCATTATATATATATTATAATTTATATAACACTCCTTGCATACACAAAGCTGTACATTAAAGCACAGAGGTTATAGAGTATGAGTAGAACGCTTGCTTTTAGAATCCTCTGCTAACATGATAACCGGCTTTCTGATGACCTAAGAAGACACTCTGAATTTGTACTCCTGTTTCCCAGAGGATAAGATCTGTGATACTGGACTCCAGACAGCCTACCTCTCTCCGCTGCAGATCAGAGAATTCAGTCTCTATACAGGTCTTCATCTGCCCCACGTTTGAACTGTGTGCTCCTCATTAGGCTGAGGCTATAGAGATGCAGGAATAGGATCATTTAAAACTTGATTTTTTTTTCTTTGAGCTGCCTGATCTCTGTGCCAATATGTGCTTCTTAGGAAATCAATATAAATTCACTGGATGGGCAAAAGAGCTGACATGTACAGATCAGTATACTCATTGCAAAAGCACAAGCATCGGAAGACCTGATGCCAAATTGAGAGTCCAGGGCAAATTTATAAATGCTTGTATTATGGTTTTTAGGAGGACAATTATTTCCTTGTAAACTTGATATTTTTAACTGGCCTGTTCAATATTGTTAGAGGGGGAACACGTGCCAGGGATTTGGCACATTACTTATTATTATGCTGGCTGACACCAAGGCTATGGTGATAGTGTCATTATTCTAAAGGCTATGGGCCAGATCAATGCCTCCAATGGAACCAGAAATGTACCTTCTTCCATAGGTCAGTAATTAGAGGTCTTATTGACATATGTTGGTTGAAGGGGTGGATCACCTTTACGTTACCTTTTAGGGGCACATTTACTAAGCTCGAGTGAAGGATTAGAATAAAAAATACTTTGAATTTCGAAGTATTTTTTTGGCTACTTCAATCATCGAATTGGCCACTTCGACCTTCGACTACGACTTTGAATCGAACAATTCGAACTAAAAATCGTTCGACTATTCGACCATTCGATAGTCGAAGTACTGTCTCTTTAAAGAAAACTTCGACCACCTACTTCTCCATCTAAAACCTACTGAGCACCAATGTGGGGAAGCCTATGGGGAAGGTCCCCATAGGCTTCCCTAGCAATTTCTAATCGAAGGAAAATCGTTCGATCGATGGATTAAAATCCTTCGAATCGTTCGATTCGAAGGATTTAATCATTCGATCGAACAATTTTTCCTTCAATCATTCGATCGAATGAATTGCGGTAAATCCTTCCATATACAAAGTTGAAGGATTTAACTTCGATGGTCGAATATCGGGGGTTAATTAACCCTTGATATTTGACCCATAGTAAATGTGCCCCTAAGTACGTTATAGAATGGCCAATTCTAAAAAACTTTTCAACTGACCTTCATTATTTATTTTCTATAGTTTTTGAATTATTTGCCTTCTTCTGACTTTTTCCAGCTTTGAAATGCGGGTCACTGACCCCATCTAAAAACAAATTCTCTGTAAGGCTACACATTTATTGTTATCGCTACTTCTTAATACTCGTGTTTCTGTGCAGTCCCTCTTCCATTCATATTCCAGTCTCTTATTCAAATCAATGCATGGTTGCTAGGGGAATTTGGACCAGATTGCTGAAAATGCAAACTGGAGAGCCGCTGAATAAAAATCTAAATAACTCAAAAAAGCACAAATAAGAAAAAAATTAAAACTAATTGAAAATTGTCTATGAATATCACTCTTTACATCATACTAAAAGTTAACTCAAAGTCGAACAACCCCTTTAAGCCCTGTGAATGTTTAAATGATGTGATTGGCTGTAGATGTTTCTAGTTGTGCAGAGTAAAAAACAACACAGTGTCAATTTTATTTTAGCTATATCAGTTTAATATGGTAAAGAATGCATTTTGGGGTATTGGACTATAGAGTATGAAATGGCTTCAGATACACTTAAATAAGTGAAACAGAAAAGAAACAGGGACGTTTATTGTTTTCACTCTTAAAGGAGACATATAGCATAACTAAAAAGATAAAAACCAAATCTTGTAGGCAATAACAAATAATATATAGTACTGGTTTCACTTTAGGCTAAAATGAACACCTTTAAAAATGCCCCCCATTATTGGAGCTCCCTATAAATCTGCTATGGTCCCTGTCTGTGTTTTCAAATGAGGGGTGGGTGTGTTCTAACAGTCCTACCCGACGCACAGGAGGCGACAGCCAATCACAGGTATGCATTTACGGAAGCAAAGACAAGTTTCAGTTCCCTGTCAGGTCCATCTAGCTGCTGATTGGTTCCTATCCTACAGTGAAGAGGGCTGAGTGCCCCCGGCTTTCCTGCACAGTCTGGGAAAGGAGACAGCAAGAAGTGGAACATATGGGCGGATATTTTCATTAAATCAACCCAAACCGCTACTTTTTTAAGCACTTTCCTTCTATATTTAAAAGAGTATAATGCACTGGCACCTTCTTGTTTTTCACACAATATATCACACAATTAGGCTTCCACTAGCTGCTAGCTTTGTTACCTCTGTTCTTACACCTGTGCGTGCCAAGTCGGCTCTTTCCATACACTCTACAAGCAGGACGGAGCCAGCATATCTGTCAGAACCCAGGCTTTGGCCACGGCTGAATTTTTAGTTCATCAACGTGAGAGTGACAATGCCTGAAATAGGTATATGATACCAGGTTATCCAGATAAACTTGCCTGCAGAGAAGCCTCACAACTTGGGGATAGAATAACATCCTAGTATTTGACTCTTCCCATCACCCGGGAAAAAGGTAAATTAGTTCCGTTATGAACCTCTCAAGGATCCTCATGTAAACGGCTGAGTACTCCAAGTTACAGTTTGAGAAACGTAATGCCTTTCACTGACTTTGAGAAGAACATGACAAAGACTGACAGTGACACTGACTCAAAGCATCATTTGTTAAAGGGCAAGTCAACTCCGAAATAAAGATTTCCCTTAAAAACATAATACTAAGCCACTTTCCAATATATATATATATTAAAAAATGTTCATGTTTTAAAGTTATTGGTAAAAACAATTGCTACTGAAACAGCATTTGCTTAACTCCTGGTTGTTACTTTTTAAACAATGTTGCAAAAAGTCTGGTGGGTAAATCAGATACTTGTCTTTCTTTTGAGCCATCAGGGCAAAGCATAGAAAGGGACAGACAAACACTGCTTGCAATAGCAATACATACATAAATAACTTAAAAAACATAGAAAATGTGTAATGTAAGTATATTGCAAAGTTGATTAGAATTATGTTTAATTTTATTAGCCAAATTTTTATTTTGGAGTTGACTTGCCCCTGAATGGTTACATAGGAACTATTACTGCTACTACTATTAGTTAGTATCTGAGAAGTAGATCATTTTAAACCCTTTGAGCTTATTAAAAGGGTTGTTCCCCTTTTGAGTTAATTTTTAGCATGATGTAGAGAGTCATATTCTGAAATAATTTGTAGCCTTACAGAGCATTTGGTTTTTTTTTCAGATGGGGTCAGTCATCCCCATTTTAAAGCTGGAAAGAATAAAATAAAAAGGTAGATAATTAAAAAAGCTATAAAAAAATAAATAATGAAGGCCAATTGAAAAGTTGCTTAGAATGTTCCATTCTATAACACACTAATAATTAACTTAAAGGCGATCCACCCCTTTAAACAAAGGTATTATGATCATTATATCCCTGCTTGTTATTTTTAACCCTTTCTTGGCCCAAAACTCTGTTTCTGCCTATACCCTGGTAGAGCACAGTTACTTTGTCTGGAGTAAGTATAATGTAGTTAGTGCTGTTACAATAAATAAATAAATATATTATAATTTATTATAATATTATAATAATAATAATGAAGGGTGTCAGTTTTGTTAAACAACAAAATACTTTCTTTGTAGCGTAACGTATCAGGCAGTAAATGAAATAATATGCCATACAGCACAGTAATGGGTAATCTAACTGTAGGGGACACCTTCAGTGTACCTGGATTGTTTAGATGATACTCCAAGGGAATATACACAACCCTGAGCCCTAACACATTACAGTCCCTACTTTTTAGATTTTGCCTCGGAAATACCAACTCCACTACTTCTACTTGGTGGAACACTAGGCCTGACTATCTTACTATAGCAGGAGCTATCACTAACTGGTCCTCATTCACAGGGTCACTGCAAAACTTTGTTTTAACTCTCTAAAGGGGTTAACTCTACTTCAATCCTGAAGCCTTTCTCCATTTCATACCCTTAGTTAGGCCCCCTACCTCAGGCTAGAGTCCTGCAGTGGGTCAGCTAACGATGGGTTACCCGCAAAAAAAAGCAATTTTCGGGTGCAGGTATTGATGCAGGTCACAGGTCTGCAGGTCCGTGGGTTGGGGGGTCGGGTTGCAGGTATCATATTTTTTTCATTTCTTATCATATGTTATATTATCTATTTTACTTCTTTTAAAATTTTGTAAAAACCTTTTTTCTGTCCTTGCCCACTTCTGATGATGTCACTTCTGGTTCGCAGCAAGAGCACTTCCTGTTTAATGGTGGTCAGCTTGTTGCTGATTGGGTTGCGGATAAGGCATTTGTGGGTTGGGTCGGGTAGCAGATCCAAGTGGTTAAATACGCGGGTTGGGGTCTTCGTCATGGGATGCAGGTTGCTGGTCCGGGTCAGGTCTGGACCTCAAAAATTGGTTCCATACAAGACTCTACCTCAGGCTCTCTGGCAGTATCCATCCCTGTCCTGGCGTGGAGTCTAAAGAGGCAGAACACATGGCAACTCCTGTTCTGAAAGACTAGTGATACCTAACACCTCTGATTAATTACAGAACTACCAGGGAACCTCTAACGTGGAAAGGGAAACAGTACTCCTTCCCAATTGGGAACCCTTGGCTGGATTTAAAGTAAAGGTGATCAAACTAGTTACCCCCTTCCTACGTTTGGGTTGGAAAATACCAACAATTTTTTTTTCTGGTAGGGCTTTTAAGGGTAGTTGATAATGTTATTTTATTATCTAAAATTCAACTGAACATAATAGACTGGGTTGAATTTTGTTTAGACAACAGAGAAGCAGCTCTGGCTGAACACAGCAGAGTTAATAGCTAACACAGTACAATAAAAACCAGGCCTGTGTTAGATAACCCTGACTGCTATCACTTGCCAGGAGACCATGCATAGCTTAGTTTTATACCAACTTTATTGTTCTGTTTTATAAAATGAATTTGCCCAGCAGCCTGAACCATAGGAGAAGACCACAGGAGAGATGAACCCTAGGACGAGAAGTGGGTGGGTAGTGTCAGTAGAACATATAGGCAGACTTTTCTGGAATAACATATTCTAAATAGTTTTGTTTGCACCAGACAGGTCACCCCCTATTCGCTCATATTTACTCTCATTGCCATCCCCAATGCACAGAAGACTGCTGTTGGTGACAGTGTAATATTGCCCTCGCTGAATATAAAGAACAGCCAATTTCCAAGAAATCCCCAGATTCAGTAATTCGCTGGCCTTCACTGCACGGGTGCTTTGTTTTAGGTCGTCTCACGTATATAGCGAGAAAGTTCCTCGGCTTTATACTATACAACCCATCGCTATGGTGATAAATACAGTTGTGCTGATATTGATTTGATATAATAGTTATTGTATGCAATTAATAATGTCATTACATGTTCATGCATGGCAGGCTATAGATTTGAAGGCTTTTATTTCCAAAGAGGATGATATGATTACTGCACTGCGCATGAATGGGTAGGAATTTGAATACATGCTACTTATTTATGACATTGATCATATGATTAGGAAACCAGGAATGAGCTGGATGCTAATTTTTATATTTAGACAGCTGTGTTCATATTCTGTTGCATAGCATAAAACACTTTGGGATAAAACAACTTGGAAACAGCCGCAGAAGCATCGATGATCATCACGCACCCTGTGCGGCTAGGCCATTCCCCATTTTTGTTATGGGATTATAACACATTAGAAGGGCTATGGGAGGTGATAAAGAAACTTGTTGCCAGTCTGAGTGTCAGACAGGTGTTGACCAGCGAAGAGTTGCTTTCTGGTTCAGTTATGGGTTTTTTATGATGCATGTCAGCATGTTCCATACGTTTGCTCATATGCACATTGACCAGATGCCTCCATTGTTGTGAAGAGATCAGGCACCCCCACCAGCATTTATGGGGCCCTTGTTCCTAAATGTCTAGCCTGCCATTGGACTTAGTTTTGAGTATTCTGAACTTCTCTCCTCTGCCTGTTTCCTCATTTGTGACCCACTGCTGTCTGGACTAACCCTCTGCCTGTAGGACCTTAAAACGGTTGTTCACCTTCCAAATACTTTTTCCAATTTTGTTTTCAGATTGTTGACCAGAAATAAAAACTTTTTTCAGTTTGCTTTCCATTTCTTATTTTTTTCTTTTAATTTTTCCAAAATTGAAGTCTAAAGTTGAATGTTCGTGTCTCTGGTGTTTGAGTCTGGCAGCTCAGTAATTCAGCTGCGGATTCTGTTACAATTTGCTCCATTAGTTGATACATTTCTCAGCAGCATCTGTGGGAATATTATAAAAATATAAAACTATTGTATCAATTCTAACAGCTCCTCATGGAACTCAAGGAATCTGCTCAAAGATAATGTATCAATTAATGTATCAATTTAGATCAGTTACAGGGTCGGCCACCCCCACCCTCCCAGAGCTGCTTTAGAAAAACATAAGAAGGTGAAAAATCTTTAAGCTTCAATATAAGAAAAATGGTCACAAATAGAAAGTAACTGCACAAAGTTTTTATTTCTGGGGAATTATCTGAAAACCACTGGACTGAAGTATTGGAAGATGAACAACCCCTTTGAATTAACTTTTTGTATGTTATAGAATGTTCAGTTCTAAGCATCTTTTCAGTCGGATTTGTTTTATATAGTTTTTTTTTTAAATGATTTGCCTTCTACTTTTGACTCATTCCAGCTTTCAAATAAGGGTCACTGAAATAAACAAATGCCTTTTAAGGTTACAAATGTATTGTTATTGCTACATTTTATTACTCATCTTTCTTTTCAGGCTTCTCCTATACATATTCCAGTCTCTACATCATACTAAAAGTTAACTCAAAACAAGTGAACAACCCCATTAAGATGCCTGCCATCTTGCTACTTCAACTTGACCTGTAAGTGCTTCTGCGTCACTACACCACTTCCATCTTCCAAGTGACCAGTACCATTATTTATTATAATACACAAGTTTCAGTGAGTCATGTGACAGACATAACATCACTAAGCTCTGATTATAACTGATGACCCCACGAAGCATCGTTTATATAGTGAATAAAGTACCCCATCTTGTAAAATATAAGGATATTATAAGTTACCAAGGAATTTCATGACCATATAAAAACACGAGGCCAAGTGTTTTTATACAGGTCATGGAACTCCGAGGTAACTTCTAATATCTTCATGTGACAGAAATGACATTAGAACTCACCGTTTATAACTGATGACATCAGAACTCACCATTTATAAGGATATAATTTACAAGATATAGCTTTTATGTATTATAAAGATATAGTTTACAGGATATTCATGGCTCTTGTGTATCATATCATTCTACGTTCAACTTTTACAATCTTTAGCGGAAAAATCAACAGGGGAAACCAAAAACAAAGATATAGTCACTCTTTAATGCAAATTTAATTACCAAAACATTGCTGAATGCTATAGAGTGCTTTATCTTCTACTTAAAACGTATACAAAGTTCTAAAATTAGACGACTATCCCATCTATAATATACTAGAGAAGCCTCATACATCATAGCGTAGTATAACTTCCCTTGACTTCAGTTTCAGTCCTGCTTTGACATTTTAGAAACAACATTTTTTTCCCAGCATTTCATTCGATGTAGGTAATGCCACTTGTTACAGAGAGACCAGGTTTTTTTTCCCCACTCTAACCCAATGAGCGTCAGAAAGCTCAACGTAATGACAGACTCCTTGTGCACGAAATATTCTGTACGCTCTTGTAAACACTTCTCGGTTTTGGGAAGCTGAAAAACGCCGATCCCATTGGAGCTGCTGATATTTCACTTCTGAAGTTCTTTTGACAGTGTTACATTTAGATCTTCCATCTTGAATGTGTTTTAATGTTTTGAATGTGTTTTAAGGTAATTCTGCAAAAAAAAAAAAAAACAACGTGGAAACGATAATGTATGTTCATCATCTTGAATATAATCTTGGATGTTTGTTTAATGGTTTTAACTTGGCCCTGTGAGTTTATGGGCAAAATGGCAAAGGCCACTAGAAGGCAGGGTGTTGCTTTACAATTTCTTTATTGTCCTATGACCCCATACATGCTCTGTATTCCTGTAGCTCCCTTTTGGTCAGTCACCGTTAGTAGTGTAATACTGTCTGAATTTTTCATTGTACAAATCTGTCAGACCTGAGTAAATTGTAAGACCTAAATGGTCTATGTGTGGCCACCACCTCTTGGCAGTTTAAGTTCTCTGACCACCGCAATTGAATTGAAATCAATTTATTTTACTAGAATAGCCTTATACAGTTACAAACTGTAACCAAGAACAAACAATCTCAGGTGTTTTGTTATTTTTAGATTAGTGTACACTAGTAAATGCTGCAATGGGTTACTAGACCTAGGCACACTTTCTCCTCTTCTTTAACCCACTCCACATACAGTATATAATTAGTGGATTTGCAGCCTGATGAACTGGTTTTAAACAGAAACTCTCACATATCTCTACATATCACCAAATGTTAGAAACCACAGTAGAAGGGTAGCTTTGTAGATCCATCGCTTACATTTATCTAGCTCGATGAGGCAGGTTTCTACTAAGCAATAACTAGAAGGTCGAAGATAATGGCCATTGTCTTTCAGCATATTCAAGTCTGAAGATCTAGGTTTTTAGAGCCATGAAACAAGTGATGTCCAGTTGGAGCTTCGTCCAAGGTCCTCCAAGGAATTTTATGGCCCTCTGGACTAAGGGCTTCATTACTTTGTAATACATCTAAAGGTGGATTCAAGGTGCAATTTCAAGTGCAACTGCGTCCGATTCATGAAAATTAATGCAACTGCAGGTGCAATTAGTTGCACATCAGATGCAGTTGCGCCAATTATTTTTAAGTTTACTTGAAGTTATTTCCAGTGCTCTGTGTGCAAGTGATGACAGTGCCAGATTCTTTAGATGCAGCTGATTGATGCAGGGCACTGTGGGAACCCTGGAGCTGCTGCCTGGTCGGGAGGTGGTGATAGCTTCAGGCATACCAGCACCTTATTCAGAGTGGAAGGCATTACCTTTAAAGGAGAAATAAACCCTTGACCTACTCCACTGCCGAGCTCCTCCTCCAAGCTCCTTGCCCACAGTATTTACTCTTATTAGAAGTCTGCCTTCTTCTGACCTGCTATAAATTTGTGCAGCGGAGTACAAAGGGTCCATCTTCCATCTGTGCTCTCTTCCTCCACTGACAGTTGTTGATAGGGATCTTGCAGGAGCATGTGCAGTAGAAGCTGATTCAGAACATAGATTGAACTGCACATGCTCCTTCAAGATCCTTGTCACCACTCTACAGAAGAGAATCAGAAGACAGAGAGAAGATGGCTCCTTTGAATGCCGCTGCACAACTCTGCAAATTTATAGCACGTCAGCAGAAGGCAGACTTCTAAATACTTCTGGCAGGGAGCTTGGAGCTGGGGCAGTGAAGAGAACAGTGGAGAGGGTGGAGAGGGTCAAGGGTTTAGTTATCCTTTAATGAAAATGGTTTTAGGAGTAACTCACTGCATCTGTGGATGTAAATGAGCCCTCTAGTAAATCATATATATTGAAAGTTTTGATGCAAACCCTAGTCTGGAAAGCAGATTATTTGCCTTCCAAGTCAGCAACTAGCTCACACTATAAATACATGCTGAAAATGTTTTAGGTTGTGCTAAAAATATATATTTGTTTGTGATGGCATAACAATAAAATTATTACAATAATATGGTATTATTTGCTGTATCTCAAGGTACAATGTATCCCAATGTATAAACTTTGCAAGCTCCTTGGAGGCACAAGTTGATGAAAACAGATCATGTTGTCCTTACATAACACACAGTTCTGTGTTATGTATTGTAAAAGGTAATTACAGGTATAGTACCTGTTATCCAGAATGCTCAGGACCTGGGGTTTTCCAGATAACGGATCGTTCCTTAATTTGGATCTTTATAGCTTAAGTCTACTAGAAAATAATTTAAACATTTAATAAACCCAATAAGACTGTTTTGCTTCCAATAAGGATTCATTTTATCTCGCATTAGATCAAGTACAAGCTACTGTTTTATTATTACAGAGAAAAGGGAAATTATTTTTAAAAAATTTGGATTATTTGGATAAAATGGAGTCTATGGGAGATGGCCTTTCCATAATGTGGAGCTTTCTGGATAATGGGTTTCCGCATACTCAGTGAAAATGAAGTGTATTTGAAGTGTTCTGGACATTCTATGGCCTACCTTCATATGCCTGTTAGGATAAAAACTGTTATCAATAATAAAATAAATAGGAATATAGAACAAGGAAAGGAAAACATACAACACTGAACAGTTTCGCACTGTACTATTCAAAATATATTTCTCTTGAAGAGATAATGTGCAGACATTTGGGACATTTTAGTGAGAGTTCATATGGCAGATGTCTTTTGTTACCTGCTACACAAAAGCTTTATAATTTATTTAATGCCAGTGGAGTTACTTGTATATGTAAACCATTCACTGGCAGCAAAAGAGACAAGCTCCTGATTAACACCTTAACTTCCTTCCCACACATTTCTTATCCCAGACATATAATTCACAACAAACTCTGAGTCGCTGGAGAGATCATTATCCAGTTACAGCATTTAAATCATCTGCTACTAACCCTAACCCTAATTTAAAGCAAAACCATAGCATAGTTTTATTGACCTAAGCTTCCACTCAGTGTTCTGGGGATCCTCATCAAGCTCCTTTGGTTCTACAACCTATGTATTTCCAGAATTTGTATATGAGTGATGATAAAAGTTTGTTGTATCTGAATGGGTCACAAATAGTGATGGGCGAATTTATTCGCCAGGTGCGAATTCGCGGCGAATTTGCGCGATTCGCCGCCAGCGAATAAATTCGCGAAACGCCCGCGAAAATTTGCGGCAAATTCGCCAGCGTCAAAAACGGGCGCCGGCGTCAAAATTCGCGAATTTTTCGGGGAAGCGAAACGGCGCAAATTCGCCCATCACTAGTCACAAAGATGGGGTGGGTCAGCCAATGGGAATAAGAACATGGAAACACAAGAGCAGCAGTAGGGGGTTGATATCTTTATTCGGAAACATATGGTGCACAGTCATGTTTGCATAACAGCCCTATGATAGGTGTTGAAGTTATGGAACATTTCTTTAGAAGAGGCTTTATTTGGACTATAACAGAGTGGATATTGTATAAGAATCCTCTAGGAGTTTAGTCTGGGTTTATTATTCCTAGAGTGGGAACGTGAGGTTGCTTGCACATTTTGCTGCTAAAATTAAATTGATATTCCAAACATTAGCTGATAAAGATCTTTTCAAACATACCATATTTTCCTTGCCATTAAATTCTCTCTAACGCTTCTTAGTTCGCCAACATCAATGCTGCCCAGTGGCATTGTTACACTTCTGCTTGCACCATTGGGCTAATGCCACACTAGCCACTTTTTTCCTTTTCCTGTTACTTGTAGCAGAAGTTAAAAAACCATAGACTCTATCAATTGGGTCTTATCAACCATTGGGCCAGATTCAGTTCAGTGTGAAAAAGTGAAAACTCATGGATGAGATTCAATTTGAGTAGAAAAAAAAATTCTCCTAATTCAGTTCCATTTTTTCCCCATAGACTTCAACAGAGTTTTTTACGTGATAAACAGTGAGATAAGTTTTTCTGAATTGAATTGCATCTCAAATTGAATCTCGTCCATGAGTTTTCACGTGATAAACCTTTTTCTCACTGAATTGAATCTGGTCCCGGGAATGACAAGGGTTGCCCAGTGATTATCACACGGAAAACACTTCTCTACAACAATCACAATATTTCAGAAATATTTATCATCAGGCAAAGAGTAAGTCTACTACAAACCTTTCTTCTGAACTTTGAACTCTAGGTTAGTGATATATTCCATATATTATATTAGCGATCCCCAACCAGTGGCTCATTACAACATAATGCTCTCCAACCCCTTGGATATTGCTCCCAGTTGCCTCAAAGCAGGTGAGTATTTTAGAATTCCTGGCTTTGAGGAAAGTTTTGGTTTTATAAAAAACAGATGTACTGCCAAACAGAGTCTCCTGTAGACTGCCAGTCCACATAGAGACTACCAAATAGCCAATCGCATCCCTTATTTGGCACCCCTAGGAACCTTTTTCATCCTTGTGTTGCACCTCAACTCTTTTTATATTTGAATGTGGCACATGGGCAAAGAAATTTGGGAACCCCCGTATTATATATTCAGTATTAAACATTTTCCACCTCTGAGCTGATGAGGACTCCTTTACAATATGTGCATAAGCCTCAAAGCGCAAAAGCAAGCGTAAAGTGTCATTTATTTTGCCCACAATGCAATTTGGCACGTCATGCTGCTCACAAACACCAGGAGATGTACAGCACTTTATAGCCCTGATCAGGGCAGGCATTATTAAAGGGTTTTCGTGTGCTGTGGTTTAGGGTGCATGAGTTTTGTGTATGTCTATGGGGGGAGGGGGGAATTAGTCCCCCAGCATTTCCTCCCTTACCTAAATAAGTATTTTAGCCCTTGCAGTTCCTAATCCACAAAGTTAGTTTCACTTCTCTCATTGCTGCTCCTCTATGTCTTTTCTCAACACAAATAATAGTATTATTTTATCATGTATTTTAATTGTATCTGCGTGATACTTTTCTCAAATACAGGGCTGGATTTAGAGAAGATTTGTGGGAGCTGCAGTTGAAAAACAGCTGGGGCTGAAGAGTCCCCATTCCTGATTCATGGACAGACAATATCTAACAACGGTTACACAATATAGCATGTTCTCTGTACTTTGATGTTCATGTTCTGCCTAGGGTTGCCACCCAGCCGGTAAAACACCCGCCAGGGCTGGGGCCGGTATTACAAATTTACCAGCAATGTAGCTGCCGGTAATTTGTAATAACATTTACAAAAGCCTTTGCCCTCCAGTGAAAACTTACATTTTCTTCGGCTTCGGGCGATGTGGCCCAGCCCCTTTTGCGGCACTACCCCGTGGCTCCGCCGCTTTTTGCATCACGCCCGACGGCTCCGCCGCTTTTTGCATCACAGTCCGCCCCTTAATTCCACCACTGCCCGGTAAGTTTTTTTTTAAAAGGTGGCACCCCTAGTTCTACCCCCTCAAGCAACTTCTACTGATATTAAGATATATTAGACCGTGATTAATTTTTTTTTTTTTTCATAAATCATAGCTACTTGCACAATTACAATACCAGCTGTACCCTGAAACACCAAGGGGGTTATTTACTAAACTCTGAATGCAAAAATCAAGAAACATTCATGTTTT
Source organism: Xenopus laevis (assembly GCF_017654675.1). Lineage (NCBI taxonomy): Eukaryota > Metazoa > Chordata > Amphibia > Anura > Pipidae > Xenopus > Xenopus laevis. Next base: position 210,660,857 of record NC_054371.1, on the reverse strand, counting down.
TTTTTTAATAAAATCTGACTTTTAAAAAAATCACAAATTTTTTGGAAATTTATTTCCCGAGGATGGGAAAAATCCGAATCTGAAAATCCGACATCTCAGGCCTGTTGAGGTTGCATATAAGTCAATGAAGAAGTCCCAATGATTTTTTGATGTGCGATGGGTTTTTGGCAAAACCCCGAAGTTTTTGGGGCAAAATTCTTAGTTTTCATGTAAAAATCCAAAAAAATCTTCAAAATTGGATGAAAAATCGGAAAAAAACTTGAAAATCTGATTTTTCACGATTTTTTCCTGCAAACAAAATTTTCGGGAAAGTGTATTAATAAATAATCCCAAAAAACCTGTGCGGATTTGGTCGGAGTTTTTTTCAGAAAATATTGAGATAAATTTGGATGTTGATAAATAACCCCCCAAGTAGCAGCTACAAAGTCTGAATTGTAACAGAGGCCTTAGACTTTCTCTTAATTCATTGTTTTCTCTCTAGCATTCCCAAACATGGGTATTTAACCAAATGCTGGAATTACACGTCAGGCTCAATTACCATTGTATAAAATCTATTTACTCCCTAGTGTACATTACTAATGAAATGCCCATCCCCTTTAAAGACAAGATCACCGGATTTACTATACACTCACATCCCATCCGAGCAAATTGTCCGAAAACGTCCCTTTGTCCTGTTGATCACGTGGTCTATAATCTCTGCCCATGTTGATGCTTCCTACTCAAATTACCCCTTTGAAAATCTGATAAGTGAACTCGGAATCTTGAAATTGTGTTCAGATAAAGGATCAGCAAACCAGTTTTAAAGAAAACAGTAATTAGGAGATAAGTTTGGCTGGATTCTGTCTCTTCTAAATTAGCCAACTGATAATCTGATAAATAAATACAAAACAAAGAAACTATCATTTATTTATTGTGGGGTTTTTTTCTGTTTGTTTTGTTAGGTTTAAGGATCTTGAGTTTGTTTTAGAATGAATGTTCTTCTGAGTCAAAAAGAACAAAAAAACAAAAAAGGCTTCATAAATATTTTACAATGAGCAGTGGTACACGTGGCTTATAAATATAAAAATGTAACTAATCACCACGGAACACTTCTCATTCAAGGGTTGGTCAACATCCATGAAGAATACATCAGAGCTAATTTTTGAGACCTAATAATGGTGTCAGGGGAACCCCCATTGCTTCCTATATTTGTCAATGGGAAGTTATCTTGAGAAGGTAGTGACATTTTAATTCCAGCCACAATTCCAGCAACACAAATGCCATTAGTTTCATCCCTAAGAGCAGAGACACACTGTCAGATTCGAGGAGATTAGTCACCCAGCGACAAATCTCTTCTTCTTCGTTTTCCGAAGTCGTCTAAAGTTTCCTCGTTCCATCACGCCGGCGATTTACATTGTAGCCGGCGGGAAGGCAGGGGAAGCCATTAGTCGTCCCTGAAGAAGAGGAGATTTGTTGCCGAGAGACTAATCTCCAGAATCTGACCGTGTGTCTCTGCTCTAAAGCAGGGCTGTCCAACTTTTTACATGTAACGAGCTGCTCATTCTTAATATCATGTTAATGTATAGAAAATTATAATGTTATACAGAAGGGTCTATCAAGGATGGTGATCATGAAAATCCTTAGAATGATTTGGCACACTTGAGACATATTGATGTCTAATCCAAGTTCCTTAAGTTGTGCTAAACATCAACAGCAGCCCATAATTGCCGATAATTGCAAACATTATACGTATAGATATGGGATCTGTTATCCAGAAATCCATTATCCAGAAAGATCCAAATTAAGACTGTCTCCCATTTTATCCAAAAATACTGAATCTTTAAAAATGTATCTTGTACTTGATCCCAACTAAGATATAATTAATCCATATTGGAAGCAAAACCATCTTATTGGGTTTATTTAATGTTTGCATGATTTTCAAGTAGACTTATGTAGAAGGTATGAAGATCTACATTACAGAAAGATCTATTATCTGGAAAACCCTAATTTCCAAGCATTCAGGATAACAGATAGCTTTCAGCAATGTAGAATAGCCCCACCATGAATGGTTGTTGGTTTTGTGAGATCCAACTCCAGAACTAGGGTTAATAAAGACTTTAATGACACAAGCAAGATATTTATTTCTCTATCTGTATAGGAAACTGTCTACCTTGTTTGTCCTCCTGGGATACTGCAGAATTACAGGACAGCGTTTGGTTTACTCTGTATTTGTAACTATCCCATTGTCCTTATAATTAAATATGCATGCTTTGGGGTTTTTATCCATGTTCATATCCATACCAGTAATTACTGAAAGTTTTGCATTTACCTCTTTGTCCTTGATTGTCTACTAAACTTTAGATGTTTACTAACTGCATTTATGTGCCAAGTGTGAACATCGATGTATTATGTCATGTTATGTACCCTCAATGCACTGCTTTTTACCCAGAAGTTTTAATTTTTTTTTAAATATGTCCCAGATTTTGGAATTACTAAATAAGCAATTTGCAACACTAGTGGCTACATATTTTAGACAACAATACAAACATTCCATGGGCATTCTATCTAGTTAGTGCAGACTAGTTTGAAGGCACTTTATGTCTAGAAACAGAGGCAGGTGTTAAGTTCAGGGCCTTTTGCACCAATAAAGTTGTATCAGTCAGGGTCAGACTGGGGGGGGGGGTCAGGGCCCTCTGGGGCTGCCACTTCAGGGGCTTCCACCCCCCCAAAGGCCCCCACCCCCCCAAGGGCCCCCCTCCCCATTTGCAGGGCCCCCCTTGTCCCTCTTCCCCCCTCCCCCGTCGGTGCATACCTGCTTCACATCTTCTTTATGCGATTTGGATGGGGGGAGGGGAGGTCGGGAGCGCCAGCTCTGTGGAGCAGGTCTAGGCCAGGGGGCCCACGAGAGCTGGGGCCCACTGGATTTTGTCCCAGTCAGACACTGACGTCACTGCACTTACGACTTCGGGGTGCTTGGTGAAAAAGGTTGAACATAAGATTTTTGTGGAGGTCTATTTATCAACAGTCTTATTTTAGTGGTTTAAGAGATTTTTGAAACCACGACTGAACTCACTTTCTCTAAAGCCACAAATGTCATGGGATTTATTAAAAGATCTGAATTTAAAACGCACAAATGGAAAAAAAAGTGCTGAACGATCGGAAAAACCTCTAAACCTCTAAAGAATAGAGTTTTTTTTGGGCAAATCATAGTGGAAAAAAAATCCAAAAACCTGTAAAAATGTGAATTGCTTAAAAATGGTCCAATAGGATGTGCCTAGCTCAGAATGACTTCTATAGGACCTTGACAACTTTTTCACAGAGTTTTTCAAGGTTTTTACATTTTACACAGATCTGGAATTTTTAGAGCTCATGAAAAAAACGGGAAAACCACACATTTTTGGAGATTCTTGGAAGAAATAGAAATGAATTTTTTTAGTAAATGGGCCCCTTAGTATGAGCAAATATATTCAGGACAATTTTATAAATAAACTCTTTATCATCATCATTTATTTATATAGCGCTGTCAAGATATGCAGTGCTTTATGGGAAATATGTACACTATAGTAGATATTACCCTTTAATAGACAATACCACACTTTAATATGTAATGTTGTAAGTGTAGGGAAGCTGACAGTCTCTTTTAGCTTTTTTTTTTAAGCCCCTGCCTGTCTCCCTTCTACTGCTGTGTTTACTACTATGTGGTCAGGCAGCATTGTTTAGTTTCCTGCCTGCAGTGAATAGCGTCTGATGAAGGAAAACAGTCAGTGATTACTTCCCCAGGGAAGATTTTACCTGAGTTCTGCTTTTTTTTACACCCATTGTTTAGGGAGGATATTGTTTTGGATCCCATTCATTAGGGCAGAGACACACGTGGAGATTTGGGGAGATTAGTCGCCCAGCGACAAATCGCTTCTTCTTCGGGCGACTAATTTCCGTGCAATGCCTTCCCACCAGCTAGAATCTAAATTGCCGGCAGGATGGCACTCAGATTGCTCAGAAGCGCTCCGAGTGCCATCCCGCCGGCGATTTCCATTGTAGCTGGCGGGAAGGCAGTTCAGGGAGATAAGTCGCCCGAAGAAGAGGCGATTTGTAGCCAGGCAACGAAATCTCCCTGAATCTCCATGTGTATCTCTGCCCTTAATGGTAGAAACAGAGAGTCTGGCTATGGAGTTCAGTGAATGAAATCAGGACAGGGATAATGCAAATTTTTCTTTTTGGTATTATTTGCTATATTCAACAAAACATAGCATGATCTGACGATAAAGAGGCCTATTTATTTAAGGTCGAATTTTAATGGTTTTAGATGTGTTTGAAACCACAACCAAACTCACTAAAACCCCAAATGTCATGACATTTATTAAAAGATCCAAATAGAAAAAGTGGGAATGGAAAATGATGCTGAACAATGCTCTAATACTAATAGCTCTAAAGCCTCTACAAAATTGAGTTTTTCGGACAAAACAAATCTGGATAAGGGATCTTTCCATTATTTGGATCACTATGCATAAAGGGCCAGATTTAATTCAGTGAGAAAACTTTTTCTCACTGAATTGAATCTGCCCAAAGTTTGCTAAAAATCAAGTAAACATTAAATAAACCCAATAGGCTGGCTTTGCTTCCAATAAGGATTAATTATTAGTGATCGGTGAATCTGTCCCGTTTCGCTTCGCCAAAAAATTCGCAAATTTACTGCAAAATTCGCAAAAAAGGCAAAAAGTACTCGAAATGCATTGAGGTCAATGGGCGTCAAAATAATCGTGCAATAATTTTTATATGCACGATTATTTTGTCCAAATGCATTAAAATCAAGAATAATTTTGATGAGCGTTATGTGTGCGATTTTTATGACGCACGCTCAGACTGAAGTGGCGGATTTTTCGCTGGCGCATCTTCACCACAGTCTTGAATATATTCTGTGGCGGCAAAACATGGAAATTCTATGCGAATTCGCGCCTGGTGAATTTATTCGTCCATCAATATTAATTATATCTTAGTTGATATCAAGTACAAGCTACTGTTTAATTATTACAGAGAAAAAGGAAATCATTTTCAAAACTTAGAATTAATTGCTTATAATGGAGTCTATGGGAGATGGTCATCCTGTAATTAGGAACTTTCTGGATAATGGGATAAGGGATCCCGTGTCTGTACTAACATTTCTGAATTATATAAACTATGTTCCCTGTAAAATCAATATTTTGGTTGAAAGAGACGATCAAAGAAAGAAGCACAATATCATCTTGATCCCTTGTGAATGATATTGTCATCTACTGATGCAAAGTTCCATGACACAAGCCCTGGTTTTCATCAGTATTATAAATTGCCTTTTAAATTGGACTAAATTGTGGAAACTGAATCTGCTTCTTGATTTTTGCACATTTTTAGGTGATGGGAGTCTTATGAAAGAAATGACCCATCTGTTCAATACATTTCATGACTACCGCAAGAAGCCAGAATTTATTTCATCTGCTGTGAATGGTGAATAATCCCATTCCTTACATTCACCTTAAAGCATTTCATAACTTTTGTTTTATTTTGGAAATATTGGTAGACCTTTCTATGAAGCTGTTGTCAAGTCTGTTTGCAGTTTCAGGGCAATGTCCCATGTAAAACTTTGTCACCCTCAGGAGATCGCCTCACCCACGGGTGACAAAATATCTGGAAATACCCTTTTAAATCAGGAGGATGGGGATTGCAACGTAAACAATAAGGCAGACAATCCTGCCATATTGAGGGGATAGCGGGAAAATGCTTTCTTGTCTTATCTATGTTTGCTTTGTGTCAGGCTGTCTGTCCACAATCTTCCTTAAATCTTTCTATTCTGATGTCAACTAAAATAGCCGGATGAGTGGCTTAGAATATCAGGGGTATGGACTGATGCCTATAAACACCCAATAAACTCCCTAAAGTTTCTTTTAGTAGAGCGATGTCCAGCTTTTCAATGTGCAGTAGTTGGTTGATGATATAATTAATGCATGTCCAAGATGATGTCATAAAACAGAAGTCTATGGAGTTTTCTGATAGGCTGGGGTAAGGTTACCAGATCAATTGAAAAATCGGGAAATCTTCCAATAAATAGCAGTTGTTGATTGTGTTAAATGGGATGGAAACCATGGGGCAAATTCACTAAGATTCGTAGTTGCGCCAGGCGTAACTTCGCCGCACTTTGCCGCACTTTGCCACAGTTCGCCAGGCGTAGTTTTGCCAGCGCTTCGCAAATTCACTAAAATCCGAAGTTGTGCTCAGGGGTAGCGTAAGGTTGCGAAGTTGCGCTAGCGTTGATTTGCTAAGCGAAGCGAAGTTACGCTAGCGATGGTTAATTTGCATACGGTGCCAAATCCAAATTTCAATGGAGGAATACGTATCAGCACTACACAAGACTGGGAAACCTTCAAAACATCAAATAAAATTTTTATTTTGCCCTACACATGTGCCCACTGTATAGTTAAGTTGCCATGAGTTAGGAAATGTAGGGGGGAAGGAGGGGAGCCCCAAAAAAATTTCGATCTTTTTCAGCCTATCACCCATAATGTAGAAAACACGCCAGCGTTTTTTGGGATTTAGAAAAAATTGTGACTTTTTTTGAAGCAATCCCTATCTACTCTATTGCGCTTCGCCTGGTCTGAGGTGGCGAAGGAAGTCTAGCGTAAAAGGTAGCGTTCAGTACAATGCGCGCGTTAGTGAATTTGCGTAGTTACGTCTGTAGCGATAATTCGCCAGGCGTAAGGGTGCGAAGTAACACTAGCGAATCTACGCCAGCGTTCGTTAGTGAATTTGTGCAGTAACGAAAATGCCAAACGCTAGCGAAGTAACGCTAGCGTTCGGCGCTTCGGCGCTTAGTGAATTTGCCCCCATGTGACCCCTCTTGCAGCGGTCCGTTGTTATCGCATGATTCGGTAACCTCTTGGTGTCCACCATTTAGATGGACAGCCCCGACATGGCATGTAGAGAGATCTATCATAAAACTATGGCAGCATATATATTCTCTTGTTCTTACTAACATTTTGGTGGCTTATGGTTTTTATTTGGATTTTTAAATTTTTTTTAACATTTTTATTTTTCATAAACTTCAGTGACACACTTCCCATTGGTTTTAGCCAGATCATGTCGTAGAACAAGACCTTTAGCAAATGTAATTATGGGGGATGTATTTTGCAGTAAATATACTGTAGTTGACCTTTGGCAAAAGCCCAAACTTTTACTCTTCTCGATCGGGCCAGTC